>NC_137104.1:43515621-43918121 GCF_949357685.1 Gobio gobio
ATTTGATTGTATTTTTTTAATATACCATCAAATATTAATTTGATGATTTGATGGTATTTTGTAATATTTATGCAATAATTATGGTCTATTTTTGCCATTGAAAATGATTTTTTTTTTATTGTATTTTTAATTTTTTTTTTATTATTGCAGTATTTCAGGTTAAAATAGAGACTAGGCTTTCAAAATATTTTTTTTTGAAGGCAGATTAGCGCCCTCTTTTGGAATTATTTAAGAAATCATGCAACCATGGGAGTAATCACTAGAGGTCTCTATGGAGAGGCTTGAGAATTCCCTAGTTCTCTTTTGAACACATTTAATGACTTTTTTGTTGATGGATTTGAATATATATTTAAAAAATCTCTAAGACTATTTATTATAAAGTTTTAGATTTTTTTGTTGTTGTTAGAAATATAGATTTTTTTCTGTGAATTTGTGTTTTTGCAGATTTCCCCTTCATTTCCTATTTTTGACTGAAGAGCACAAGTGGGAGTATTTTTTGTACGACCACTTAGCATGCTCGAATCATGCCCTCACTTTTTGTGTGTGTTTACATACCTAATGCTAGAAAAGTCACCAAGTTTCATATCATTCTGATGAAGCTGTGATTTTTAAAAATTCAAAATGTGGTTCATAGGTTCAGTTTTTCATAGGTGTGTGTGTATAAGTGTGCGTGTGTGTGAGTGGATGTGTCAATATCACACTCTTGATGTTTTAGAGTGTCACCCCTTTACTGCTGTGTATTTTTTTTCAGCAACGTGGCCGATTTGTAGATTGTATACGCAAATATTCTGAGAATTTTTGTGTTTTTGCCGATTTCCCATTCATTTCCTATGGTCGTCATTTATGACCGAAAGACAAAGAATGGTACTTTTTTCTTTACGACCAATTAGCATCCTCGAATCATGACCCCAATTTTTGTGTGTGTTTACATACATAATGCTAAAAAAGTCACCAAGTTTCATATCATTCCGATGAAGCAGTGATTTTTAAAATTTCAAAACAGAAAATTTTCCGGTCAGAAATGACCGAAGAGCACCAGAGGGTTAAGCTGCCTAACGTCTCCCAATTTGGCCAGGTTGGTTAATTTGGTCAGTTTTTATGATTGTAGAGGTGTTTTGGACACTTTTCAATTGGGCAGGGTGGGATATCAACTAGACTGACTTGATCAGGCTTGGAGACTACCTAATCCTTGGCCAGTGGAGACCAGCTTAAACAAGCTAAAACCACTAAAACTCACTAAGGCTGGTTTAAGCTAGGTTTTTTTTCTGACAGGGAACACATGGGGGATAATTCACTTTGAATTGTTCACTACCCAGCCGCAATTTTCATTTTTACCAGCCACATTTTGAGCTGGTATTGTACTGCGCCATGTGTATTTCAATTAAGTCATTAAGTCAGGTGTAAACAGGGCCTAATACAAATGCAGACACGAATGCCACACCATGACAAAGCTCAGCGGATTGCATGCGAGACTTGTGCTGACGCAAAAGGAATTTTAAACCCCTCAACTCCTAAAACTGCACACGTGAATGAGGCTAGATTGCACTGGTTCCCAGTGGATCCACCAGCCTAGCTGGAGAGGAAGTGTGTGTGTATGTGTTTTTGCGTAAAAAGCGAGAAAAACAGACCTCCTTCCGTTCTTTTAAGAATTGTCCTGAAGTTTAATTCACTCTCTTTTTCTCTTCCCGTTTTCCTCCTGCCTAGAAAGGGGAGAGACCGTAGCTTGTGCCAGCCAACAGACTAATCACGCAGCTTGCCAAGAAGGAGTGTTTCTTCATTTCTTTCCCCTCCTTAGCCATTTCCAGACAGCTAATGCAGAAAACTGAAGGCTTTCATTGTAGGCTCTTTCGGGGGAATTGAGAGGCCGTTTAGCTGCTTAAATTCTTGGCTGAATCTTGGTACCGTTTATTGGGGTTGGTAGTGGCTGCACTTAAGGAAACAAACAATTGAGTTTTTGCAGACAGACACAGGCGCACATTTGCATGCATACATGCTAGTGCATGCACAGCTTAAAACAGCACTCAAGGCACGTTCCTGCTGAAAAGTCCGTCGTGTTTTGAATGCATGAGTTCATTGGTCAGCAAGGCATCATTTGTCAACTAGCTTAACCAGAAAGACCGTGCTCTTTGACACATCTTGCCAGCTGCGAAATAATTATCATAGTTTGAGAATTTTGTTTTGCATTGCCGCAGTGCAAAATAAACAAATTGTAGCCAACCACATAAAACACACATAAAAAAGACAAAACAAAAGATTTACAAGCGAGAAAATCCTGGTAAGGCTAGTGCGTGTTTGTCGATGTCTGCTTTACATCTAGACATTACATTGAATAATTAATATTCATGAGTCAAGATATATAATATACATTTATTTTGACCTTCCTACTTTTCCGATCATTTCTTCACCCTCTGGGTAAATAGCATGGCTATACTGGTCCATCATGTAGACCAGCACCAAACATGAACTAAAAAAAATCATCTTTTTCTACTCTAAGCTGGTCTTTTCAACAAGTACTTTGAGAGAAAGAGTGAAATGATGTTCTGGATTGAAACATTAGCTCATGCCGTGCTGATTGCAGACTGCATCACTCCACTGCATTCGTTGATGATCTCAGCCATCAGATCCGGTTCTGTAATTACTAGATGTTCAGATTAATGCTCAATTGTACGGGTCTTCAATTGTTTATTCTTAAAGGTAAACTGTGTCATTTATAATAAACTGTAACTTTTTTAGGGAAATCAACCTACAAATGTCTTATTAGCCAGCTCTCTGCACTAAAAAAAAATCAACTTTCACTGTCGTTAGTTGGACTCAAATCATCCTTGTTCACATTACCTAAAAAACTCAAAATTTACTGAGTTGTTTCTACTAAAAATGAGTATTGTCAGCTTTACTTAATAAGTGTTTGTTCGGTCAACTTAACATTGCTGAGTGAAACGAACAAACCTGGCAGTGGATCTGTAGTTCCCAGCATGCTTTGCTAGGAACTGCATTAGGAGAGTAAATTTAGGGATTAAAGTGTTATTTTATGTTTTTCAGTAAAGGGAAAGATGTTAGTTTATGTTAGTGTTATGTGCAGTTATGTTGGACATTTAGAGAAGTTTCTGTAATTTTGTGGTTACCATTATGCAGAAGAGTGGTGCCTGTGTTTACGCTGTGGGCACTCATATACACACATTTATTGGATGGACTTTCTGTTCTCAATTTTGAATTTGTTTCTAAAAATGTGCTTTTTGTTATATTTAATAGTTTTCCCCTTACACTTGTAGAGCAAGTAGTTAATTTAATAAGGTAAATAAAATCAATAAATGTGTTCACCGTCCTAACATAATCAACTTTTATAAATTTAACATAACGTTATTAAGTAAACTGCACATATAAATATTATGTAACAGTGACAAATTCATATGGTTTGTATTTACTTAAAGAAATTTTGTCAGCTTTACTTGACTTTCTTTTGTTCATATAACTAAATTGTTATTTGTAAAAATGACTCAATATAGTTGTGTGGAACCACTTGACGCAGCTTTAAGTAAATTCAACCAATTATTTTTTTGAGTGTATATAAAGTTGGATATACACGTTTGTTCAACTTTATCTGCATACGGGTAGAATTGTGTGTTCTAAGAGATGCTCCTCAATCTCAATTGTTATTTTTTTGAGAATATTTTGTATTTTTCCGTCGGTGCTCGGCCAAAGATCAGCGCCTCTGCTTCTAGTTTTAGTTTTTTTAATAAACATCTAAAAACACACTTCATCTTTAAATGATGACTTTTTTTGTCCCTCCAGTCCTGAATATGCAGTTGTGTACTCGATCTGATTTGATGTATTCCCTCTCTCAGAGCTTTCATATCATATCAAACAGTTGTTCTGGCACTAGCGCTCTTACCTGTGGCGTCTTGAGCCTTACGGTGTGAAAACAATGTCTGAAACTCAGCATGTGAGATAAGGTGAGGGAAAGACCTCAGTCGACTGACACCTGGATGAAGCTTATCACCCACGGCTTAGCAAGAGAAAACCGAGACAAAGAAAGAGACAACGAGAGGGCGAGGAGATATCAACCTGCTAACATTAAGTGAAATGTCAGAAAAGCGGGCTGCCAAGATTACCTGGCTCTTAGCCCACACCGTCCATCATTAGGGCTCATTACAGACACTCCGAAACCTTAGAAACACGAGGGCTCACCAGGTCTCCTTTTTCTTTGCTTTGATCAATTACAGAATAAAAATGAGGCTTTCTCTGGGTCTTGCTTTTGGCTGCCTTTCTGACCCGGACGGATTCTAATGATTTATTGGGCTTTGCTTAAATAAGCAATGGATTAATGATTCATGCAGAACATTTAAGTATTTATGAACATTATTAGACATTTAGAAACCAAGATTTAATTATGTATTCTTTTAATTAAAATGTTTTTACTTTAGAAAAAAAATCACATTTCTTTTTAAACAACGATAAATTGACTATCAAAGCTGTTTTGCAAAGTTTCTGATGCATCACTTGTGCAATCTACCCTAGAAGTGCAGCTCGGAGCGCTTTAAAGATGTATCAAGCGATGCATCTCTGCGTCTGAATCAATGGAGGCTTACTTAAAAGCACTATTTTTACTGATCCGCTCATTCATTCTCTCTCAGCATTTCCGTACACATGTCAGAGTTTAGAATCTGCCACGCCGCATATACCGATGCTTTAATGTTCAAAAACCGAATGCACGCCGTGCCTAGCCAGATGAAACTGGCTGTGTTTTTTTCATAAACATTTAGTTTTCAGACTCTCATTACTCCTCTCGATTTTCTTTGGGAGAGTGGTCTTCTTTTCTGTGTGGATTATGAGGAGCAGCCTGTCTGAAATGGGACAATGGCACATTTTTCACGAATTTCTCATGGATGTTGACACTGATGTGATGGCGGATGCAATGAACTGGTGAAAAATCATTACAGGATCCTTTTTTACAGCTTAGCTGTAGTTAGCCTGGCTTAGCTGAGCGATTTCTTCTGCTTCCACAATCCCGTTATCTGTCATTATTCGTCATTACCTGAACCTTCTCTCTAATAAACTTGTGCTCTGCATGAAGGGCTGGCCGATAAATGGATCTTGATATGTTCCAACCTTTTGATGATATTCAATATATATCTCCATTCAAAAGGGTGTTCATATTTTACTCAATCAGAGGAGCTGTCATTTCAACCATACAGCCAATTCGATTCAAAACGTGCAATGCAAAAAGTGAAACACAGGAAGTCTAGTTAATAATATTTGTATTAATAACTCAAGACCAATTCTTTTCATTTATTTAACAATAAACAAAGCTATATTTTGTCTTATATTTTGTAAATGTTTTTACCAAGTCATTTTAATAAACATTTCAGAGTGATGCTACAAATGATGCAAAGGACATTTCATACGTCCTCATATTTAAAATAGCTTTAAAAACATACTAAACAATGTTTTATTAAAAATTTTAAATGCAGAATGTGTCTTGTGATGGGTAGGTTTAGGGGTAGGGGTAGTGTAGGGGGATAGAATGTACAGTTTGTACAGTATAAAAACCCTTACGCCTATGGAATGTCCTCACTTAGCAAAACAAACCTGTGTGTGTTTACATATGTATCAGGGGCGTTTCCTCTGAGGAGGCAAGGGAGGCAGTGTCTACTCAAAAAAAACTGAATTAGAAAATAATCGATTTCACAAAAATAAAACATCGCAAATAATACAAAATATGACGTTATAAAAGTCACTCGTTTTTATAAAGTGGCAGTGTCTAACAGCGACACCCGCAGGTGTAGTTACAGCGGGACGCCTCGTCTTTCTTGCCTCCCCTGAGGCCATTGAGTTTTAACAGACCCTCTAAGCATGCGGTGGGTTTGGTGGAAGGGGAATGGAGAATGGTTAAAGGGAAAGTCATGTGAAAGGAGGCAATGCCTCCATCGCGTATGATTGGATATGATCCGTTAAGATTGGATATGATTGGTTTGTGCGTAAAATCCCTCTCTTTTTTGTGCGTGTTCTCGAATTGGCTAATGCCGCTAATAGGAGACGAATTAAAAAGTAAGTAAACAACCATTTCACAGCTTTGTCACTTCAAAATCAAACTTTAAGTGGCCTGAAAACATGATGATTGTGGGTTTTTAGTGAGCAATCAGCTTGGGGAAATTAAAGGTTCATCTTCGTGTCTGTGACCAGTGTACAAGCTTGATGACTGATGAAAATGGGTTGACTATTAAAAAGAAAATCTGAACATTAGTTCACAAATAATTGTTTAAATTGTTACTGATTTTTGTTATTATTTTGGAATAGATGTAAAAATGTGTAGAAACAATAACTTGATGAAATTTATACTTGGTTTTAATAAATAGAACTTTACATAGTTAGTGTAAAAATACAAAATAGAATTGTATTTGGTCTCTTTTTTATGTAATGTCTATTTAACCAGGAAAATTAAGTGTAACAGGGACATAGATTTATATTTGAATATATAATATAAAATATAATATAAAATATACGTGTATGTATGTATGTATGTATGTATACATATATATACACACACACACACACACACGTATATGTGTGTGCATATGATTTATGATTCATCACCTAGCCCTTTTTGCATGTTATGACATTTTTAGAAATCTCATGTTCGACCCAAGACCTGGCGAGGTTGCAAGGTTTTTTCTTTTTATCCGGGTGTTGTAATCCACTCAGCCATGCTCACACCCGGGTCTTTGATGTACAGTGCACATGGTGACTTTAGCAGGACAAAAGAAATCAAGATAGGCACCCTGGGATTATTGCCTGCCACAGATCGAAATGGAGAAACGTGCATGTCAGAAATACCATCCTCCTCCAGAGAAGCTCTACCGCTCTTTAAGCCGTCAACCCAGTGAGCGTGTGCGAGTGTGTGTTCTAGCACGGAAACGAGTGTCTCTGACAATAGGGATATTAGGATCTGCTCAAAGCCCAATTATACATTGAAATCTATTGGATTTAGCACTTTCTAGCAAGCGTTGCACATGACCTATATGTACGCACTCGCTTATGCATCTCAAAACCAGGCCTTCTAGTGTTTTTCAAGTAATTACCTTGTGGAGAACTCAACTCTTTGGTCAGTCAGCCCTTAGGACACTTCCCTGTATCACTTTTGGCAGCACCATTAGTGGTCACCACGTCACCTGTCAGTTAGCCGAGGCTTTAGGAGGACAGCAAGAGAGGTTGGTGTAAGCTGAACGTATGTGCCCTGAGTTCTCCAATAAATCAATACAGGACGTGTGAGACTCGGAAGGGAGGGGCCACCGCAGGCCACGGCTGAGATTTGAGCCTATCCTTTACAGTCAAAGGAAATGCGATCTGTCTGTGTTTGTTCCATCCATCATCCCTTTCCATTTGTACTGCCAAAAACCTGTGTATTTTAGCTGAAATAAATTAGAATATAATGATCGTATTCACGCGGTGCATGTGCAGATCGCTTTGGGTACGCTGTTGTTGTGTGATTGATTGCTTCCATAGCGGTTGTAGTTCTACCTGGGGTAGTTGTTGTGTTATTTTATAAGTGGGAACCATTTACAGTCGAGTGAAAAGCGGACGCCTTTGTGGCGTCTCAGCATAGAGCTCTGCTAGCAATCAGTTTGTAGAGTGCCAAGTAGTCTCTACCTACAACCTATAGGTTAGAAAAAACATGAATAATGCCGTAAATTGATACCCTGAATGCTGTAATTATACTTAGCGTATACTTGTGCCTTGGGAAAGGTGCCGTCTTGTTTTTGAAACTAGCGTGAGTTTTCAGCATTCAAATTGAGTGCAACAGTCAGGTTCCGTGAGTTAATTTTCTGATTGGTTTCTATTAATGTTGAAACCTTTTAAAGACAGGTAAACTGTGAGTTCCAAGGTTGTAAATTGATGGCATATGCTTTTGTTGAAGCCATCAGTTTGTATCAGTGCAACCTATTTTTTTAAAGAATCGCATAAGTGTGATTCCTGGTGGAAAACTAAATTATCCACTATTCTGTAAAGAAAATTCCGCTAGCAAATCACAGCAAAAAAATCTCTGTAGCAGTGTTAATTTTGATTAATTTTAGTCATAGTCTTTTGACTAAAATGCCATTTAGTTTTAGCTGTTTTAGTCACTTGAAAATCTACAGTAGATTTAGTCGACTAAAATCTAATGAGTTTAGTTAAATTGTAATGCATTAATTGAGCATTTAAGCATTACATAACTGACTGTTACTTGAATACATGTCAAAAGTTTAAACAGACTTTTTGACATAATCGTGTTTTTGACCATTCAAGCGCAAAAATACACGAAAGAGAGCTCAATTCACTTTGTTTGTTTGTTTTTTAAAAACATAGTTTTTTATAATTTTGTATTTTTGTTTTAGTTATCAGGTTAAGCTAAAGCTTCAAATAAGTTTATTTATTTTTAATTTCAGTTAACATTTATTTAATTTCAAGAAATAAAGTTTTTTTTTATGGTTTTAGTTAACTATTATAACCCTGATACTTTATTGAATAATATGTGTCAAATACTTTTCTTAGTCTTTCCTCCTGACTATGAATTAAATAGGAATGAAATTAAATATAGTTTGTGTAACCAAAAATGTATATATAATGCGTGACTCGAAATACACTCTTATTTTATTGTGTTATTATTTAACTATTGCAGTTGCAGGCTGCTCTTTCAAGTTCAGATGAGGGAGATAATACAGGCATTGTTACAACCGTCTAAAATATATTACTATATAAACATTGTAAAGTAAACATTGTCATTATTCATCAGCATTAGTTCATAAACAATAACCTGCCATAAATTTGCGCTGTTCATTGATTCAACTGATCTGAAGCGCTGTTTCGTGAGCTCGTAGATTGTGATAAAGACTTCTAAGATCATCTAACTGAGTGACGAAAATTACGTTAATGACGCAACTTCATGTACTTCTGTAATGTATGTGTGTTAATTGCGATAAATTATTTTAACGTGTTAAGGAATTTAAATTAATCGCGTAACGCGTTAACGGTCACGGCCCTACTATATATTGGAATAAATGTAAAATATATTTTTTCTATATATATATATATATATATATATATATATATATTTATACTACAGGGCTGTTGAAAGCTTGAATCTGATGGTTGATGAACGTTCTAATATGTGCAATTGTTTTCAGGGAAACGCACGGCCAAAGTAGTTCCAGGCAGGTCTTTGCCGCATTACAGTTCCATATCACTTCGCCAAATGATTTCAGTTATTTCAAATGTCTTTACAGCCGACAACAGCAAAAAGAACCAAAACCCACAACGACGCTGACCAAGCAAATAAATATAGTAAACAATAGGATAACAACGTTTTTTTGCCAAAAAATTACGTTTTATTATGTACGAAAAGCACATACTCTCTTTCTGCTTTCCCACTCAGACACAAACACAATACAGTAGGTTACAAACACACATTCGTGCAGAAACGTGATTTAAGTTCAGCAACTTAAAAGCTACATGACATTTCTCTCTAGCGAGTGCTGTTCTTACAGTTTCGCATTAATTATTAATTCGTCATCTATTATTCCTTACATAATCAACATCTTTAAATCAAGTTCTCCATTGTTTTTATTTGATTGCAATGCTTTGGAATTCAATGCTTTCCTTCATTAGCTGTTATGTACACAGTCTTGCACCTTTGTCTTTTTGTCCGATTTTCCATTTAAAATTCAATCAAACTTCAAATCAATGTTTATAATGTAATTCACCCTGGTTCTGGTTGGTTTGGTGGATGTTGTAAAAACCCTTTATTGAATATTTCTTTAAAAATCCCTATGAGGAAAAATGAATGAAAAATTCTTCCGGAATCAACACAGCTGAAAAAGTGAGCAGGCCCTGTTGCACACTATACATGTGTTAATAAAGTCCCTCAGAAGTTGTCATAATTTTTTTTAGCTCTCTCACATTATTAGCGTTAGTACGTGTGCAACCAAGCAACATATTCCAGCTATGTATGCATGCAGGAAAACTGACTTTAATGTCGAACGGTTTTGTAGCATGCCATTAACAGAGTGCGGCAGAATAATAATGCGCTGTAGTTATGGCACTTGAGGAGCGTAGCGGACAAGTTAAAGGTCACGAGGGCTGAAGAGGTGCTTTGTTCTCAAGCCCATCAACATTCTTAGACAATAATGACCTTTAACAGCTTCCACAACTCTCTAAGGTTCGCTCTCAATGTGTAGGAACTCAATGTTTTTTCAATAACACTCATAAAGAGTTGTGCTAGTAAATTTGCCGGCTCAATGTTTTATTAGCTCTGGAGTAGATCAATACTCTGAGACTTTCCTGTTGGCCAAGTGCCATCATTTGCATAACAATATCTTAAATTTAACCAAAAAAAGGTTAAGCCCTCACACTGCGGCCTATTCAAAATGCACTGTCATTAAAATTGAAAGTGTCCCGAGAGTACTGCTCTTTTTTCCCCCTCTTAGAACAAGAGCGGTCAAAAAGTAACAAGTCAGTTGTTCGGTTGTACCCAGAATCATGGTGAAGGGAAGCCGCAACCCACCTTTGTCTTTAGTCTCAGTCTCAGAGCTAGATGGTGACCGTAGGGTTCACGGATACTGTCTGCCAGGCCGATGAATAATGGATCCTGAGCCGTGGCATCTGGCAGAGATAGCGACAGGAGAGTGAGGTTAAGAGAGATTGGGGATGTTAGCCGGTTGTGTAGTTGTGTGTATGTGTGTGTATGTGTGTGTCTTAGTCCCACATACAAGCCTGTTTTCAGTAGCAGCGGAGCTTGAAGAGACTTTAATGGCAGTGGACTGAGAGGCACGGCGAAATGGAACAGGGTATCCTAAGAAAGAGCTCTTTTAGCACCTCTCTATCTCCCAGGATAAAACAAACCAGCGGAGGAGCGAAGGAAAAGGGGAAAAAAAGTGTGTGGGAGAGGGAGCGACTGTATGCTTGTTATATTGCAGGAATATTAAGTCGTATCCAAATTGTGTGGGAAGAAATTTAATGTATGTATACATGTTCGCACATATATTTTCATCAGTAGCCTACTATTCAGTCTTTCATAAACTCTTCTCAGTAGTTTTAGAGGCCGTAGTGCGAACATGAGCAGAAACTGCATGATTTTTGGGAAAAAGCCTCTTGACTTGATTCTAGTAGACTGAATCCGTAATGACTCAAATTGTCATGGTAACAGGGGAAATTGCAGGAGGTGGAATTGGTGATTGCTTGACCGAGAGCAAGGCATACGTTTAGAGGAGTTTGCATGCTATGTGGCCTTTGAATTAAAACAACATAGAAAGCTTCAGTTTTTTTTCAGTAGTGATGTTTGCTTAGGCTAGGGTCACTGTTACTCTAACCCTCATAATTATATTCAGACCAATGGCACAATTGCAAATTGCTTTTATACAAGTTAATATTAAATAACTTGCATATTGTTGCTCCGCTAGTTCGAAACAAATCCACTGCAGAATAATTGTTGTGATTCTCCTAGCAACACATATACATTGCAACTATACGACTTGATCAATACATATTTCTATTATGATTCAGAATAGTAATTCTTAAGTTTGTTAGTCTTTTTGAATGATTAAAACTCAAACCTTTGCTCTGGTAGAGCTTATGGACATGATGATATCTTTTCTCAAATTGTGCGTCTTGCTGAGGAAAGTGTGCTCTTGTATTTTAGAGCAATTTAAGAGACTACTTAACAAGACCTTGGAACCTACAAAACCTTAGCATTATAGCAAAAAGCTTTAAACTGACAACCATCACTTTTCTTTCCAGAATCAAGCTGTTTTTTAAATTAGTGAACTTGGTATATATTTAATCCATTTTAGCTTCTTACAAAACCTCAAAGTCGTGCACTTTTTCCTAATTCTGTTGCTTTGCATATTTATAAGGTTAGCTGTATGACCAGCGTTTGTAATATATTGACTGTAATACAGTAATGTAACCAAAATCAATGCAGTGGACTTGCAAAGCATTATTACTGTTCTAGAAGTTGCGCAGACAGGCTCAGTCAGAAAACTTTTGATTAAATCAGACTGTAAATATAATTACTCTTGACTTGACCACTTTATATATATATATATATATATATATATATATATATATATATATATATATATATATATATATATATATATATAATCACTTTCTGTCCAGACTACCTCAGCAGCACATTCCATGCAGGCCCTGTGGGTTGCAGCATGAAATGGGGCTAATCCTTCCTGAAGCAGGTGTTCCTTTAGAGTTTGCGACTTGGACACATTACCGGGAATTTGGTGGGAATGCACAAACCAATTAGCTGACGCTAGCTGGAAGGCTGCGTTTCCAGCATAACTTACGATTTTTCCTCTTTGCATGACCATACTGTGACCATAATCTTTACATCCCTTCTCCATCTGTGTGTTTCTCTTTCTTACTCTCCATGTGTGTAGTGTAATTTCACCTGGTCAGCTCCCGAGCGTAGAAGGAACGGACGTTTGTGTTGTTTTCTTGCCTTGAGAACCGAGAGCGGATCCGGCAAACTTGGCTCACACCATAGGACTTGTAGCTGGGAACTGGGGGCAGCCAAAAACCATTTCACAGTCTAAACTGAACCAAATCGTACACCATGTATGGTGAAGAATAGCTCCCACCACCAAGCAGCAACTTCCTCACATGTGCCCCTCCCCTCCTCTGCAGAGTCGACTGAAGACCCCTCCAGTGCAGGCGTGGTGGCCGGAGCCATCCTGGGCAGCTTCTTGGCCCTCGTTTTGGTCGGCGCGTTGGTCACCGTGTTAGTGATGCGAAGTCGTCGCCAGCAGCATGGATATTCGGGCGACGGCGAGCAGGGCGCTTACGGCAACAAAACCCGTCTTTTTGGAGGCAAGAAGGCCAGTAAGAACGGCACAGGAGCCAACAACAACGGCCCGATCTACACGTACCGCGAAAGCGAGCCGGGAGCCCTGACGGAGAAAAGCAATGACTTCCCGCACATGACCGCCAGCACGCCAACCGCCCATGACATCCTGCTGAGCGGCGAGCTGAATGAAGCGGAGCGCAGGAAGTTCGACGCCCTAAACGACAGCTTGGAGGAAGAGGAAGAGGACGAAAGATACGACCGTTTCAGCGGACTGCCGCCCAGCTACCAAATCCACAGGCACGAGGACGAGTGCGCTCCTTACCTGGATGACGACATGGAGTCTCAGCGAGACGGGTCAATCATCTCCCGGACTGCCATCTATGTCTAGAGGAAGCAGATAATACACCTGACTGATATTTACTTGACCTTTTAAAACAAAGACGGAAACTTGCCATCTGAGGAGTGGAAGCGGAATGGTTAATGTCACATCTGTAGGATGAAAACACCCATTATCAAACACATTAATTTTGCTCGCCTCATGATGCGTACTTTTAATGCAAAATAAGAGATATCATAAGTGATTTGATTGTCGTGTAACTGTAACCTGTTGTTAACGCCGTTCTAGTCAGAATCCGTCCTTCTGTGGTTCATTCACTCCCATGAGCACAATACTCAAGCAGGCCCTTTGAAGTGAATAAAAAGCCTTGTGATTGCCCATACAGGGTTGTCAATGCTACATTGCAACGGTGGCTCGGCAAGCTGTGACCCAGAAGCTAAGGCCGCTCTCGCCATGTTGTATACAGCTTCTTTTCTCAAATGCTGGGAATGTCATCTTCGAGAACAGCTGGATGTTTTGTTAGCTAAACACAAAACAGACAACGCAACGTTCGCTCCAGCATCTGGGTCATTCATCTGTGCCGCCGATCAACTCCAGCAGTGAACGCTTTTCCTTTCCCCCAAAAATGTAGCTCTCCTTCTTTCATCGGATGCGTTGTTACGCTAAAGGAGTTTTCTGAATCACTCAAGGAGTTCTAGGCGTAATAGTGTTTTGTTTTTTTTCCTCTTCGTACTCTCCTGTCAGCCTCTGCAGTGTGTTCCGGGCCATGTTTAATTCAGAGAGTGTTGTGCGTTAGCCATGTGTTTTGGGCTGATGCATGTTTTTCCCCCTCTGATTAATCCAGTTATATCAAAACCATAGAACTGCAGACAGGAGCACACGGAACGCCCACAGCCTCTCGCGTTAGCACGAATCCTTCCTGGAGGAAATGGGCTTGGACTCGGTTGTGTTGTCTGTTTACTTCACTACAACAGATTAAGGCGATTAATGCACATCATAGTTCTGTGGGAAAGGCGGGGCCTTGAGAGAAACACAACTGATGTGCCTTTGAGTGTGGGATTATTTGGACAGCGAAGCGCGGACGGACCCCAGCATGGTCCGTTAAGCCAAGCAGCATATGTTGCCAGGTTCAGCGGAGTCCACGGTCTTGAAAAGCTGCCAGCTGTGAAAAAAGGTCAAGGGACAAGGCGCTCTCAGCGTATGTTCAGCAGCGAGATTAGGCCACTCACTTTACCGCATCCCTCTAGAGCGGGCCAGTGGTTTGTTTTGATGCCTCACGCATAAGCCGACTTTTTTAAAATGACAAAAGAAGACATTTCAGACATTTTGTCAACTATGTGTGTGTAATGTGCGTCCAGATGTGGATTAATTTGTCTCTCGTGTCGGCGAATGCGTGTTTTGCATAATATCAAGCTGCTTGTATGGATGCTTTGACAGTGCTTTGAATTACTTGAGCCGTGACTCATTCATCCTTGGTTTCACAGCATCGAGACTTCGGTGGAGGGAGGTTAGAGCGATAATGACAAAGAAGCAACACACTCACCAATGCGACGCTACCCAGAAAGAACTCTGCATCCAGAAAAGCAGATATAGCACGAGTAATTTGGAGATTATACTATCTGGACCCAGTGACTGTAAAGACAGTAGTTACGCTAGCCCACACTGTTCACCCACGCTGCAGACTTGCAAGGTTGTTAATTTTTTTCTCCCTCCCTAAAGCTCCTCAAGTTGCCTCACTGCACTGAAAAATAAGGATGGGAAAGCTACTTTTCTGAGAGCTGCTCAGGCCTTGAATTTTTTTTCGACGGAAAAAAGAAGACGGGGAGCTTAATGCGTCAGTCAATATTGTGTTGTTTCAATAGTAAAGGTATTAACTTTACCCGTTTATGAAATTGGAGTCGATGTCGGGCGGATCCATGCATTCAGAAAGGCCTGTGATGTCTTGTGAGTTACTGTGCTGAGACGACTGTTGTGAACATTTGACTTTAAAATGCTATTCGAGACTTGAGAATACTAAAAGAGCAATGCTGCCAAATCAACTTTTCACAACTCTTAGTATTCGTGTTTTAATAGAATCTTTGGTTGAACTTTTCGGAATGTTACTATAGAATGATAGTATTAAGGGTTAAATGTGATGCCATGTTCTCATTTGCACAATCCTAAGGCAACATAATGATTAATTATTGAAATTATTGGGTGAATCTTATAAAACCTAACAAGAATATGTCGGGGTCACATTTTACTGCAGAATCTAAAGAAAGAATTTAGTAACTTTATTTTACATAAAGAAAATTAAGTCACATTGATGCTTTACTGCAATTTATACCGATTTAAATGTAAAGAATCGCGGTCAAATTGATTAATCGCGATTAATCGCATCTAACATAAAAGTTTGTATTTATATAATACGTGTAAATATAATGTATGTTTGTGTGTTTACGTGTGTGTGTGTATATATATATATATATATATATATATATATATATATATATATATATAAAATATATAAACAATGTTAGATGCGATTAATCGCGATTTAATATATATATATATATATATATATATATATATATATATATATATATATATATATATATATATATATATATATATATATATATATATATATATATATATATATATATATATATATATATATATATATATATATATATATATATAATATATGTATATGTATGTACACACACACACACAGACACACAGTCAAACCAAAAAAATACCAGACACCTTCAACATTTTCTCCCATTATCACAGTTTATTCGCTATAGTTTAGAAAATGATAATAAATGACAATAATTCAGAGTTAAACTGTCAGAATAAATTAATCTTGATAATGTCAGATAACTTTGATAGAATCTTTTTAGAACATTTTGGTTCCATATTTTTATACATTTTTCTGGTAGTCCATTGTATGAAGAGTTTTTGGGCATACTATGGCCCCGTCCACAGGGAGAAGCGTTTAGCTGTATATGTAAAAATGTTGTATCGTATCAGCGTTTCGTCCACACGGATCCGCCGTTTTGGGAGCCTGAAACCAATATTTTTTGAAACCGGGTCCCAGAGTGGATAAGTCTGAAACCGACACCCTTGCGTTTTCTTGTTTACAGCCGATACGTATATTTTGTGAAACGATGATGTCATCACACCACGTCCCGCACGGTAAAAGACTATAAGGGATACAGCTACGGCCACTGGGCATGCGCACATCAATATTGCGTCATTTAATTACTGTATTTGCATTATTGTAAGGGTAGGTTTAGGGTTGGAGTAGGTGTAGGCGTTAATAAAACACAATGTGGTAAGTAGCAAATTTATTTATTTTTATTTTATCGTGAGATTTTGCCTCACTTCCGACCGTTGCTGTACCCCTTCTAGCCACAACTCTTCTTCTCCGTTTTTAGTGTGTTTCTGTGGCAGAATTATAGCGCCACATACTGGCCTGGCATGTAATACTACATTGTTTTGAGTCGGTTTCAGTGATTTTGTGTGTGCGCAGATATTTCTTGAGACGAGGGGAAAAAAAGATCGGATAAGGAAAGCTCTGGCTTCGTGTGGATGTGGCCTATGTCACAGTTTACTTTATTTTGCTATCCTCACTTACATAAAAGTGTCCTGCACCCACTAGTAAAAAATGATATCTGGTGTCTTTATATTTTTTGGTTTGACTGTATATATTCAAATTAATACAAGATATTGAGATTACGCTAATGACAATTTATGAAAACATCGGTTTGATTGTCAAGAATATAATGCCATAATGCAAAATAGACCATATATTTATGTAACTATGTACTGAATTTAGTTGATGTTTGATTTTGGAGTGAAATATGACCTGGACTTCGTCTTATCTAGTAATGTTAGGAGATGAAAGATACCATCTATCCACATGTTCTCAATATAATAAAAGAAAAAAGTATGTTTTGATAAGTTGATGTAAGTGCCTTCTGGGATGTGTTTTTAGGGTTGGAGGCTTGCCACAATTTATGCGATGTTGAAATCCCTATATATTGTAAATGAATGCCAGACTTAAAGACTGCAATCAATCAACGATATTAAGGAAAGAAGAAAAACAAGACTGCCTGAGCAACGGCAAATTGCCCCCACGTGATGATCCTTAATTGCGCCACATTATGGTGCAAGTCATTATTAACTCATCAGCTGTGGATGTCATCCCGAGCTGATTTCAACTTGTTATTCATTCACTCTGAATGTTGTGTCGTGTTGTCAGGTTGTGACACTATTTGTATGAAGAACACTTGGACTGAACGCTGTTGCCTGGCGTCAGACTTCCTGTTTCTTTCGTGTAAAAACTGCAACTGTCCACAGTTTCATATCACATCACGTAACTGCTGTACTACAACAAAGTATCTTTGTCAATACTTGTGAGAACGATCTATACTCTCTTCTTTTTGTTTATCTGTTTAGTTTGTTATAAACTATGGATGGAAAACCAGTGTTATCCTGTGAGGTTTTGATGGTGTGTATTATGACGTGACGTGTCCTGTGTGTGAGATATATATATATATACTGTATATGTATGTATTTATCATCAAGAAATCCAGTGAGAGAAACGTGTTATTTATCGGTACTGTAAATAACAGATGTAGTGGTCAATTATGGCCAACACCAAATATAAAAGCAGAAGTAGTTTCATAGCCCAGAGTAGATGAGAATAACCTCAGCTGCCTTGAGTCCGGTGATTTCGACAGGCGGGAATGCTGCGAGTTCAGCAGATGTAGCCTCCCCGACGCACACTAGTTAGTAACTGGCTCGCGGCCTGTGTCGAAAGTACAGTACAGATTGACATTAGCACACAAACTTTTTGCACTGACAACTTTTTGCTCTCTCACCTCTCACCATGACAAGACGTCAACAACACTATACTCGACTGTAGCGGGTGGATCTCACGCACATGTCCTGGTCATATGACACCCATGACTCAGAGGAAAGAAATAACACATTACATTTTGTTTAAAGATGATTTGTAGATCATTTTTTACCACAGGGTTCCAACGGTCATGGAGAACCTGGAAATATGGAAAAATGGAATTAAATGTTAAAAGTCAAAAGTGCATTATTTTTTTCATGATTGTAACAATCTTAAATGTATTACATTTATTTTATTTAATCTGAATGTTGTTTAAATGTAAAAAGTATTTAATCAAAATATAAAATAAAAATATATCACTTGAAAATTAACTCAAGTAAAATGTAAATGTTTTAATGGGACAAATTTAATTTAGTTAATTCTGTGATGTATTTTTGTTATATTTTGAAAAAGTTTTTTCAATATTTCAATGATTATGACATAGAAAATATGCATTTTTATGAAAAACGCTAGAAATCATAATGGTCCTACACATAGGAGAATATATATTTTCTTTTTTTTCCCCTTTTGATATTGGGCTGAAATGTGAAATCTTAAAAGTCATGGAAATTCATTGGTCAAATGTGCATATTTATTTAATCCAAATGTAATATTTAAATGTTAAAAATATTTATTCAAAATATAAAATAAAAACAGATATCACTTCAAAATTAAGTCGAGTAAGATGTAAATGTTTTAATAGTATTTTAATTTATATTTTGAATAAATATTATACATGGTAAAGAAAATATGCATACTTTTTATGAAAATAATGGTAAATTATAATTGTCCTATAAATAGCAAAATAATATTTTTTTCCCTTTTCATATTGGGCTGAAATATCTTGTGCATTATTTTATCATGACTAATGGTCTTAATTTTATTACGTTTTATTAATCTGAATTTTCAAAAAAATATTTATTCAAAACATAAAAATAAATCACTACACAATTAGCTCAAGAAAAATGTAAATGCTTTAACGGTGTAAAGATTTTACATTTGAGTTATTTTCGTAATTTTATATTTTGTATTTGTTTTAATCCAGTATTTCAATGATTATGGTAAAGAATTTGTGCATAATTTTCATGAAAATAATGGTACAGTGCTAAAAATCAATAATTCCATAAATCGCAAAATGTATTTTTCTTAATTTCTTCCTTTTGATGTTGGGCTGAAATATGAACCAGGCATGTTATTTTTGTGAGATTCGCCCTCAAATCACCCCGCACACACTGTGTCCATCCAGGATTTATTCTCGGCAGTTAAAAGCAGCGTGAGAAACTATTACGCTGACATACACCAGTATTATCCTGTTTAGTAAAAGACATTATCAAGATTCATATTACTTTCTTCTGTTCCTCTCCGGTCATGGGGTTTTATAACCCTGAAAGACTCCAGATGAAGTGGGAAGCGCTGGGGCAGTAATCCTCTGTGAAAATGGTGCCACAGCGGGCAGAACACTGCCAGGTTAAAAAACAATGTTTCTGGCATGCAATTACGCAGCCTGTCCGCAACCACTACTCTTAATTTTTGACATCAGAAATGGGTTATGGCATCTCCGGTTTACATCTGCCTCTAGTCTCAAAGCAACTCGGAGCCATTAGACAAAATTGCGATTCCACACGTGTTTTCATGGCCTGTTCCCTCTCATCAGCTACTTGTGAATACTATAAATAAATTAGAGAACTAGCAAACACATTACTAATTGATACGCAGCCCTGCATTACCTCCATGCCATTCGGTTGTTTTGCGTTTGGCTTTTTTTGTTTTCATTGTGTAAGATATTTAGTCTCTTTTAAGGGAAAAGGGTGCTTTGGCATCACAAAGATGTTCCACTGATTACCACTTACAGAAACACTTAAACGTGTGTGCTGTGTTTATTTGGAGCGGAAACAAAACCGTGTACACTTTAAGTCCCAGTTTTGTCCTGTCACATTATTTTTGTATACTGGTTGTAATTAAAACCTGGTGGATTTCTAAGTGCTTTGTCTGACGTATCTGTTTGTTGACTTCCCATTTTCTGCGTCTTGTGTTTTGCGAATGTTTCGCTGGAGCTCTCATGAGGATGAAGGTTGAAGATTCGCAGCTTAAAGCTACTGTAGTCCCCAACAGAAATGACATTCTGACCCCCGTCTGACAACCCAAACTCAATCCTTGAAGGATGTTGATGTGTTTTTTTTTTTTTTTGTACGGCAGGAATAGCATGACGGGCTGCTACACTCCTCGAGCACGCGTCCCAAAAAGTGGGTCACATGTTGTGAGGGGGATCAGCGGTGGGATGTGCTCTATTAGAGGTCAAATCGACAGTGAAACATGCTGTTACACAAACAATATTAACTGAAACCTGTCATAGTCACTCAGATACATAAAACCACAACCAGTTAGACAGAAATATATATGGGCCATTCTACAAACACAGAGTTGGAAACATCTTGGGAAAAAATGTTATGTATGTAAATTGTATAATATCTAAGGTAAACATTTCTAGTCCTGTCCCACCCCCACAACTCCGCCATTTTGGCAAGAGGGGCATTTTGACATACCCAAAATGAAAAGGCTACTGCTCATAAGTCATTCATAAGTCCAACATTTGAGAGTTTACTGCTGAAGACTGTTCAACTGACTGTTATTAATATGGAAATATATACACTCTTAAAAAAATGGCATTAAAAGTGGTTCTTTGGCTCATACTCATAGGGGAACCACTTTAAGTGCTGAATAGCACACCAAATCTTGGTGCTTCAGTGGTTCTCCAGCGGGTCTTTGGGATGACTGAGGTGCTATATAGCACCGCTACCATATACAGAACCTGTTCAGATATGGTGCTATATAGCACCAAAAGTGGTTCCCCTATGATTAACGAGCCAAGAACCACTTTTAGTGCCATATAGCACCATTTTTTGTAGGTACTCAAAGAAGTGTAGGCTCAAACATAAAAACAAAAATATTAAGAATATATTTTTAAATGTATAAAAATATTTTGTGAAAGTAGTATAAAAACTTATAACCACAACTAAAGTCATGCTTCATTTCAAATCTGAGGATGATATCTCAAAAATTATGAATTCTACGAAGCATTTTGTCAGACCATAAAGAGAAAGCTAAGATAAGATGCTAATCAAATATGTTATTGGCCTGCAAACAACCATTGCAGTCTTTTGTCTAATGTCTGGCAAGGAGAACAGCTTAATTAATTCTCATATTGTATTTTCAGAAAGTATTGGGATATTTTTCCTCTCCCCAAATTTGTCACTACCGAAACACAACAATATATTAATACAATATTAATACAGTAATATTTTAATAAGAAGGGTTATATTGACCTATTAAGATTTTGTCTACATCTACCTTGTAAACATATTTTTTGCTATTTTATCAAAATATTTTCACAGGTAAATCAATAGCAATTACAATTTTAACAATATTCCAAGTGAAAATGAGATTTGTTGTATTTTGAATCCAATCTTTCTTTGTAAAAGGCATAAAGTTAATCACACTGGTTTCAAAGGTAAGGATTCATTAGTTTGAATATACATTGAACCAAACACTATCATAACATCTTAATTGATAGTTCAATATGCTTTATTTTTGACAAAACATCCCATGTTTCGGTCATGACTGCTCATTTTCGGTAGTGACAGTAATGACCACATCAATTTACAGAATTTTAACTCTCATAAAACATCCAAAAATACTAATGATTTGCATAACTGTATCCTAAAATTGTTTATTTTCAACTTAACCACATTTCGGTCATGACTGTTTCAGTAGTGACAATTTTAGATAGTTTTGAGCCTTGCTCAAATATGCTAATCAGCACATGGTTAGCTAGCACAGTTAAAACTAACTAACATGCATACAAAATATTTTTTTTAATGGAATAATACCCAAAAAACTATGATGTCACAACTGAAACTTCACCACATGTTTCGGTAATGACAATTTTAGATACTTTTGAGCCTAGCTTAAAGATGCTAATCAGCACATGGTTAGCTAGCACAGTACTGAATAGTTAAAACTAACACTTTTTTTTTTTTTTAATGTATGGAATAATACCCAAAAAAACAATGATGTCACAACTGAAACTTCACATGTTTCGGTAATGACAATTTTAGATACTTTTGAGTCTAGCTTAAAGATGTTAATCAGCACATGGTTAGCTAGCACAGTGCTGAACAGTTAAAACTAACTAACACAAATAAAAAAAAATATGGAATAATACCCTAAAAACAATGATGTCACAACTTCACCACATGTTTCGGTAGTGACAATTTTAGATACTTTTGAGCCTAGCTCAAAGATGCTAATCAGCACATGGTTAGCTAGTACAGTACTTAACACACATAACTAAATTTTATGGAATAATACCCAAAAAAGTACTTAATTGCAGAATAAAAAGTGTTTGGTAGTGACGTTCCGTAAGTAACACACAGATTTTCAGACTTTTGAACACATTTACTTCTAAATGGTGTACTATCTACTCACCATGTATCTATATGAGAAAGAGGGACACAATAATATTTCCTGATCAAAAATGTAGGGGTGTAGTTAAAATCAGTCTCAGCCAATGGACGGAAACATACACTTTCGGTAGTGACATAAAAATGTGGGACTTTTTTTTTTTTACATAGAGTTTAATGATTTACAAAGAAGATATATATATATATATATATAATTGTTTTTAACTTTTTTTTTATCAAAAAGATGTATTAAAAAACAACGATGGAAAAAGATGCAAAAGTTGACAATTAGGGCCACCTTCCAATTGAAAGTACCCAATAAATTATGATTTTCTTTATATTAAGCATACTGATATTTTAAATGTTATTGCGGGTTTCAATTGATAATAGAAGGATCTTACTAAACATCTAGGATTTGAATACTTTAATTGCTTTTTAAATGTGTTTTTGGTTGTGGGTCAGCCTCCGATGCATTTTTCAGGATTCTTTGTTTTATTTGAAAGGGAAATCTTGTGTTAAAAATATTATTGACAATTTCGATCAATTCAACACATCATTGCTGAATTCATTTCTTTCCCCAAAAAATCTTAACTTTTGAACGATAGTGTATATGTATACAAAAATATATACCTGACCAAACTGCCTGAGGGTTTCCAGAGGTATCCTCCACCAGGATGTACACACAGGAATCTCACACCTGTCCCTTTATCCGAGTCTTGCTAATGGCTTTTGACAAACCTGCCGTCCATTGTGGCCTCGTTCTCATTGAGGCAGCGAGACGCAGCGAGCCTCCCCTCAGCCTTGAGGGCCCACTTCAGGCACCCGCATCTGTCGTCTTGACAACGCTCTGCCACTGTTCTGTCACCACCTCCAGTCTCTCTCATTCCTTCCCTGCACAAGGACGCGAGTCCACACAGGGTCTACTCTGCTTTTGTGCCAAGCGCAGTCGCTTAGTTTATGAAGAACACTGACTAGGTTGTAGGAGACCTTAAAATAGCTCGGTATTACTGTTTGATTAGAACCTGGGGAAAGGCATAGTACATCAGTGGTTGCTATTGCCTCGAAAAAAGAGTTATCTTCCAAAAGATGATCTCATGCTGAGATGTTTGTCATTATTTAATAACATTACACAACTGGAATTGGAATTCCTGAAGGAGTGCCACACTAGGCCATCTGCCAGGTGCTTTTATCCGTAGGGAACAGATACACAACGGGGTGAATTCAGGTAAATTGGCTTTTTGCCATTTTATTTGATTTGACATTTATATATACAGTGGGGTCCAAGAATCTGAGACCAATCAGCGCTCAACAATACGAATGGCCTGAAGCCAGTGTGAGAGCGTTTCCAGCCAGTTGACAGAACTGTCACTTATCCCTTCAGGCCAGTGCTGCGATGCCAGCCAAACTTCTACATTCATTGATCTACAAACATTCCTTTTTATACCTTATTGCAAACAGAACGGCATGAGATAACCAAGATTGTTATCTAGCTGGCTGACGTGCAGTCTTGAAAGAGGTTTTTTTTTTTTTTTTTTTGGCAAAACTGTTTTAGAATTTATATAGCTACATTTATAAAATTGTAAATAAAATATTTCACATTTATTTAAAAATATAAATATTATTTCATATAAAAATACACTATAAATATCAATATTGACACTGCAATTACTTTGTGTTTAAAGTTGGGACATTTAAAATTAATTTAAGAATGTTGTCTACAGTATTGAAAAACTTTTATAACTTGTATACCTAAATTAGCTTTTTGTAAAGAAATTGTCACATTTATTTAAAAAAAAAAAAAAAAAATGATTAGTTCTGGAAAATATAAAAATGGTAAAAACATCTTTCTTTTCCGTTTTTTTTTAATTAAAAATTATATTACCAACATAACTACTGTGAAAAGTTGAGACAATCAACATTAATTTAAGAATTATATTTTATATTGAAAAACAGTTTAAAAATGTATAGCTAAATTTTGTTTTTGTAAAAAGTATTAAAAAAAAATTCACATTAAATGAAAAATATAAATAAATATAAAGATACATGATAAAAAGATCAATGTAACAATGTTGACATAACAAAAGTTGAAACAATTTACATAAAACATTTTTTATTTTTATCTTAGTATAGATAAAATAGAATAGATACATTTTCTTTTTGTAAATAAATAAATTGGAAAGACAATTTAACATTGAATGAAAAATATTACAATTATTTCTTAAAAATATAAAAATGCATAGCTAATATCAATACTCAAAATGCGCCTACTGTATTTTTTTATGTAAAATGATATTACCAGCATAACAACTGTGAAAATGTTAAATGATTAGCATGAATGTGAGAATGTTGTCTTAGTTCTCTTCTTATCTGCTTTAGTTACAGCACTTGATGTATATCTATATTTACATGTATATATTTGATTAGTGATTATAAATAGTGCAAACTCTTAAATATGAAAATATCTTAGAACTCTTTCAAATTAAATATTAAAATAAGTATTTTAAAAAGGTGAAATACTATTTATTTCCACGTTTGAATGATAAAAACATCATATCATAAAACATCATATTTTCTGTGGTTTCAGTCTTGTGAACCCCATATATACAGTCAGTGAAGGCACCATATTTTATTTAACACAAACTCAAAAAAAAGCTTTGAAGGAAGTACAGTCTGTTTGATGTGCCGTCCCATTTTAAATTTTAGGTCACGTCCAATGGAAATTTGTGAAATAACTTTTTTTTTTCTTTGTTCACTTCAATTAAAAATGCCTTTGACTCTGACTGAAGTCTGTAGGTATGAATATGTAAACAAAGTCAAATATGTGAAAGACATACCAGAACTGATGATTTTTTTTAATGGGGCGTTTTGGGTGTTTCACTTTTTCTCAGGTAACAAGAAAAAAAGCCTAGTTGCTATTGAAATACTCGAGGAATGTCGACCTGCCCTCTTTCTCGCTGTGCTTCTCTTTTAACACGCATTTTCCCCGCTGCTTCTCTCAATGAGAATGTTATTTTAATGGCACACTGAGGACTGATAGGCCTCAATTATTTTATGCGGCAATTTCCTCAGAGCTTTTTTGTTTGTCTGACATGGCTTCATGGCGTGGACGACTGGTCATAGGTCTAAGGTTTGCACACAAGTATGGATGCTAAACAATTTCAATTCTCCAGAACTACATTTTTTCTAAAGAACAGGGAAGATAAAGTTAGATTTTTCCATCTGGAACTTTTTTTCCCTCTTCCTTTCAGACTTCCCTTCAGTCATTTTTTATAGTAACTTGCATCAAGATCTTTTTACCTCTAATAGGAAGAGGGTTGTTCATTTATCTAGGCGCTGCAGTTTTGCAAATTTCCCTTTGAGCCTCGAGAGGAATGAAAGCTCTTTTTAACCAATACCTATTACCTCAGCCATCTGTTCCCTGGGCGTGAAATAATTCACAATTTCTCCGATATTATCTTTTTCATTTCGCCTTGTCATATTCATTTGAATTATTTTATTCCTGTTCTTTAAGTTTTATTCGTTTCACAGTCTTGGTAAATTCACCCTTTTGTGCTCGGGCTCATTATGGTTAACACCCCCACTGGATGTGAGATTTTATTAGTCCTCTTGCCTCTAACCCCCTCGTGGGGTCTTCAGAAATTAAGACATTACCCACCAAACGCTTCATGCTGAACTAATGAGCCACTGAAACATGCCAGTGGGGGACTTATTTTAAACGCAGCCTTTTCGCACGACTATTTGCACTCTGTATTATAGATAAAATGGGCTAAATATTTGTTACTGAAGGTGGCTTGCATTGTACCAAACCTGCTTACTGAAGCTTGAGCTCTCTACAGAGCCAGCCAAATGACATCCAACTCCCCCTTTCTAGACCTAATGGGTGGAGCTTAACCTAATTAGGTTTAGGGTGTGGCTATACTTTCAAGCCCCACCCATTATGTCCATTGGCTCTGCAGAGAGCAGCCTCTGGTTTTTATTTTATTTTGAGCTCCAAATCAGCTTGTACTTTTATGTAATGTATTGCCGTGACAGATCAAGTTGAGTTGGGAACGTTGACCTGACTGCTGCCATCTGGAGTTTAGATGGACTTGTGGTAAGACTGAGTGTTATCGTCCATTAACATCAATAATCAATGTGGCGTAAAAGCCATGGCCTAGCGTTTAGCACACATACCTCGACATGGTGTGTAGAGCTCATGTGGCATATCCTGATCTTGCTTCTTCTCTGGATCATTTCCTGTCCTTTTTTGGCTCCCTTCACTAATTAAAGAGGCACAAGGCTTAAAGTACAGCTAGATTCTAACAGATGTTAAAGTTCAGGTTCTTTTACCATTGCAAAGGTTAGGGTTTGTAAGATTTTTTTAAAAGTATTAATTACAATACACCTTTTGACATTTATCTTGATTATATGTAAAAATTAACATGCAACTAGATTAACAATGACTGATACTTTCACACTATTTATTAGTTCATGATAACTATGCCTTAACAATGTTAAAGATTTTCGTATTGCCATTAGAGGTTTTAAGTTTTTCTATATTAAAACATATATATCTCAAAGATGCACCGTTTTAGCGAATGCTTTCATTTTGGAGACATGTTGATCTCTTTGAACTGTGAAAGCAGGATCATCATTGCTAAGTTGGCTTTTAGTTTCAAATGGAAGAGCTGCTAAATGAAAGTGTTTTTTTCTGAATGTCCTGAAGGTCTTCCAAGGCAGGTTATCAAAAGCCAGATTAGGCTACGAGTTCGTTCTAGTGCCAGATGTAAACCACCAGAGCAGTCGTAGTAAAGCGTCCTGCTCAGGGGCATGACTGTGCTGGACAGATCAGGGCCGTAACCAAATCACCCCCCCCCCCCCACCCCTTGCAGTTGGCTGACTCTCCCTACCCGCCAGCACTGGAACTCAAATCCCTCGCCCTCGGGTTGATGGTCTGGTCTTCCAGCACGCGTGAACTCGCCAAGAGGTCAAAGGGCGCATGGGCTGTCTGGCTGCCGTGGTATTGATGTTTTCTAATGGCTTGTCTGTGTCGGCTAATGGAGGGATTGGCTGTTACTTAAATCTTATATTTCAGTAAGTGTGTTTTTCTGTTTTTCATTCCGTCCATGCGCACTGACCTCTTTTTGGGGGGTTAAATACAATAAAGGTTCTTTAGAGGTTCTTAGCGGCATGTTAGGATAAGCAGAAAACCAGCCTCTTTTGAGGTTCTGCCTGTTTTCTCCCTGCTGGCTCTGATAAACAGTGCAGATGCTGGGCATCAGGTGCATTCAATTAGCATTTAACCCTCTGATATGGGGTCAGTATAAAGACACATGCGCCTGTGTGATTGCAGCAATCCTATAAGATCATTACAAATCACACTGTACGACATGGATCTAATAAACTTGGATTGTACAATGACACCTATTGAATCGTAGGCTATGATGCAAGTTATTATAAAAGAATAAAACGTCATCAGCATGCACTTGTGGTAAACAAATAGAGCAAGACGAATCACACTTTGGCAATTTTGGTTTTTATGTGCGTTGAGAAAAAGAGGAGGAAGCAAATTCATGATGCATTCATGCCATTTCATGTTGCATTTTTATTGGCTTGTCAGTAGACGTAGGGAGGGACGATCATGCTAAATATCTCACACTGTCAGAAAATGATCGCAGGCTCTCTTTGGTCGCAAGACTGTGAAATTGTGGGGGTTGGAGCTGCGGGCCCCCAATCCGCCTGGGCCCATATGCACATGCATACCCAGATGCTACACCACTAATCAGAACAGTGTTTGCTGTTTTGTTGATTTTTTTGGAAGGAAATCCTGGGCGGGGGTAAGCTTCTCGTGCAGCTGAACGGCTGTTACGAACTTTCAAGTAGCCTCAAGCCCGGCAGTCCTTTGAAGACTAGCTAGGTTTCTATAAGCAGGCATATCGGAGTTGTAAAGCCAATGGAAATCCTGGTGAGTACTTTATTTTTCTCCCTGTTTTTTTTTTCACTTAATTTAATTATAAAGAGAGCGTGTTTTGTGCGTGTGGGTATGTGCTGCCATTTTAGATGGGGTATTAAGTGGATGTTTGTGTAGACCAGTTAAAATATAGATCTTGACACAAAAATCTTGGGTGCGTCTCAATCAGCTCCCTAGTTCAATAGTCAGGGCACTGATCAGGACATAAGTCAATGGGCTGACTCCCTGATCAGTGCCCTGACTACTGAACTAGGGAGCTGATTGAGACGAACCCCTTGTGTTTCTGGACAATAGCAGGTTATAGATGATTAGGGAATAAGTTTGAAACCGCTGTTGTAGCCCTATATGTTAATTGAGTACGAACGATTGTTGTTAGCACTGCATTGATGGGTTATTCAGGGTTATACGAATTACAATTAGAAATTGGCATTGATTTATTGTCAACTTTAAAAGACTGGAATTGTTGTTTTGAAGTAGTGACTGTAAGACCCGCTGTGATTAATTTGAATGATAAAACCAGTAACTGGCTTTAATCATCTTGTTTCTAGAGTTGTGTTATAGTGTATTATTGAACTAGGCTCTATGGAATGGTATGTCAATATGGGTAATACTGAATAATCCTTTAATCCTAGGATGTTACATTAAAAGATTTGAGTTTGAACAGGAACATGAGCGTGCACAGTTTAAGTTGGAAAAGTTAGAGTATGCACCTAAGAGTGAACGCGAACAGAGGCAGTATGAGATGGAAGCTAGAACTTGAATTGGAAGTTAAAGGGGTAGTTCACCCAAAAATGAAAATTCTGTCACAATTTACTCACCCTCAAGTTGTTCCAAACCTGTATGAGTTTCTTTGTTCTGCTGAACACAAAATAAGATATTTAGAAGAATGTTTGTAACAAAGCAGATAGAGCAACTATTGACTACCATAGTATTTTTTTTCTACTATGGTAGTCAATAGTTGCTCTCTCTGCTTGGTTACAAACATTCTTCTACATATCTTCTTTTGTGTTCAGCAGAACAAAGAAACTCATACAGGTTTGGAACAACTTGAGGGTGAGTAAATGATGACAGAATTTTCATTTTTGGGTCAACTATCCCTTTAAGAAAGCTGAAGCTTCTAAATCCGTTCAGGTTGTGCAGTCTTCTTTTGATGTTGGTCAGAACATTACGATGGTTCCTCCATTTTATGAGCATGATTTATACAAGTATTTTGCCCATTTTGAAAGAGTTGCTTCTTCCATAAAATGGCCAGAAGAAGTCTGGACCCTACTTCTACAGTGTGTTCTGATGGGGAAGGCTCGGGAAGTGTTTGCAACTCTTTCTGAAGAAGAGAGTGCAGATAAAAACAGCCATTTTGAGAGTGTATGAGTTAGTACCTGAGGCTTATCGCCAATGATCCCGGGGTTACAAAAAACCTGAAAAACAAATGTATTTGGAAGTCGGAGCAGAAGGCCCTTACCTTAGCACTGTGTGCCCCCTGTGAGTCAAAATATATCAGATAAGAAAGGTAAGGTAATCAGCTTTTGTCACAAAGTAGGACATAAATTCTCAGAATGTATTGCTCTGAATGTAAGAATATGCTAAGCCAGTTGGAATAGTTAAGCTTGAACCGCTGGAGATTGTTAATACTCGTGAACAAAATTCTGGGATTAAGAAGGTGATGTCAACACAGATGTTGGAGATAATTATATGGATAAGTATGCATAATTTATTACTACTGGCATTGTGTATCTGCCAGGACAGGAGGAAAAAGTTTCTATGAAAGTTCTGAGAGACATGGGAGCTGCTTAGTCCTTTTTTCCAGAGGGAGTTCTTCCACTCTCAGGTCAAATCGCAACAGGGAAGGATGTATTGATTAGGGGGTAGAAATGACCTTCTTAAAAGTCCCCGTACACAATGTACGTCTTACCACTGATCTTTTAAATGGTGACGTGATTGTTGGAGTATGATTTTCCGTTTCTGTGCCAGGTGTGATTTTTATTCTAAGGAACGATCTTGCTCAGGGGAACATCAAAACCTGTACCATCTACCGTTGTAGTTTTCATCGCCTGTGTTATTCCTGACATTCCTGATGATGGTCAGAAATTCCCCCATATTTTTCTTTCCTGTGCTGTCAACCGAGCAAGAGAAAAACAACTTGAAGCTGATACACTGTGAAGTTTATTTACACCCTTATAGTGAGATAAACATGGAGAGACTCATTACCCTTTTATTTTGAGAATGATGTCAATGGGAGTGGTTTGGTTACATCGAATCAGGTTGATGGTGGGAAGATTGAAGGAGAACCACTTGGTATCTGTCTAACCTTAACAGACAACGCCATTTTGGACCCATCTGATGTCTTTTCTGTGGAGTCTGTCTCGCAGGAGAAAGGAGTACCGAAGGATCTTTTATCCTCCTTATTTTGAATGTCTTTGATTCAAGAACTGTTAGCTGATTTAACTCTTAACCCCTTGTTTTCAATTGTATGTATCGAGGTAGATATTGAGACCGAGCTACCCTCTTGCTAGGGGTTGTTGCTTAGATGGTGCAAACCTAAATCACTAAGGTTTATGTTCAAGTGGTAGTTCTTCTTAAATTCAGACAGTCTGTGGTCAGGTTAGCTTATGATGGAGTGGCCGGACATATAGGGGTGAGGAAAACAGATGATCGATTGCCGTGTAAATTCTTTTGGCCTGGATTAAAAAGAGATGTGGCAAAGTTTATTAGAATTTGTCATGTGTGCCAATTTACTGCTAAGCCAATGTGGCTCCTCTCCAACCTATTCCAACAATGTCACCATTTGAGTATTTTCTGGTTGATTGTGGAAGTCCTTTACCTAGATCAAAGGCTGGTCATTTGTATTTACTCACAGTTATGTGTTAATCTACTTGATATCCAGCTGCATATCCTGTCAGGTTCATCACTACAAAATCTATTCTCAAAGCTTTAACTGACTTTGTCAACATTTGGCAGAGTTATCCAGACTGATCAGGGTTTTAATTTTATGAGCTGTCAATTCAATTGAATATCAGTCATAACATTTCCAGTGCATGTCACCCTCAGAGTCAAGGGGCCCTTGAAAGATTTCATCAGACCCTGAAGTCATTACTGTGGTCATATTGTGTGGAGCTTGGGTCTGACTGGGAGGAGGGGCTGCCTTGGCTGCTTATGGGTGTTAGAGAGGTCACAGGAGAGCATTGAATATATTATTTGGTATTTGGGCATGAAGTTTGGGGTCCTGCTGTTCTTGCTGATAAGTGGATCCCTTCTGAACCTTCCAAGAATGTTCTGGATTACGTTAGTGGGTTTCGATATCGGCTGTGTGAGGTTCAGTCAATTGTCCAGAGAAAGCTGGGGAAGTCACAGTGTTTAATAAACAGTTGTTTAATAAACAAGCTGCGTCTCAAAAAAATTCAAGTATTGGCTTTATTGCCTTTTGTAAACCTTTTTCAAGCCCGTTTTGCAGGTCCTTATCCTGTTCTTAAATGCTGTCTGGATAGAATTATCTTCTGAAACCCCCAGAATGACATAACGGAGTACAGGTTTGCCATATAAGTCTATTAAACCCTAATTTTCTTCCCACTTCTTGATTTGTCCAATTGAAGCTAATATTGAGTCTAGTTGTGCATTTCCAGTTCCAACAACCCAAAGAGATTTTTGTAGGTTTCTGGGAATGGCTGGTTATTATCGCTGGTTTTGCCCAAATTTTGCATCTTTTGTGGCACCCTTGACCTATCTTATAAGTACTAAAGTACCTTTTGAGAGGACAACTGCTTCTCAACAGCCATTTGATGGAGCCAAAGCCCTATTGGCTAGTTCTCCCTTGCTTGTTGCACCAGACTTTTTTCTGCCTTTTTTGTTTGTCTGTAGATGCCAGCGAAACTGGAGCTAGGGCTGAATTTTTACAGAAAAGTCAGCATGGATGGAACATCCAATTTGTTATTTTTCCAATGAATTGTCCATCAGCGAGTTTACTCTATTGTGGAGAAGGTGATTGCACTTGTCTTGGCACTACAACACTTTAACTGAAGTTTAACTGGGATCGTCTGTCAGCCAAATTATGTATACGGATCATAATCCTTTGGTGTTTGTACACCGAATGAACAATTTTTCCTTGACATTAAACATACAGGGCAGTGAAAATGTCATTACTGATTCCCTATCTTGAGTATGAGGTTGTACTATCTCCTTTGTTGTGTCTCCCCTTTTTCCTTCTCTTCTCGTTCTATCCTGTTTTTCTAGGGCCCAGTAAGCAGGGACCCAATGATGTGAAGATGAATTGTTGGAGTCTTGGTTTTTATTTTTATTTTTGCCTTCCTTAGAGGAACACTTTTGTGGGGGAGGTGTTATGCATGTTTCCCCCCTGCTGGCTCTGCTAAACAGTGCAAATGATAGCTGGGCAACAGGTGCATTCAATTAGTACTTAATCCTCCGATATTGGGTCAGAATAAAGACTTGTGCGCCTTAGAGTGGGGTCTCTCTCTCTTTTCTCTCTCATATATAATCCCATAATATTTATTTTCCCTACTTATTTTTAGTGCCAGAGCATATGCACATTAAATAACCAAATTTTTGTTCTGCATAGACGTCGGTTTTCTTAATAATTGTTTTCTTGTCTTATAAATAAATTGGCTTATTGTTTGAGGAATTTGTTGTTTGATTTTTGTTGTTTCAGTGCTATTTTTTAAAGTTCTTCATGTTCATTTTGCTTATAGGTTCTTCAGATCACTGTATTGGTTTGTTGGTTTTCAAACTTTTAGATGCCACGTCCCCCCAAAGTATGATCATCCATGTGCAGGGGGCCTATCCTTAAATGTAAAAGGCAGCTATATATTTTCATTTATAAAGACCTACTTTATACTGTGAAAAATTATTTGGAAAATTGTTTGTTTCTATTGCGTGACATTGTTTTTTTTTTACTTCTTATAGTACTGTCCTGTTAGATTTATTTTATTTTAATTGGATATATTTTAATACATTTAAATTTATATGTATTTTATTTATTTAAATGTATTATTTTTATATATATAAATTATTTAATTAATTGAATCAAATGTATTTATTATTTTTTAAAGTTTCATTATTTATTTTACGTAGTTCCCTTTCGAGGGAACTCGCACTGCATCGGAACGACGATCAGCGAATCTGAAACCAGAATGCCAACTAGGCCAATCCGATTGGCGTGCGTGATGACGTCATTGTGACGGCATACCCGGAAGTATAAAAGGGGAGCTGGAACGTAATGGCGGTAGTTATTGCTCTTCAGCAAGCGCTATCTGTCAAACTGTCTGTCTATTTACTGTTGTATGTCAAAGTGTTTGATTGTGAAAAATGGAATGTGAGAAAGTGAGAGAGTTCAAGCAGTGTGTGCATCCGTGTCCCCGTTACATGTCGGGCTCGGATACACACCTGCTTTGTGTGCATTGCCTGGGCGTTCAGCATGCTCAAGCGGCTCTCGAGGGAGCCGCTTGTGAGCATTGTGAAAGGCTGACGCTCAGGGTGCTCCGCTCTCGGCTGGCCGCGTTTGATGAGGCCGGCCAGCCTCGTGAGCCCCGTGGTTCTGGACCCGCGGTCGCTGAGGCGGCTTGGCGTCGCAGATCATGGGGCTCACAGCGGGACTTGTCAGAGGGTTTCGGGACTGCTGCGGCACTTTCCCGATCCTCCTCTGACAGTTCCGAGGATCTTCCTCCCCGTGTGGAAGCCCGCTCTGCGGCTTCTTCCCCCGGGGTGGGAGGTCCGGTGCTTGTTCTCTCTGGTTCCGAGGAGCCAGAGGAACTAGGCACCGAGGCGGGGGATGAAGCAGCAATTGTTTCATCGCTTCATCCACCCGCCCAAGAGGAGCTGGTCGAGGTGTTGACCCGGGCTGTGGCTAAATTAAAAATAGATTGGCCACATGAGGCTCCGGAAATCCAGCCACCCAGTAGGCTGGATGACCGGTTCCTCTCGCACCGGGTTCAAACACCTCGCCGGGGCCTTCCTTTTTTCCCGGATCTACACACCGAGGTGTGCAGATCCTGGAGAAAGCCCTATTCTTTGCGTGTTTCCAATCCTCCAGTGTTGGATTATTCCAATATTCTGGGGGCACGCGAGGCGGGCTATGGGGCGATGCCTCGGGTGGAGGAGGCTCTCGCGAGCTATCTTTCACCCGAATCTGCATCGTCCCTTAAGGCTCCGGTTTTGCCCACCAAACCCTGTCGGGACACCTCATCTTTGGTGGGCAAAGCTTATATGGCGGCTGGTCGGGCTGGCGGTTCCCTGCACACTCTCTCGGTGTTGCAGGCCTACCAGGCCGATCTCCTCAAAGAGTTGGACGAGGGAGATGGTCCCTCTCCGGAGGACATTTTGGAACTGAGGAAGGCTGCAGATTTGTCTCTCCGCGTCACCAAGGAGACGGCCCGCGCTATCGGCCGCTCCATGGCTTCCATGGTGACTGTGGAGAGACATCTCTGGCTGAATCTGTCGGGGATAAAGGAGAAGGATAGAGAAAAAAGCTTTTCTCCTGGACTCCCCGATCTCGCCTTCTGGGTTGTTTGGAGACGCGGTTAACGCCGTCGTTTCCAGACACCAGGAGGCAAAGAGACAGTTGGCAGCCTTCCACCAGTACCTCCCTCGCCGCTCTAAGCCATCATCCAGCTCCTCACACCGGAAGGTGCAAAAAGAGAGCGTCGCATCTAGAGCCCCTCCCCCGGGAGCCTGGCAACAGAGGCGACGCTCTCAGCAGCAGTCTTCAGCTCCTAAGGGCGATCTACGGAACGTCCTTCAGGCGCAGAAGGCTGCTGGGAAGAAGTCCTAGCTGCGGCAGGGCTTCAAAGAGCGGTCCCTCCCGTGGAGAAACAACCGAGGTTGTTTCCTCCACGGCGCTCTGGGGAAATCGATGTGGTAATCCCGCCGTCTATGACGCTTCGGGCCACATCGATTTCCCGCGAACGCATGCTGCACCAGCCGCCTCTGGAAAGACCTGCGGCTGGGCAGCTCGCGCGTCCGCACACGGAGAACCGTTCCCAGCTACTTCCTGCCGGTCAGCCGCTACTAAGAGGCTGGTTCCCTTAGTAGATTATCTCGGCGCATAGAAATGCCTTCCGAATATTTCTACATGGGTCCTGCGTACTGTAGAAAAGGGTTACAGACTGCAGTTCGGTTCTCCTCCTCCACAATTCAGGGGGTTATACTGGACAGCAGTGGTACCCGAGCAGGTTCGGGTAATGGAGCTAGAAGTAAAAACTCTTTTAGCGAAGGAAGCCATAGAGCATGTTCCTCCGCTGGAAAGGGAGTCCGGGTTCTACAGCCGGTACTTTATAGTTCCCAAAAAGGATGGAGGGTTGCGTCCGATTATAGATCTGAGGGTTTTGAATCTGTCTCTGAGGAGCTTCAGATTCAAAATGCTCACCATTCCCATGATCGTGAGTCAGATCCAGTCCGAGGACTGGTTCGTCACGATAGATCTGAAGGACGCATACTTTCATATCTCCATCCTCCCATGTCAGAGGAAGTACCTGAGGTTCGCTTTCGGGGGCGAAGCGTACCAATATCGAGTGCTTCCCTTTGGCCTAGCCCTCTCCCCACGCACATTCACGAAGTGCATGGATGCAGCCCTGGCTCCATTGAGACTTCAGGGCATCCGTGTACTGAATTATATCGACGACTGGCTCATACTGGCCCAGTCGTACGAAGTGGCGGTCCGGCATCGAGATGTCGTTCTGAACCACATAAAGTGCCTGGGGCTGAGACTCAACACGAAAAAGAGCGTGTTGACGCCATCCCAGAGGACAACGTTCCTCGGGGTCGTGTGGGATTCGACGACGATGCGGGCACAATTGTCCCCCGCGCGAGTCGAGACCATACTGGCGATGGTCTCAGAAATAAGGCTAGGCCACAACATCACTGTGAAGCACTTTCAGAGAGTGCTGGGGCACATGGCAGCAGCGTCCAGCGTAATACCTTCTGGCCTGCTGAACATGAGACCTCTCCAGTGGTGGCTGAAAACCAAGGGGTTTTCCCCCAGAGGGAATCCTTTCCGTATGATCAGGGTAACGCGCAAATGCCTTCGTTCCCTAGTCATATGGAAGAAACCTTGGTTTCTGTCCCAGGGGCCAGTGTTGGGAGCGTCCTGTTGCCGGAAATCCGTTTCAACAGACGCCTCCCTCACTGGTTGGGGCGCGGTCATGGACGGCCGCTTTGCGAGGGGCCCATGGGAGGGCCGTCATTCCTCCTGGCACATAAATTGCCTGGAGATGATGGCGGTCTACAAAGCTCTCAGGAGCTTTTTCCCGGACCTCCGCGGCCAACATGTCCTGGTACGGACAGACAATACGTCTGTCGTAGCGTACATCAACCGCCAGGGGGGATTGAGGTCGCGCCCTCTTTACAGACTGGCACGTCAAGTCCTCCTGTGGTCCCAGGGGAAACTATTGTCCATCAGGGCAATGTATGTCCCAGGGGTCCAAAATCAGGGAGCAGACATCCTGTCGAGGCAGGGGCTGAGGCCCGGGGAGTGGCGACTCCACCCAGAGGTGGTGGAGGCCATATGCAAGAGGTTCGGCCCAGTGGAAGTGGATCTGTTTCCGCTGGGGCTGGATGCCATGGTTCAGACGTGGCCGAGGCTGCGTCTGTACGCATTTCCCCCGATTGCTCTGCTCCCGGGAGTCCTGGAAAGGGTCCGGCAACAGGGGGTCAGTCTACTTCTGGTAGCACCCCGTTGGCTGACTCGAGTTTGGTTCTCGGATATCATTGCTCTGCTAGCAGGTCAGCCGTGGGAGATTCCTCTGAGGAGGGATCTTCTGTCTCAGGCGGTGGGTACGATATTTTACCCCCGCCCAGAGATTTGGAACCTATGGGTCTGGCCCCTGAGGGGACCAGGTACGTAGAGGCTGGCCTATCGGCGGAGGTGATAGAGACCTTACTCAGTTCCAGGGCTCCATCTACGAGGAGACTGTACAGCCTCAAGTGGAATGTATTTTCCACTTGGTGCAGGGAGCGTGAGGTGGACCCAGTTAACTGCCCGGTGGCTTCAGTGCTGGAGTTCCTCCAAGATCGCTTCTCTGCAGGGCTTACCCCGTCCACACTCAAGGTGTACGTGGCTGCCATTGCGGCTTTCCACGCTCCTATGGGTGATGGGCCTCTGGGTAGGCACCATCTGGTTGTACAATTCCTCCGTGGGGCTCGGAGGATGAGGCCTGCGGCTCATTCCAGAGTTCCAACCTGGGACCTGGCAGTGGTTCTTGAAGGATTGGCTGAGGCCCCCTTTGAACCATTGGAGTCGGCTGGACCAAAGGACCTGACCCTTAAGGTGGCTTTTCTCCTTGCCATTACCTCTCTTAGGAGAGTGGGAGATCTCCAGGCCTTGGCGGTAACGCCGACCTGCCTGGAGTTTGCCCCGGGAGGAGTAAAAGCCATCTTACACCCTAGGCCGGGCTACGTGCCTAAGGTGCCTTCAAGGGTGGTCAGGTCATTGGTCCTGCAGGCATTCCATCCTCCGCCTCACGTGACGGCGGAAGAGGGGAGGCTTCACCTACTCTGCCCGGTTAGGGCCCTTAGAGTTTATCTGGCGAAGTCTGCATAGTGGAGGAGATCGCAACAACTGTTGGTGTGTTTTGGCTCACCTAAGAAGGGATTGCCTGCGTCTACTCAGACAATCAGTAATTGGATTGTCCAGGCGATTACCATGGCCTACCAGGTGCGCAGTTTGCCTTCACCTGTGGCCGTGAGGGCTCATTCCACCAGAGGGATGGCCTCTTCGGTGGCCCTTCTTTCTGGGGTCCCCTTGCAGGATATCTGCGAGGCGGCCGGGTGGGCTACCCCACACACTTTTATCAGGTTCTATAGCCTGGATCTCCCTACGACGCCTGGTGCTAGGGTGCTCCAGTCCTAGCTGTGCCCGGTCTCCGGCTTCACACTAGGGCAGGTGCTACCCTTCGGTGTGGCCTAGTGGGTACTCGTTCCCCAAAGCGTCGTTCCGATGCAGTGCGAGTTCCCTCGAAAGGGAACTGCTCGGGTTATGTATATAACCCTTGTTCCCTGAGAAGGGGAACGAGCACTGCATCCCGACGCCACACCTCGGCGCGCCTGGAGCGCATGCTTCAGAGCAATTACTACCGCCATTACGTTCCAGCTCCCCTTTTATACTTCCGGGTATGCCGTCACAATGACGTCATCACGCACGCCAATCGGATTGGCCTAGTTGGCATTCTGGTTTCAGATTCGCTGATGCTAAGGGAGCATCCCCAAAGCGTCGTTCCGATTCAGTGCTCGTTCCCCTTCTCAGGGAACAAGGGTTATATACATAACCCGAGCAGTTTTTCTCTAAACTTTTCCATGGTCCCCAGTAGCACTCCCTTGTGGCCCCTGGGGGTCCCCGGATCCCAGTTTGTCTAATATTGCTTATTAAAACAAATGGGCAGTGTTGCCACAGTTACTTTGAAAAAGTAATCTGATTACTGATTGCTGATTACTCCTTTAAAAAGTAACTTAATTACTTTACAGATTACTATATGGGGTGGCAGTGGCTCAGTGGTTCATGTAGGTTGTCTACAAACCGGAAGGTTGGTGGTTCGATCCCAGGTTCCACCTGACCAAGTGTCGAGGTGTCCATGAGCAAGACACCTAACCCCAGCTGCTCCCGACGAGCTGGATGGCGCCTTGCATGGCTGACACCACCGTCGGTGTATGAATGAGTGTGTGAATGGGTGAATGTGAGGCAAACTGTAAAGCGCTTTGGATGGCCGTAGGTCTGTTAAAAGCGCTATATAAATGCAGTCCATTTACCATTTATATTTTAAAAGTAACTAAGTTAGATTACAAGTTACTTTATTAGTTACATTCAGCAGCTGCTGACAACACCCCTGCCACCTCAACATAAAAATGACAACCGTTTTTGCCAACACTCATTTTATTGGAAGAGCATTTTTAAAAGTAACGTCAACAATGTATCTCCTGACATTTTAAGTTAAAATTAAAAAATATTTCCTGAAAAAAAACCTGTTTTAATAAAAAATTTAATAAAGACAGTCTTTCTTGACTTTGGAAAATGACAAAAATAGTAACACACAATCTCTTGGATAAATTACTTTAATCTGATTACTGGTTTGGAAATAGTAACGCGTTAGATTACTCGTTACTAGAAAAAGTAGTCAGATTAGAGTAATCACTGCAAATGGGACACCAGTTTGCACCCTACAAATCACTCAAAGTGCCATTTTCAGACTGTAATTAAGGGCTGTTCACATAGGTGTTTTTGCATCCATCTGCATTACATTTTTTTAATCATGGATCAGTGTAATCATGCACTTAAGATGCTCATTTAGTGAAGTTAAACTAAAAATATGTTGCAATCTCAGCATCTTGAATACTTTTTTTACTCTCTCATTTTAGAGAGATCCAGATGTTTTTAAACATGGCATAACTATATATAAGTGTGTCAGTGTGAGTGTTTTCTCGTCCCCTGTGTGTGAAATATAGCTCTCGTCTCTCCATTACTCGCTGCAGCTCCATTACTCGCTACAGATGGACAGATAAATAGCTCAGGAGGATTCGCCAAACTCTGTTAAACTCCTCTCTACTCTCTTATTTCTCTATTTCAATCCTTTGTTCTCATCCTCCTCCGCAAGGGTCTCCCCAAAACGCAGCGAAACACACTGACACATACTCACAGCCTCTCATTCACACATACAGTCACTCTCTGTGGGACTTCCCCCTTCTTTCATGTAGACAAAACCAGGGAGGTTGGATCATCATGTCTGTCTATTCTTCTGTGAAGCGCTACAGCAGCTCCCGATGCCTAAAATAGTGTTGTTCCACCTGAGCTTAGTTTCTTCACAGGTTGACTTGTTAAGAGAGACAAAGTGTGGTGGAAGGTGAGAGGGGGATGGTAGGATGTGAGGTTTATGGTGTAGGTCTCTGTCTACTTTTGAAACTGTTACAAAAACTTTCTCAGAAATTAAAGCCAGTCAAGGTTTTTTACATTTGGATTTTAGATTACATCTGCCGTAATCCAATGCCCACTTACCATTAATCTTTAAAAAGCTAATAGTTAATAACACTTCCATTTTTGACAGTTCCCAGTGAAATCTCATTTGTCCAAAATAGTCCATGCGCCACATAACCATGTTCGGATTGGCTGTTGTTTTCTCACTATAATTCATTTCTCTTGTCTCTTTCAACAAGGACAGTGCGTATGTGTATGTGTGTGTATATACTGTGTATGTGTAAGTCTATAAATATGTAGGACTGTAGTGAGAACAGCTGTACAATGTCCTTTTACAAGTTTCAACTGCTTTTTTCCCAAGCAAATTGTCTTAACTTGTGTAAATATTTATATGAAGATAAACTGATTCAGCTACTGAGACATAGATTTCACAGATGTTTGACGAACAGAAATGGAATGAGTCCCTGAACAAAGTGGGGGTCAATATCAAAAGTAATATCACCAGGCACCAGCTGCTATAAGTTCTACAGTGCATCTCAGCAGTTTTGCCAGTTCTTGCTGTGAGATACACTCTTCCACCAAGGCACTTGTCCGAAATCACACACTCTTAAGTAGGTACTTATTTTGAATAAAAAAATGTTTTATTCACTGCTGCTAAAAAAAGTATGTTCTATATAGTATGGCCTCATGGGATGGTAAAGTGCCCATCGTATGCACACTTCAGAATCTCGCCGGAAGAAGCAGGTCATCAGGGTACTTTTTGCCTACTCTTCCCTACTCTTGTCTACTCTACTCTTTTATGAGTACTGTGAACTCGGACACATTTTTCACACACTGTTTTTCGCCTACTATATAGTGGGGAATTATGTGATTTTGAATGCAGCCGGGTTTCTTTTTTGAATTAATCAACGCTTTGAGCAAATCAGTCGGGTGAACCAATGACTCAATGGCCCATTCATAAAGAGACCCATTTACTTCAATCCTGAATAAATCAGTTTGAACGAATCAAATAAATGAATGACTCAATGACTTACTCATTAAAGCATTTACCGCCACTTACTGGCATTTAGCCTAGAAATCTAGACGCACCCTAGCGACAGGAAATATAATTTGCAGCCAGGGCGTCTAGCAACTCTCTGTTGGCTTGCGAGCTGGAAAAACCAAACTCTGGTCAGGCCAATCACATCGTGTATAGAGTCGGTGGGCGGGCTTAACATAATGACGGCAGAGCTGCGGCGGTTCTGCATGCTACTTGTAAACAAAGAAGCTGGCGAACAGCGGTCTTTCGAATCGACTTAGGCCGCGACTCTGGAAGACTTGGAGTTAAGCTTTTCTTTGAGAAAAGAGAAAAGAACAAAGAATGGCACTGAAGTCATTCTTAAGAAAGGAAGATGTGTTCAGAGTTTTGCCGACCGGTGAAAGTTTAATCTACCAACTAGCTCCGCTTCACCTTCTTCGTTGCTCTGGTTGGTTGTATCGCTATCCTATTGCACCCCTCGGATTGAGCCCTGCCAATGGTGTGTTCCCAGACCCTTGATGTGATGTGGGTCTGGCTTGTCAGGCTAGGAAGTTTTAGTTCCTTTATTTCCATATTAATTAAAAAAAAAAAAAACATTAAAGTATATTTCACCCAAAAATCAAGTCAAACACAAAACCAGTCATGAGTCGCACAGGTATATTTGTTGCAATAGACAACAATACATTGGTCAAAATTATCGATTTTTCTTTTTTGCCAAAAATCAATTCTAAGTAAAGATCATGTTCCATGAAGATATTTTGTAAATGTCCTACCTAAATAAATAAATATATATAAATAAATATAATCAATTTTATATATATATATATATATATATATATATATATATATATATATATATATATATATATATATATATATATATATATATATATATATATATATATATATATATATATATATATATATATATATATTAGTAGTAGTAGTAGTAATATGCATTGCTAATGACTTCATTTGGAGCTCAGATTTTCAACTAGTCTCGGCCAAATATTGTCCTATCCTACAAATCGTAGATCAATTGAAAGCTTATTTATTCAGCCTTCAGATGATGTAATCTCAATTTAAAAAAAATGTACCCTTATGACTGGTTTTGACTGGTTTTTTAATCACTGTTTACTCTATTATTTTGTGTGCGCTCACAGCAGATCTATTTAATTTCACTGAAGTAACAACACTAAAACATGTTTTTCATTCTGTAGAAAATGCTAGTAATGCCCACTGGGGAAATGGATGATGTGTGAGCTTGTTTTGTGAGAATTGTTTGTGTTATATGAAGTATTGAACCATAGCTTCGCGTGAATTTGGATTCAGCACCTTTGGCAAGAGCTATACCTGTGAGAAAGACTGCTATCTGCCTCCATGTGTACGAGTATCTGTCTTTGTGTTTTGTTATGGATGACATGTCTACCACACTGATACTGTTAGTGTGTGTTTCTGAGAATGCCGGTTCACGAGTGTTTGTGTGTGTGTGTGTGTGTGTGTGTGTGTGTGTGTGTGTGTGTGTGTGTGTGTGTGTGTGTGTGTGTGTGTGTGTGTGTGTGTGTGTGTGTGTGTGTGTGTGTGTGTGTGTGTGTGTGTGTGTGTGTGTGTGTGTGTGTGTGTGTGTGTGTGTGTGTGTGTGTGTGTGTGTGTGTGTGTGTGTGTGTGTGTGTGTGTGTGTGTGTTTATCTGCAGACATCCATTAGTGCATGACAGTAGTGTCCGACAGGAACACTGTGTCTCTCGGTTGGGAGAGAGAGAGAGAGAGAGAGAGAGAGAGATATGCTCGAGACTCTGAAATGCCCCAGCCTTTCTATGCCTCCTTCCCTCCCTCTGTTTCCCTCCTTCCCTTTGTCATGCTTTTTCTGTCTGTCACTCTCTGAGAGCACAATACCTGAGCTGGACACTTTTTCTGAGAACAGACTGAAGACTCTATCTGAATTTGTGCCCAATGTGTCCCAGTTTCTTCCAGTGTCAAAAACAGTCTGAGCTAAATTCACCGAGTTTTTCAGCACAAAAACCTCCAGATTATTCACAAAGTACCGAGGCCGTCGTCAGGGCCTGCGACACATTTGAACCTGACTCTAAATGTGCTGAAATATTGCCCACTGTATTTAAATCAACTCATTGTCATTCTTTTCAACACAATCACGCCTCCCTTCTATGTAAATTAGGGTTTTTAATAGAATGTGCTTTATTCACAAAACTATTTGCCTATTAACTTTGCACTATTACTGCCCGAGGAGAGCAGGCAGTCAACTGAATTTCATTTAAAATCTTTGTACACATTTTCTATTGATTAAGGCAGCAGTTATTCATCAAACGAAGATAAAAAGATTAAGCATTCTAGCCAGGCATTGATCTGTCTATCTCTCTGTCCATCTCAGTCTGTCTAGCTATCTCTCTCTCTCTTTGTCTGTCTTACTGTCTGTCTGTCTATCTATCTCTCTGTCATCCGTCTATCTCTCTGTCTATCTATCTGTCCATCTGTCTATTTGTCCGTCTGTCTATCTATCTGTCCATCTATCTATCTGTCCGTCTCTATGTCTATCTCTATATCCGTCTGTCTGTCTATCTCTCTGTCCATTTGTCTGTCTGTCTATCTCTCTGTCTGTCTGTCTGTCTATCTCTATGTCTGTCTGTCTTGTCTGTCTATCTATCTCTCTGTCTGTCTGTCTGTCTGTCTGTCTGTCTGTCTGTCTGTCTGTCTATCTATCTGTCTGTCTTTCTGTCTGCCTATCTCTCTATCCGTCTGTCTGTCTATCTCTCTGTCCGTCTGTCTGTCTGTCTATCTATATCTCTGTTTCTCTGCCTGTCTGTCTATTTCTCTCTCTGTCTGTCTGTCTGTCTGTCTTTCTATCTATCTGTCTATCTCTCTGTCCGTCTATCTGTCTATCTCTTGTCTGTCTGTCTGTCTGTCTATCTGTCTATTTCTCTGTCCGTTTGTCTGTCTATCTCTGTTTGTCTGTCTGTCTGTCCGTCTGTCTGTCTCTATGTCTGTCTGTCTATCTCTGTCTGTCTGTCTGTCTATCTATCTCTATGTCTGTCTGTCTATCTCTATGTCTGTCTGTCTGTCTGTCTGTCTGTCTGTCTGTCTGTCTGTCTGTCTGTCTGTCTGTCTGTCTGACTATCTCTATGTCTGTCTGTCTGTCTCTCTTTATGTCTGTCTGTTTGTCTATCTCTATGTCTGTCTGTCTCTCTTTATGTCTGTCTGTCTATCTCTATATCTGTCTGTCTGTCTCTCTGTCTGTCTCTCTTTATGTCTGTCTGTCTGTCTATCTCTATATCTGTCTGTCTGTCTCTTTATGTCTGTCTGTCTCTCTGTCTCTTTTTATGTCTGTCTGTCTGTCTATCTCTATATCCGTCTGTCTGTCTGTCTGTCTCTCTTTTTGTCTGTCTATCTGTCTATCTGTCTGTCTGTCTGTCTGTCTGTCTGTCTATGTCTAGATTTGGGTAATGGAGTGATGTACTGTCCTAGTAAAGTATTCCAGATCATTGTAGTTTGCCATCTTCTGTTACCAATGACACAGAAATGGCCTTGAAGATGGGGAATTTTGACATGCAGATTGCATTGCGCACTAATTTTGTGGGTGTGTTTGTACTGGTACTTGATTTACATAATTCCTTTAGTGAATTGGGCGTTAAAACATGCAAAACAAACGCCGCTACCAGCATGCGCAATTCATTCTTAATGAAACTCCTAATATATCTATCTCAAATCTGTCTCAAATACTTCCAGCGTGTGTCCACGTGTTCGGGGAGGTGTGGGCGGCCAAGTGTGGGTGCATTTGGGGCGCTGTTTTGAATTTTTGTCTTGATAATTATTTCTGCTAATTACAAACTAATTGCCATGTTAACAGACTGTTTTCTGGCACACACCTCTATTGCGAAGTCCAGCTGGACCTGTAACTGCCTCTGACGGTTTGTGTCACTCAGAGCAACTTGAAAAGCTGTCGCTTGAGCGCTCGCTGTACGTGTTACTCGGTCAGCCGCTGTGATGTTCAAAAAGCCCGGAATGTTGCTCTGATCACAATGACACAGCCACACGCTCATATCATCTGCTGTTAATTGCCGCTGTCACTGCCCAAAGTGGGTTTGATTGGCAAATCGAACACTTAAAAGTGTGATTTAACATACCCTCTGGTCGCACTGGGAAAGGAAGGTTAGTCTCGCTACTAAGAATAGCTTTGTGAGACGGAAATTATTTTGATGCGGGTTTTGTATGTGTGTGTGTGTGTGTGTGTGTGTGTGTGTGTGTGTGTGTGTGTGTGTGTGTGTGTGTGTGTGTGTGTGTGTGTGTGTGTGTGTGTGTGTGTGTGTGTGTGTGTGTGTGTGTGTGTGTGTGTCTTTGTGCATACCTACAGGCGCTGTGTGGATCACTCAATGTTTAATCCATTACTTTCCCCTCCCGCACAATTCCCGACATGCAGCACTCACCCTGACAAATGCTCTGCATCTTTAATGCACCCAGAACGTTGAAATGATTCACCTCATTTTTCGCACTTTTTTTTCCTCCTTATCTCATCACTTTAACAATGGGAAGCAGAAATTGGATGGAGTGGTTGAATAAGTGCAGAGAAACGGGCGAGATTTTATGAGCTCACGTGAACAATGCCAAGTAGATACGACTGAATTTAGTCTTTTGATTAGATCAAGCAGCGTTCATAATTAATATCGGCCTTTATCGACTTCCACCTCTGTTAAATATGAATAATTTTGCAAATAACAATACAAATAGGCTTCGGTCTACACAAGTACAGCAGGTTTCCTGCAGGAAAACACACGTCTGGTGGGTCTATTTACATTTTGAATCGATATTCTGTGGCCACTGGAAGTTGGAGACGGTACCTGGCTCGCTCTGATCTTCAGTATTATTTGCAACTTTAACATCTTGATATTAATAACCTTTCACTTCATCCCAGGAGCTGGCAGGAAGCACACTTTCAATTCTCATTCTTTCAGTTGTTTTATTAATCTTCTCTACTCCTCTGCAGGCTTTTCTCAATTTGTCATCAATGCTCTACAGAAAAACGTTTAAATGGTGCTGATGGCTTAGTTGTATTATCCTGTGTTCATTTCCCCCCCTTTGTCTTTCAAAGCCCTTTCATGTGAATGTATTTACTTGCATTACTATTTTGAAAGGGGCGATTTTACTATTTATGAATTCATATAGACTAAGTGTATGTTAAAGGGATAGTTCACCCAAAAATGAAAACTAGCCCATGATTCACTCACCCTTAAGTCATCCTAGGTGTATATGACATTTCCTCTTTCAGACGAATAAATCAGAGTTATCCTGGCTCTTCCAAGCTTAATAATGGCAGTGACTGTTGCTCTGTTTTTCAAGTCCATAAAAAATGCATCTGTCCGTCCAATAACGTGCTCCACACGGCTCTGGGGTGTTAATAAAGGCCTTCTGAAGCGAATCGATGCGTTTGTGTAACAAAAATATCCATATTTAAAACTTTATAAAGTAAACTTCCAGCCGATCGCCTTCCGTGGAGAAGTGTTGAAAGTGCCTTCTCGCAATTCAAGATGCACCTGGTACCGGGAGCCTTTTGAACGGCAGAGGCACTTTCAACACTTTGTCCATAAATTGAATACGGAAGGCGATCGAACGAAACTTTACTTTATAACGTTTTAAATATGGATATTTTTCTTACACAAACGCATCGATTCGCTCCAGAAGGCCTTTATTAACCCTCAGAGCCATGTGGAGCACGTTATTTGATGGACAGATGCATTTTTTATCACTTCAAAAACAGAGCAACGATAACTGCCATTATAAAGCTTGGATTAGCCTGGACTTTTGTAATATAACTCCGATTTTATTCGTCTGAAAGAAGAATGTCATATACACCTAGGATGACTTGAGGGTGAGTAAATCATGGGCCAATTTTCCTTTTTGGGTGAACTATCCCTTTAAAGCCCCATTAAAGTGCCTTGAAAAGATCAGCATTATTCAATGTCCTGACATAATTTCCACTGAAAAAGGAAGACAGGGCGGGGCATATCGAAACAGCCCCTCCCCTTTAAAAAAAATTGCCAATAGCGTTTAGCTTTTGAGCTTGTCAAAGCCGCAGTTTCCTCCTAATCTCTAATCGTTTCTCCTCATAATCTCATCCATATTGCTTTAAAATATAGAATTGTGTGCAAATTTCAAAAGGGTCTGATAGGTGTTGTGGTATGCGCCAACTCAGCCCGGGAGCAGACTGTGTGTGAACGTGAAACTTAATTTGCCCCGATGGAAAGCATATTTACACTGTCTGAATCGTTCCCTATCCCCTATATAGTGCACTATGTGCCATTCACCATGTAGAAAATAGTAAATGTGTTTAGTCACAGCTTCAGCGTCTATTTATAATGTAGGGGGCAGGACACTTCAGATTCTAGAGAGCATTTGATTGGACAGAAAATCTGATGAGATGTGAGTGATGTCATCAAAATCATTGATCCATATTGGCGTAAGTGAGAGACTGTGAGTTTTGAATGCTTATATCTTCTAAATGCGAATATGTCATTGTTTTGGAGCAGCTTATAGATAACAGTAAGGCTAAAATTCATAATAAGAGCCAAAATACTTTAATCGAAGATCTATGAATGCACATGATAATCTGCATCTACATACACACGGGTGATTTCACAAACAGTTGCAGCACATTTGCATGTTTTCAGCATCAATCCACTGCAGTCCCTCTTGACCAGCTGCGATCTGTGCTAGCATTGTGTGCCATGTGTATTTAAATCAATGCTCATTTTTTTCCCCCAACACTCCTCCAAAAGTCATGGCACAATTAAAGGGATAGTTCACCCAAAAATTAAAATTAGCCCATAATTTACTCACCCTCAAGTAATCCTAGGTGTATATGACATTCTTCTTTCTTAGAGTTATATTACAAAAGTCCAGGCTAATCCAAGCATTAGAACTGAATTCATAGTTGCTCTGTTTTTGAAGTCCATAAAAAGTGCATCTGCCCATCATACAACTGCTCCACGCGGCTCCGGGGTGTTAATAAAGGCCTTCTGAAGCGAATCGATGCGTTTGTGTGAAAAAAATATCCATATCCATGGAAGGCGGTCGGTCGAAAGTTTACTTGATAAAGTCGATTCGCTTCAGAAGGCCTTATTAACACCCCGGAGCCGCGTGGAGCACGTTATTTGACGGACAGATGCACTTTTTAAGCACTTCAAAAACAGAGCCACTATGAATCAAATTCTAATGCTTGGATTAGCCTGGACTTTTGTAATATAACTCCGATTTTATTCGTCTGAAAGAAGAATGTCATATACACCGAGGATGACTAGGGGGTGAGTATATTATGGGCTAATTTTCACTTTTGGGTGAACTATCCCTTTAACATAACACTGCAACTGTTGGACATTTTAGACCAGCCTACAAGGTTATGAATTGCACCATTCAAATGTTGTCCAAAATGAACTTTTCATGTTTGTATACATAATCTGATTTGCATAATTCCTTTAGAGAATCAAATTATAAAGCAACAGCGCATGCAAACAAATTACACCATCAGCAGGAGCACTTCAATCTTATTATTTAAGAATAATTAGTTAAATTATTGTTGTTGTTGTTGTTGTAATAATTAATAATAGATTATTTTCATTAAAAATACATACATTTTTTTATTTCATTTTTATGTATTATATTATTATTATTTAATATTCCTATGTAATTCATCATTTAATTTGTTTAATATTAGAAGTCAAAGTTGACATTATGTGAACATAATGCAGTTATCTTGTGCTTCGTTCCATAGATTTCAATGCATTTGCAAACACTTTATATGCATTATATTATCTACTCACTGTTCGCTCCTGTTTCATGAATTTATCAGGGCTGTGGCCTCTCTCCCTTTCTTACTGTCTTCATCTGTCTATCCATATCTTCATTTCTAAAGGGCACTAATACCTCATCACCTCTCTATTCTGCTTTTATCTGTCTGTCTATCTCCCTTAAGTCTCATACAATCATCATAATCTTGCGCAATCAGAAAGGCCGCTTTCATTGGAGCCTCCTTCCCTCTCACCCTCTCTCTCCCTCTCCATCTCTCTGTCAGTCTGTCTGCGTGGAGACACACTTGTTCTGTTTTGGTTCAGATTGTGGTGACACAAAAGATCCAGTTGTCAAATGGCTGGGTATAGCGACTCACTCGCTGAACAGCATGTACGCACAGCGCTTTTAATGTTCCCTCCTTTTGTTTGTTCATTTCTTTCAGCTTTTATTCATGTCTTTCTCTGGTTCCTGGTGTTGTCACATACACAAACAAACTCAGTATGGAATAAATCAGCGCATTAGAGGACTCCGCAGCTCACGCTGTGCATCTGACGACACAGATGCCCACACATGCGTCCCCTCGGGTTAGCGTGATGGACGAATGGGACAGCCGCGTCCACCGGGACTGACACGTGAAAGGCCGTCAACGCGGTTTAAAAGAGACCTGCAAATGTGTTTCGATGCATTGTAGACACACAAAGCGAGAGTTTAATTCGGGAATCGAAAGCAATATTTTCAAACCACTTTCACAAAAGCGATTTTTTTTTTTCCCCAGACCCCCCACTTCACTAAAAGATAACACCCAATTACATGAAAGTAAAGGGTGGAGAGCGTTTATTACTGTCATCTGCTGCGTTACTCTAAGCATAATTGCCCCATATCTGATTGCAGTGAAATACAGGCATGTGACAGGTCGAAACGGGCCTGTTACACACCGATAAAACTGCTGCTCAGTGACTGCAGATCTGCTCATTACCCACAATGCATTCTGCCTCTCACTGTATGATTGATAACTGTAAGGCAGACTGAGCAATAATATATAGGCAAGTCTTGAGACCGTGCAATTATGTGCATATAATTATAACTGATGAAGTGGTGCTCTGCGGTGTGAGTGAAGTCCGTCAAAAGATGTTTTTATTTGATTGAAGAGTTCGTCAGAGAAATGGCACAGTCGGGCTTGAAACTTAAGCTTTGATTCGACTGCAAATGTTTGTCCTTTCTTTTGAATTTGTTTCTTATGACTAGTCGTGGTCGAGTGGGTTCAGTCAGGAATATTTATTCTGTTGCATGTTTGAGTGAGTCAGTATTATTTATTATGTCCCGGGATGGGGGACGAGGTTTTACTGTAAAATTCTTGTCATAATTCAGGGATTTTATAAAGTCGCACTTGGCCGGTGGTGAAAAGAGCTCATTTAGAGCAACAATATTTCATAGTGTAGGCCAAACACAACATACTGGATTTTTTTTGCGTCTATTATAAGGTATTTTTTTCCCTCTTAAAGGTAGACTGGGTAAACCCCGCCTGATCTGCCGGCGATTTGATCTTGCACTGCAACTCAGTCTGGAAACCTGTACATTCATTTCTAATGCTTCTGTTACACTTTTGCGGGAACCAATCACAGACTGGCTTATCCACCTGGCACGCTATTGGCGGGTTTAACACGATGACGGATAGAGAAGCGATGGGTCGTTGCCCGTTGATCACGCCTCTTGTGGTCTGATTGGTTGAAGGACCATCCAATTGCATACAGAGTCATTTGAATTATAATTGTTTTCTTTTTTTTTTTTTCTTTTTTTTTTTATGAAAGCATATCATAATGAGGGGCTGTCAACAGTGTTATTTTAGTGTTATTTATATACATTTAGTATAGTAATATAATATTTAATAATACTTTTTTATTTTTAGTTATCATTTTAATTAGTGTATTAGTATTTTTTTATGTTTAGTTCATTTACTTTTTTAGATGTTTTTTTAAGTTTAAGGTTTTTATCCAATATTTTTTATATTAATATTTTTTATTTTTTTTATTTTAGTATAATTTGCAATAGTATCAAAAGATATTTTTTTATATATATTTATATGTCTATATAAATGTTTATGCTATTTCAGTTAATGTTCATTTTATTTCAAGTAACAAGAATGTTTGTTTTTTTAATGGTTTTGGTTTTAGTTAACTATAATAACCCTGTACCAAAATGATTTCAGTTAGTTTTAGTAAAAAAAAAATTGCAGCAAAAAAGTGGGCTGTAAAAGTCCATACAACTCAAGTTATATTAAAAGTCTTCTGAAGAGATATCAATTTTTTTGTGTGAAAAGTAGGCCAAACGTTATTCACTTCTGCAGCTCTCAAATCTCATTCCGCATAATTTTAAGCACCACATTTAGGATGCTAATGAAATTTCAGTTAGCACATTTTGGTTTTGTATGGCTTCAGAAGTTTTATAGTGCTTTATTTCACAGATCCATGGTCACTATACACTGATAAAAATGATTTTGTGGTGAAGTAAATACTACAGAAACAAACTAATGTAACATGAAAAGTTTGTCAGGCAAGAATTTAAAAAAGTACGGCAATTCTATATTAGTACTCTCAATTTAAGCTTGTAGAAATTAAAGCGTAAATATCAGCATTATAAAATTAAGTAAAACTATCAACTTTTCTGATACTGGTGTTCCCATCATGCACTGGGGTTTGAATAATTAAAGAGATATTGCTTTTTTCTATTGCTTTTTGTTGTTAGGTTTAGTAACTTGCCATTTTTGTGACATTTGGAGTTAATTTTCTACTCAAAATGACACATGCGTGCAAAAACTTGCCAAAGAAAATTAAGTAAATAATTACCTTTTTGTTCAGTGTATTCTTGTTAACAGCTTGTTTGTTATATTGAACAGTGTGAACATTTGTTCTGACATCTAATGCGTTTCACTGAAAAAAAACATTAGGATGAGTAAATAATGACAGACTTGTTATTTTTAGGTGATTTATTCCGTTAGTTGCCAATTGTGTGTTAGCGGACTACACCTCAGTGTGTTTTACTACTTAAACAGGGTGATTTCAATCTCGATTCATATTCGAGAAGATTCATTTTTCTGAACATTTGTAACTGAGTGCTGACTGAGTGAACGTGAATCTTGGACGGATTTTTCCCGCACCGTGCAGATTAGAAATGGAATTTCCCCAGCGCAGACGAGCCTTGGATAATGGAGAAATACTTACTGTTTTTGCAGGTCTCGGCGAGTGATTGCACCTTAACTCGGGCAATCATTCGCATGATGTTTCTTGTAAATTGAATCACTTTGTTTTGATTTAGTTGGTTATTTGGAACTTTTATTTCCTCTGCTCTGTCTGTACTTTCTTTTGGTTGCTTTCTTTTTCCCTACACTTCCACATTTCTCTTTCAGTCGAAATGCCTTAGGACTTAACAGGCAACCGTTTTTCCACTCAGCCACAAGCTGATTCTTGTGAAATGCAGGTTTAGTCAACTCTTAGTCACACTTCACATGCTAAGACAAATCAAAATAATATGTGACTAAGTGCGGTTATGTGTAAATGTGAGAATCTTTCAATCCACCTACAGATGCATGTCCTGAACTCTCATTTGCTATTATGATTGGCAATGAATAAGAAGTCTGAATAAGAAGCGACAGCATGTATACGTCTTTTAAAACATGCTATGTAGTTCATTAGTGTGCACCCTAAAGGCCTTCAGAAATGTTTTTTGTGCCATCTGCAAGACCCACTGTTTCTGACTTCAGCATCACAGCATGAAACAACACACACAAACATTCATGCACACACCAGAAACTAAATATTTAAACCAAAAATGAGTGGTGCAGGGATGAGCTATTTTTGTAGGCCAGAAACGAGTATTTTAGCACTTTGTTTTCTATCGCCCTGAAGTCATTATGTTTTTTGAATGGGTTTTTGGTTAAATGCTTGAAATAAAAGTCTGTGCTAAACACAAGCTCACATTATTTTTACAATTTAATTTATGCATTGATTTATTTATGCTTGTGTTTATTTGTCTCAATGGACAAAACATGTAAGAATCATAAGGTTTTTCTTTTTTCTTCAGAAGTCCAAAAGCCAATGGAAAAATCCTATTGGGTTTTTGTCACGGGAACCAGTGTTGTTAACTTCTGGTTTGGCCTACAAAAATGGGTCATCTCTCTACCACTCTATTCTGTCACCATTTACTCACACTGTATGGCTTTCTTTATTTAGGGCCAAGCAAGGAAGTTGTGTAGGCACCTATTGTAATCGTTGGAGTTCTTATCATTTTTCTTCTTCCGTTCTTGGCAGCCCATAGAACTTCTTGTGAAAAAAGTTATAATATTTGGCACACAGATAGAGGACAGTCTGAAATGTCACCATAGCAAATTTTAAGTCTCTAACTCAATCCATCTAGCGCCACCAACTGTTCAAAGTTGCACTTACGGTTGTGCTAATAACTTTTGAACTGTAAGTGCTAGAAACAACTTTTTTCCTCTGATTCCATGGCTCATTTGATTAAACCCTGTGACGTTATTTTCGGTAGTGCCAATTTTCCCGCCAAAAAAACGACTTCTTCAAACTCCTCCTAGACAGTTTATCCGATTTGCCAATTATTTTTTTTTTTTTCATGGAATTCAAGTCGATTCATCAAAGTATTTTCGAATAACGCGCAGAGGCTGTATCTCCTCAATGCTTTATTGTATTCTGACCAAATAGTTATCCATAATAAAGGCTAGATGTCTCGTCCGCGCTTCTGGCCAATGGAGGTCGATGTCTGCATCTGGCGGCCATCTTGTCACAGTCAGCTCGCTCACTCATAACATTGTGTTTTAATGGTGCACATACTTTTTAAATAACCATAACTTGCTCTATTTTCTACCGATTTTCAAACTGTTTGGTTTGTTATAAACATCAGAGATGTAGTTATGACACTGGTTTGTTTTTTCGCAAATATCTTCGAAAGTGTTAGTCCAATTGACCTATCGGTAAGCCCTGCCCCCCTTAGTTACTGTTGCTAACTCGGAAAAACAAACTGAGTTGCTATATCTTACAATGACAGCTGTCAGTGTGAAAACCTTATCCCGAGATGTTTTTTTGGACACAGAATGTAGCGTATATCCCGTCCAAATGATGGCCAAACTTAACTGATGATTTATCAAGTTTATTATGTCCTTTTTCAGTCCAAAAAATCATCGTAAGAGCTGAACAAACAAAGCAAAAGAAGTGCGCATTAACGTCTCATTCACAAACTATCTCTCTCCGTTGCATTACCATTAACATAAACAGCAAATTACACAAAAACACTCATACAAATAACAGTAAGCAAACATATACACAGACCGTGTGCCTTTTCGAGGGTGCAGTTAATAACTGGTAAACTTTGTATCTGCAAAACAACTCCGATAAACTGCGTGCAAGCTCTTCCTTTCACTACCCGTAAACTATAATACCATCAAAATAGGAGTCCTCTTTAGTAGGACAGATAATGTAGACCTTACAGCTACACTATGTAACTTTTCCGTCCACTAGAGGTCGCCTGTTCAAAACAAAGGCGTAGTTTGATGACGCCACGTTTGAGCGCAGAATCTCGGGACATGTGGTCTTAACCTCACAGCCGGTGGGAAACAGTCAGGATAGGACTTGAGCAGAAATCATGTTCATGGATGCGATTATTAACATTACTGTAGTCTGAAGCAGAGCAGGAGCGAGTGTTGTGGAGCTGAGCAAGGTCGCAGGAGCGATTGAAGAGCGGGACTGTTATTATGGCATAGTCGCTGGCGGGACTTTTATTATGACACGATTGCCGGCGGCACTTCCTCTTCTCCAGTGCTGAGTGTGAGGTAACGCAGCTCTGTTTATCGTATTAGATATATCTGAGTGTGTTGAAAAGGAAGTTATGACGTTCGCTCGGCGGCTGCTATGATACTTGTTCACAATGCAGTGAGAGTAAAGTGTTTCACTGAATAAAACCGGAGACCGAGGGTGACGCAGATATGACGCAATCGACAGGCGACTCCCTCACACGCATAGCTCACACGTCCCGGCTCCTTGGTTAAAATAGCAATTTTCTCACGATTTACAAATAGTGGAAAACATTTGGGATATTCTAAGTAGTCAACTGAACAAAATATATAACACTGGCCTAGTGGTTTCTGGATGTTTTACTGCCAAAATCCTACATAGTTCACCTTTAAAGGAGCTGGATGTAGGACTGTGGCCAAAACTGGTACTGCAATCACTTTCAAATTACTGTAGAGCGGTGGATCCCCTCTCCCCCTCCCCTGACTCGAGGTTGCCAGATAGGCTGCAGGATGCATCAGGAACGTAGGCTGCTACACGGAGTTTTCAATGGCAAGTGACGAGTCGTACACAGTAAGTTTTTTTTCTTTCTTTTAATTATGTTTATGCTTCAAGAGCGATGTTTTGTGAAGTAATTATGAATCGCAAAAATGTACTAATGGCGATTAGCCAAATATAATCGTAAATATGAACGCTCGTATGTGACAGTACATTCCCCACATGAAAAAATACTATAGTAAAATTACAGCAAAGCTAAATAACATTAGCAATGGTCATACAGGTCAACTTGCAGCATGTTTTGTCCACTATATATGCGAAGAACGAATGAGGAATCATTTTTACTGAGGTAACGTTAGGCTACGGTCTCAAATACGTTTACACAGTGCTAATAGGCGTGCTAATGTTGTTTTCCTCAGCGTCCCAGCATAATGACAGAGAAACGGGCTCTGATAATGCATTACTAATGTTAGCAATGACGACTCGCCGTTTTTATTTACCAAACAATTCCTTAACGTTACCTTTTCAATTCAATGACCCACCTCCTCCATCTGCGCTAACCTAACGTTACTTTGCACGAACATGCATATCTTTGTTCGACTGTCATGAATATTTGAAATGTCCATTTACATTAAGTACAAGTTAGCCACACATAGATGAACCTTACCTGTCCAGGAGAAAATTAGCAACGTTGGCATCAGTCTTCAAATTATTCTCCGTTTTCAGCCGTCTCTATTTTTCAAAGGCATCTCAAATCCTTATTTTATTTCGGACACTGTCACGACGTTTTTCTGATTCATAACGAGGTCGTTTAGGTTTCGTAAAGTTAGACATTGTTTATCCAAAAAGTTTGTAGCTGCAGCTGTGGTAACTAGAGCAGAGCTGGCAACCCGAATGCAGAAACACTACTGACTTCGTGATTGGTGGAGGGTGGCGCTTCAGGCCAAAACACAACATGTCAACATCAACATCAGTTGAGGGCTGCAACTTCACTTTTAAAATGACAATATCTTGGCCGGACAACCGTTGTCAGTGATATAAATATTTGAAATTAACATGATTTCTTAATGTCTAGTGACATATCAGGGCCATTTTATGATTATTGAAATACATTTCTTACATACAGTTCCTTTAAACATATCTAAAATTAAATTAATTTACATATAACCAGTTTAATATGGAGAGGCACTGAAATGTAGACCTTCGTGTTTTTGACCTACAGTGTTACATGACGTGAGAACAGTTAGTTATTTCGGTTTGTATGTTAGCAGGAACTTTAATCGTAACTTAATGAGAGTATGACAAACAGAAAATCCTCTCAGGATCCCTGGAATCGGTGTTACAGTACCTCAGGCACGACATTTTAGCATTTTTGTAGCATAAACACCATCAAATCGATGAGAGCTTCAAATCGATGTCCGAGTTCCGGTCCCAGCACAACTGATACTCAACTGCTATTGGCTCATCTGCGTTCGAGGGGAGGGGCTTACCGATAGGTCAATTGAGATGAAACCACCGTAGGAAAATCGGTATCATAGTGGGTTAATATAAGGTTTAAGGCCAAATGTCGCAAAAAAAATGCAATTAAATTCAGGTGTGGGTTATTTTTTATTTGTATTTATATCCTACAAATAAAATTAATTTGTATTCATAAATACAAATGTCTATAACTACTAAATGAAATGAGATGTTTTCACCAAATTTGACACGCTTTTGTATGGGAACACAGAAAAGTGGTGGGACTGCACCACTTGGTAGCGCTATAATTAAACACAAGTGGACGACTCTAAATACAGGTATAAACAGGGTCTGAAACATTTTGAGCTTGTCCACTTTCCACCAAGACGCATAGTCGAATACGCATTTGACCTGATTGCTTTCTTTGTGTAATCGCTCATGTGGTCGGATGTGTTTGAACAGCCACAAAACTCCGCCTACTGACCTAACGCATAAACATTATGGAAAGCGCGCTAACCAGACGGAATTTAAACTTTGTCTGCCGGAGACCACAGTTTGGTTCGAAGACGAAAAACATACCAAGCACAATGTTCTTTCACCATTCCTGATTTCTAACAGCATTCGGCTTGGTCTTGCGGTTATCAGAGCAGAAACAAAAGCTGTATGTTTTTCCGTCGTCTCCGGGCGTGTTCATATGTAAATTGCGCAAGCTGCTTTTGTCCATTAGATTGAAAGATCTGAAAAAACACATACATTTACCTGCTCTTAGACCCTCCCCTCAATAAAATCAGGACAGAAGTTGTTGAAAGTGGACAAAAGGGACCGATTAAAACACCTGGTGTAAACAGGTCTCCCTCATCTACTTGTGATCCGATCAAACCAAATGCATCTTAATACCAGATGTAAATAGGGACTAGGAATGTGCGTCAGATTTTCAATAACCAGAATTATAAATAATTCAATCAAAATTCTAAATTAAATTTTGTAGATTGTTTGAGAAAGAATCATCCTAAATCCTAAACATTACCCTAAAATCTTGATATGAATATATTTAAGGATGATGATGATTCAGGAGCATGTCCTACTTGATATTACAAATAAGAATGGCTTATTTGTTTAAATCAAATGCAGTTGCTTGATCTAACTGCAATTTGTCTTTCGTGTACTTCACGGTTTGAATGTTCCCTTCATATTTAATAAGAGAGATGAATATTTCATCAGATCCGCGATTAATATTTGTCATGACGGTGAACTGGATATTGAGTCTCAAGGCGGTGCGATGTTCGGCTCAGGATTACATGTGTTGGATATTATTGTGTGTGGTTACGTAGCATCGCTAACATGCTTTTAGTCTCCCAGCTATAATTACGCTACTGTACCGGCTGTGAGGAAATGAAGGTGTGTGTTTGTGTAGATTAGATGCTGTGTTTCCTGTGAACACTTTAATCTCACACTTAGTCTTAAGGCACGATGCCTGCAGATTTGTGCTTGCTATGCATGAAGGAGTGTGTGTGTGTGTGTGTGTGTGTGTGTGTGTGTGTGTGTGTGTGTGTGTGTGTGTGTGTGTGTGTGTGTGTGTGTGTGTGTGTGTGTGTGTGTGTGTGTGTGTGTGTGTGTGTGTGTGTGTGTGTGTGTGTGTGTGTGTGTGTGTTGGTACACAGCCTTGATGTTGACTTTGTGTGCTGTGTGCAATGGATAAAGGACCCAGTGTGCGTTTCCATTATAGAGGGTTAGAAGCGTATTTACCGTCTGGTCTGTGCATGTGTGGACGAGGCTTTGTACTTGCTGTGCTGGTGGCATCTCAAAGGGTTGAATAAATAAATATGAAAAACACAACTTTGAGCACACAAGTTGAGGAAAGGTCTTTGAGAGTGTTTTAACTCAAGTTCTGAGTGTAAATGCAGGAATATTTGTGTTTTCAACCCCCATGGCTGTTTGTGTGTACGTGCATTTGCTAAGCAAAAATTATTTTTTACCAAAAATGAGCTAAAGGTGACAAAATGTGTCTCATTGGTGACATTCATGGACTTTCTTTAAGGGTTAGTGAATCGCTGTTTGTTTACATTCATTCATTCGTTCATCAAGTATACATTTAATATATACTAATGTTCAGAATTATTTTTTTTAATGTATGGTTATGCATTTATTGGATCAAAAAATACAGTAAAAACAATAATATTGTGAAATATTATTGCAATTTAAAATAACTTGTATTATTTGATGGCAAAGCTGAATTTTCAGCATCATTACTCCAGTCCTCAGTATCACATGATTCTTCAAAAAATCATCCTAATACGCTGATTTGGTTCTCAAATATTTATTATTTATTTTATTTTATTATTTTCAAGATTCTCTGATTAATAGAAAGTTAAGAAAAGAAAAGTTAATAAAACGAAAGTTAAGAACAGCATTTATTTTAAAACGGTAAAGAAATGTATAATGTTACAAATGATTTCTTTCACTTTTGATCAATTGAATGCGTCCTTGCTGAATGAAAGTATTAATAATAATAATAATCTGATCCCAAACTTTTGAACAGTTTATATAATATAGATTAATAGAAATGTCTTACTGAAAATGTAAAAAGAACTGTTAAACTGCCCCTATTATGCTATTTTAAAGGCTCCTTATTTTGTTTTAGAGGTCTCCAACAACAGGTTTACATGCGTCAAAGGTCAAAAAGCAGTTTCATTTTCTCATAATACACATTGCACATCATTCGATTTTCAAATGACTCGATGGATGAATCAGTCTCTCTAAATCCCTCCTTTCCGCGAGCTACTCTGCTCTGATTGGTCAGATGGCCAAGTCTGTTGTGATTGGTCTACCACGTACAGGCGTGTCAGAAGCTAAACATTTATTACCATGACTGAACTTCATCTCCGTGCGAAGGATTCCTAAGCTCAGCGCTTGTACACGCTGTAAAGACAGTAACGATATGACGCACTATCAATCCGAGCGCGAGTCCGAGGATGAAACATTGGAAGAGTTATTCAACCCGAAACACTCAGTGATACGCTACTCCTTTTGAGGTACATTATGAGATGTTGCAACTGTACCATCAGCATTAACAAGTGTGCGTCCATCATCAAACCAACGTGTGTGTATATTTCAAATATATTGCGGTGCATATGCGGGAACTGTATAAATAACAGCGCATATGTTAGCCCAGCACTAACGTGAATGACTGATGTAACATTAAAGTTTGCAAAACAAATCTTGTCCCTCCTTTATCTTTACTCAAAGTAGTAAGAATGACATACAATCTTCATTAATAGACAGTTTTTGGTAATAGTGGCCCACAGCTGATTTGCAGTAGTATTTCAGGAAGTGAGTGATAACACGAGTTAGCCGGTTAGCCAGAAACTTGCACAATATAAAACACAAAACTACATATTTTGAACACCAGGTAGAAAATATATACATCAATAATTATTCATACTAACAGGTTTTGATTCTGTGGAGCAAGATGGTCCAAATAAACTGGTACTGACCTATCTTTTAAGAGCAAGCATTTTGCGAATCCTGCGTTGAACTCTGAAATGATGTGTTTAAGGGTGGGTCAAGAAGGTACAACATAAGGCCTGTTCACACCGGGACGATTTTCGCGTGCGTTTATCGCCGACGTTTAACGCCTCGTGACTAAACAAAGGGCGCCAATGTGAGTGTGCACACCGACGCGCAAAACGCCAGGCGTAAAAGCGCCATTTTGAAAAAACGCCTCGGGTTCGTTTTTTATTTTGACACGTCGCGTTAAAAACTGGCCGACCAATGAGATCAGCGCTTTTGTTCACGTGTCTGGAGCTGCTGAAGTGACAGTAAAACACGACTTGGTGGCGCTCAAGCACAAAACGGTCTTGCCAAGCACACATTGATACGACGAAGAAGTAGTAAGTAGACAAAGAAGAAGATGAGCTGCTAATGCTGCTTGCCAGTTAGTAAAACGTGTGTGAATGGTTTTGGCCATAGACATAATATATCTGTGGTTTTGGCAAGCACGTAAATACTGTCTCTCTTCTTCTGTGTGACAAGCGAGTGTCAGAAGCGTAAAGTGCCGCAGCACCACCTTGTGTACTGGGAGTGCTATCTACTGAATGTGCACGTTCACTCGGCGCATCGCCAGTGAAAATCGCTTGGGTGTGAAGACTCAAGACACGCCGAAAAACGTCACGAAAAACGCTGGCGATAAGCGCGCGCAATATTTGTCTCGGTGTGTACAGGCCTATAGACACAGACACAGAACCGACACGCAGTGGGATTCAAAACAAAAACAACTCGTTTAGGTGGTTCAGAGCCGATTCTTTCTTTTGAGAGACAATAACTTTATTTCTGTCAGTACCACTATCGTCAAAGATGACTGATTGACTATTAGCATACAGTTTGGATTGGCGGTATGGTTCTGTTCTGGGAAAGAACTCCCTAGCATGCATAGCATGGATGAGAGCAGGGACAGCAGCAATAACCCACCTTAGGGTAAACAGAACAGAACCAACATAATGTATTGCAGACAAAATAATTCAGGATTCAATGGGAATCAGAATACCAAATCCTGACTGGACGAGAGGAGGAGCTGGGGATGGAGTAGGGTAAATGAGCTCTGGAGAAACACGATAGCTGCTGATAATAATGAAGGAGCTTATATATGTATGCTGTGATAGGCATCATATTCCTATAGGTACGTGATCAGCTGACAGTCAGCTGATGCGAGCTTGACTACGTGACCTGCCAGAACTGACGCTACGCTTGATTTATTGTGCACTTTTGACTTTACAAATTTGCAGAGCGTTTACATTCACAAACAGCTATATTACACACTGCACGAAATAGAATATTTGAAAAAACATAATAGGGGCATAATAAATTTAGGCTGGGGGTTAGAAAATGGAAAATATTATTAGCTCACTATGAAAACAAGTGTCAATGGAAAGTCCCAAATATTATAGAAAAAAAGTGTATTGTCGGTTAGGTGGCAAAATCAGAAAGAAATGCGGCAGATGGTAGAAAGAAGCAAGTGCAGGAGAGAAAAAAATCTGAGTATCTCTCTCTCTCTCTCTCTCTCTCTCTCTCTCTCTCTTTCAGCAGCTGAGAGCTCCAGATGGAGTATGACTGCAGCGTGTGTGTGTGTGTGTGTGTGTGTGTGTGTGTGTGTGTGTGTGTGTGTGTGTGTGTGTGTGTGTGTGTGTGTGTGTGTGTGTGTGTGTGTGTGTGTGTGTGTGTGTGTGTGTGTGTGTGTGTGTGTGTGTGTGTGTGTGTGTGTGTGTGTGTGTGTGTGTGTGTGTGTGTGTGTGTGTGTGTGTGTGTGTGTGTGTGTGTGTGTGTGTGAGTGCTCATGCTATACCATACATGTATGTGGAGAGACAAGTGTGGCACAGTTTTCACACTTCTGTGGAAGATCTCTGATGGAACATATAGATGACTTATCTAGATGCAAATGAAAGCTTAAGCTCTTAGGCTTAAAACACACTCAATGTCCAAACTATTACCCTCGATTTTAATAATTCATGATTAAAGTTATGTTCAGTACAAATGAGGATTTTGCAACATTTTATTTGTATGCAAACACTTAATATAAATGTAAAAAATGTGTTGTGCCAATAAAACACACAAAACTTAAATTGAATTGAACTTGATTTTAGAAGAAACTTACACTACCATTCAGAATTTTGGGGTTGGCAATATTTAATTTTATTTGTTTATGTTTTTGAAAAAAGTCTCTTATGCTCACCAAGGCTGCATTTATTTGATTAAAAATACAGTAAAAAAAGTAATATTGTGAAATATTATTACCATTTTAAATAGCTGTTATCTATATGTGAATATATTTTAAACTGTAATTCAAGTTCAGCATCATTACATGATCCTTCAGCTGGAATAATTCATCATTTGGATGGCGGATTGTAATCCAGAAGGTCCAAACGACAATCATCAGTGACAACTGGAGATTCACCCGTAGTCAAAAGCAAAATATTAGACTGTATGGAAATTTCAATCTACAGGTAACGCTAATACACACTAAATATACATAACATCAGCATTGCGTGCCTGTTAACATTAACAATTTGAGAACAAAGTATAACAATAATAATGGTTGGATGTGATGAGAGCTAAGCGATCATTAGATTTCGTCACCGTTGGTTGCGATTTTATTATAATGCTTTTTTGTCTCAGCTGGTCAGAACAAAAATGGCAGACATGTTACTTGTTCAGATGACATTTTCCGGTGAAAATTTATTTTGGTCATATTTCCAAGACAGTCCAGTCCAGTCCAATCTAAACAGTCCAAGTACAGTATCCACACCTGTGCTGTGACTGAGAGCCACACATACTTCTCAAAACATTAGATTAATCCGCGGTGAGGAGCCGCCGATGCACAACCAACTTAAAGACGATAATTCCGCAAATAACTGCAGTTACAGGTTTCAAACAGAGATGGCGACAAAGAGGCAAAACTTGTGGACTGCAGCTTTAACAATTGCTACAGTCTTTTATAATGGTTTTAACCAAGCCGCAACCTCCTGCGGTCTCTCTTGAAACCAACACAGAAGTGACAAACTGCAATTCATCGACTGGCCGCTAGAGAAAGGCTCTAAAAGGGAGTCACATCTGTATCTCCCCATGTTAAAATGCCCAACCTAACAGCAGAAGAAAAAAAAAATTACAGCCCGTTACAAAAAGTGTTTTTTGGTCTATACGGCTAATTTTGCTCTTCATGACAACAGTGAGGGGATGTTTTTTTTTTTTAATAACTGATCTGTTTAAATTATATTAAGCCTTAAAGTTCTGCATAATTAAGGGTGTGGCCAGTTTAGTGACAGGTGGATTGCCACTATGGTCGAGCTAGGCGGGCGTGATTTCAGCAACCAGGCACCTCAGCTCCATCCAAGTCTTTGCCCATTTTCAGTTATCCTGGAGTGACTTGCGATGACGCGCTGCCAAGATAGCGCGGCCAACATTAGGCTTCAAAAATGCTCTTCGGAAACCTACGGGTGACATCACGGACACTATGTCCATATTTTTTTTGCAGTCTATGTTTTTAACACATTTTTGATAACTTAAAGATGAGTGTATTGATTTTAAGATATGCAAATCTATTTATTAACATTCTTCTTGCTGGAGGGGTTAATTTTTGTTTTTGCAGTGACAGGAACTCAGTGAGTGTGAGTCAAGAGGGTAAATATTGCCTAATTTTCGTATCCAATTATTATCCATAAATTACCCCATACCAACCAGCCAACCTCCTGCATTCATACTTATTGCAGAGACACACTCTATGTGTGTGTGCGCGCGCACTGGGATTTGACTGCATTATGCATGTGACATGTTTCGTCCATGTGTGTGAAATGCATTTGATGGGGCTTTACGGCTGTCAGGCAGTGTATTCTCTTTGTCGCTCGGTTCTTCTGTGGTAGTGTTTAGCATTAGCATGGTGAAACATGTAATTCCCCGGAGGCATTCCTTCAGCGTCTAAACAGCTGTGTGTGTGTACATGTTTTATATGCTATGGAACAGAAGCGCGCCCACCACATACAAAATAAATTCCACTAAATTCCTCGTTAACTGCCGGGTTGGAGGTGGAACTTCAGATCTGCAGGGGAAATTCTTTGAAACTAGAAATTCCTATTGATGAAATGGAATTTCACATTATTCAAATCATGCTTGACACATGCTTTTGTCTGCATTCAACATCCGTCGACTGCACAAATGTGCTCGTTGGATTGATTTTATCTGATTTAATTATTAATCTTGTAACCTTTATGTATTAAATATGGGTAACAATTGGTGCACTGTGAGGTACAAATCTATAATAGTGTCTTTTAACTTCATAGCTGTGGCCTGTGGGAAGTGCATGTGCTCCAAATCATTGACCCCCTTTTCACCTGGTATTAACGTCCGTCGCGGGTGATCTGATCACAAGTTGACAGTGCTAAATACAGGTGTAACCGGGGGTCCAAAACGTTTTGTGATCCCATCACTCAAACCACATTCAAAAGTGGTCAGACACGCATGTGACCATGTCACATTTTTAGTGTAAACGCTAATGCATCTTGATGCAACAACCCCTACTCACCAAACACAGGGGTTTAAACTTTCATGGCTAGGTATGATGAGAAAACAAAGCCTTTATACAGTACATGCACAAGACTTCACAGGACATTTTTATAAATAGCTGAAATGCGAAAAAATATGATTTTTGACAAAATTGTATTATATACAAAATTATATGTACAGTATTTACACATGCATTTCAACCATTTTGAAAAATGTCCTGTGAATTCTTGTGCACGTATAAGGGCTTCTCTACATAAAGACAGTAACAATTTAAACAACATATATTATTTGTGAACTAATGTTCTTTTTAATAACTTGTTTTCAGCAGTCATCAAGCTCGTACACACTGCTCACAGACACAGAAACGAAGATGTTAGTTTTCTAAGCTGATGCCTCTCTAAAATCCCCCTCGGTTGTCGTGTTTTCAGGCCATTTCAGGCTTGATTTTGACGTGACATAAAGCGGTGATATCTAAGTGGCTGAGTTGTTTACTCCATCACTGTCTTTATTCAGGCCGATTCGAGAATGCGCACAAAAAAAGAGGCAGGATTTATTGCATGGACCAATCATATCTGATCATATCCAATCATTCCCCCATTCATTATATATATATATATGGTCTTAAATCTCACATAATCATCAATTCGTCTGTGCACCTGTGCAGTTCAGTTCATTCAGCTCTTCATTTGCTGTGTATATATGCATAATTGTGTGATTCTGTACTGAACGACTTGGTGTTTGAGTTTGCCAAAAGTGAACTTTTCTTTTGCTCTTTGTGAACACCGTGACCATCACCTGACCAGTGGTCGACCAGATCCTGCCTGCATGTTAATGCCACAGTCTCTAATCACCACAGCACGTGCCTTTCACACACCTTTCATGTGGTATTTTTAAACCTAATTTCATGTGTGCCAACTCAAATTCGCTCACAATCACACAATGCACTCCTGGTGCGCTACACTATGGTATTAAGCCACCCATTTGTGTTGGAAATCTCCAAGTAAAAGCACAAATGCTCCTATAAAAGAGCTGAAAAGAAAACTATGGTATGGGGAAAAAATAATTGTTTTTTTTTCTTTTTGTACTTGTAGTGTTTAAGTGCACCGGGAGGGAAAATGGCTGACAGGTTGTCAGCTTGTTTTTAATGGGGCAGGGTTTTCCAGAGAGCACTTTGAGGCGGATCTGCATCGATTTTCACTTCAAGAGTCTAGTGGCAAAGATTGCGTGTCTGAAATACAGGTGGTACCTCAGCAGTGGTGAGCCGTGGGCAAATATACGTGTGTTTGTGTGTGCATTCGTGTCTGTTAGTGTTGCAACCTGCTAGAGAGAATCTTTGTGAGTGCGCGATCGAGAAGAAAGGCTGAGATTGTGTGTGCAATAAAGAGGAGATGCATGCATGTGTGTGTGTGTGTGTGTGTGTGTGTGTGTATGTGAATGTGTTCATTTATTACAGTGCCGTGGGCTCTCTGTATCCATGGTAACCATATCTGACACGCCTCGGAATCAGACTTAGGTATGTCGAGCTTGTGCTAACCCGTCAAGGTGTCAGTGCACAAAAGTGTAAGTGTGTTTTCACCCTTCAAAGCTTTGCTTTTTTTAAAGCCTCTTCTATTAGAAGCGTCACTTCAGAGCTCATGTTTTTTGAAATGTGGGCTGAGGGAAGGAACTTCAGTACAGTAGACTTGGCAGACACAGGGAGGGTAGCCTGGGGGAAAGTTACACAAACACACACGGATACACACCGATTTGTCGTTCTAGTCGGCGTCCAGTGCCTAACCTTATCACAAACTCAAGGTGACCGTGACCAAATTTACATTAATGAGACGTCGGCTTGTTTAATATGCTAATAAAAGCAACGTCCTGCTGTGACTGGACTGTATATTAGGAGCTATGGATGTGTGTGTTTGTGTGTAGGATTGGTTGTGCATATTCATAAGGATTTATCACCAATTTCCATAGCCTCCCTGCATGTGTATATGTATGTGTTCATAGTTTATAGTGCTTTTATGCATCTTACAATGTCATGCGGAAGCTAGTTTTTGCCTCAGAGTAAAATATAAAGGTAATTGTGAGAAAGTCTAAAATAACTGTAGCCACATTATGAGAAATGAAGTTTCAATCATGAGATAAAAAGTTGTGATTATATACACTACCTTTTATAAGTTTGAGGCCACACTCAATAAGCTGTTGAAAGAACTCAATTAAATTAAGGAACACTTTTCCACAAAATTGAATTACATTTTTCCAACGAAATCTAATTGGTTTTGAAATGATTTGTTGTAATCTTGTAGCCTGACAAGCCAGACCCACATCAAGATGTTGGGTCTAGGAACTCACCATTGGCAGGGCTCAATCCGAGGGGCGGGGTAAACGGTTGTCTTTCAAATCCCGTCTGCACGCAATAGGATAGCGCTACAACCAACCAGAGCAACGAAGAAGGTGAAGCGGAGCTATTTGACAGATTAAACTTTTGCCGTATCCAGTCGGCAAAACTCTGAACACATCTTCCTTTTTTAAGAATGACTTCAGTGCTGTTCTTTTCTCAGAAAAGCTTAACTCCAAGTCTTCCAGAGTCGTGGCTCTGCTGTCATTATGTTAAGCCCGCCCACCGACTCTATACACGATGTGATTGGCCTGACCAGAGTTTTTTTTTTTTTTTCAGCTCGCAAGCCAACGGAGAGTTGCTAGACACCCTGGCTGCAAATTATATTCGCTGCCGCTAGGGATAGTAATCTTGTTGTGTGAACTTAAACTAACTTAATCAAGACTACTAAAAAAATCGTGTAATTCCAACTAGATAAAATAGGATAAAGAGGGGTAGAACTGATGACCATATTTAGACTGTGGGAACTGTGTTAAACAAATGTATTTTCTTTATTTCTATAAAAACTAATAGTCAACACAACACTTGTTCACATGCTAAGTGTAACATTTGTAGCATGAAAGTAATAATCAAGTAAAACATTTCTCATCACTGGCATTAGCGCAGTTACCGCTTATTAAGAACAGCAAGGTCTACACTTCACGATACACTTGACAACTTTGTCAAATATAACATCAAACTTTAACAGGTCTTTCCCTTTACTAAAAACACATTAAACAGCACTTAATTTCAACATTTACTCTCCTGATCCATCCCTAATGCAAAGCATGCTGAGAACTAGAAATACACTGCTCAGTTTCAGTCAGTGCAACATAAATGATTAATCTAGTCCCAACACAAATGGTTTAACTTAACATTTTACAAATTTAATTTCATTTAACATCATAAAATTTAGTAAAATGGCAATTAAGTAAAAAAAACTGTTTCAGCTTATTTTATTTAAATAAACTGAGCAAACAGCTAGAATCATTTGAGTGCAGTAAGACATTTTTATAAGAAATTAGTACTTTTACTCAGCAAGAATGCATTAAATTGATCAAAAGTTACAAAAGATTTCTGTTTCAAATAAATGCTGTTCTTTTGAACTTTCTCTTCATCACAGAATCCTGAGAACACAGTTTCAACAAAAAAATATTCGGCTATTTTAAACATTGATAACAATAAGAAATGTTTCTTGAACAGCAAATCACAATGATTTCTGAAAGATCATTTGACACTGAAAACTGGAGTAATGATGCTGAAAATTCAGCTTGCCGTCACAGGAATAAATTACATTATAAAAGTTTATTTTAAAGTAATTTTAAATTGTAATAATATTTCCACAATATTGCTATTTTTACTTAGCCTGGATGCCAGCCGAATTTAGCCCTGCCCACAACATTTGAGTTGGGGAAATTCGGTCTGGACTTGATCCGTTGTGGAGCAACTATGCCCGAACCAGAGCTGTTCGGACCAATGAAATTGTCAGGGCGGGCTTTATACGATGATGGACAGATGATAAACAGTAACGTAAGTATTTATGTCACCAAAGAGCGCTTGGGTTGAATTCGTTCTAATCCTAAACGGAGAACTTGTTCGCATGCATTCACCTTTATTATTTCTCTCAAAAATTATGATCGTGTTAGTAAGCACTCCGTGTATCCTTAAATAATTTTTTACAACACCGGGAAAGATAGTTTACTCTTATCTTCTTCTTCTACTTCTTCAACGTGCGTGCAGTTGAATTCTGTTGACAACTATATGTCACTCCATTGCTCTGATTGGTTGTAGGTCTATCCAATTGAGGTCTTTCCTGGTTCGGTTGAAACACGTCCCATAATCACAGCCCAATGGAGCAGTATCAGACTCCTATTCTGACTAGAATTGAAGCTAATTTTTACAGTATTTTTGATTAAATAAATGTAGTGGTAGTGTGTCTAAAGTCACAGTTGTGTCAAAAAAAGCAGAATTATAAGATATAAAGTGATAATTGAAACTGCCTTTTCATATTGCAATTCTTAGTGATATAAAATGTGAATATATATATATATGAAATAAGCTTCCATTACTATCATACTTACGGTTAAGGAAACTAAGTATCAAATTTAAAGCATCAAATTTAGGATCTGACAGACAACTAAACATTACAAACATTATGAATCAGAATCTTCAAAAGTGCAACATGTTGATCTAACATTCAACAGGGAACATTTTAGCAACATGATGACAATCTAAAGAGTAAATTCTTCCGGATGAAAACACACACATCAAATAGGCGGCTCTGTGAAGTGTCAATGCGATGGTGACTACTTCATCATCTCCAAAACTCTGGTTAGTGTTTGCAGAGGCAGTTGCTGCACTCGTGTGCCTGACTGCACATAAAATATATAATTAGCTTCTATTAATATCAATGTGCTGTTTATGACTCTGTGCAGCAGCCAGCTCCTTTCAACTTTGTCACAAACAAAAAAAAATGCAACGGCTCTTCAAACACTGAGAGAGGAACACTTCTAAATTTCTAGTGCCATTTAGTAGTAAAGACTCTCCAGATAGCTTTTAGACCACTGAACATCAAAGAAGACAATTAAGAGATTATGCCCTTCTTCCTCCATTTCGTTTATTTAGGAGCGGTCCTGGGGGGGCTGAGCGCTTGGCTAAAACGAGACACTGGCTTGAAAATCATCTTGCGTTACGAACACAAACCTCCATCTCTTAATGCAGTCTGATCAGAGGTTAATGGGCCTTGAATGTTTACTCTTAGGAGCAGTAAGGTTTGTGTTCTGCGTCCATCATCTCCACATAATGTACGTTATATTAGCGGCTAATGATGCTAATAGGGCCACTAGCGCTAGATGGAGTGCTGAGTGGGATGTCCATTTGTGATGCTGAGCCATTCTGAGTGAGAGTGTTTTGTACTCGGGAAGTGTTTGTGTGAGAGTAAGCGAGTAAGTGGGAGAGTGTGGTGTGAGGCTGGTTTTTATGTAGCGTCTGGTTAGCCTCTTGTTTTCTGCCGATTGCTTTGGCCGCAATCAATCTTAAATCTTTTTTGAGGAATTATAGATCAATATGTGACTGATTTAAGACATTTGACTGAGGTAATAACTAGCAAATTAGGTGTTACTACTACTTCAGCTCTTCTAGATTCTCCCATTTCATGTGCTGGTTTTGAGAGTAAATGTTCAGCAAGCACATCATTTATGGGTGTGATGTTTAGGTTTCCACGTACTTTTGTACATGTATTGCATTTTGACATTATACCGACCATCAGGATAATTGTTCCATAAGTTGAATATTTTATACAAATTTGCCAACATGCATTGCGATCAGGATTGCGTGCCATCAAATTGAATTACGGAAGCATTTTTGAATTACATTTTCACTCCAGAATTTGAACTGAATATGAATTTAGGTAGCAAACAAGATGTAGAACTGCAAATCAATTAATTTGGATGTAGGTGGAATTAATTTGAATATGAATTGGAAAAATCCATAACTGTACTATTTCAACACTTCCCGTTTTATAGGATGGATGGTAATACTTATCTTTTTATATTTTTTGATTAGTGAATTTAATTCAATTCAAATTGGCAAAATGAAGTAGTGGCCACTTTTTTTAATGTTCCACTGAAAAACCCATATTGGTCGGATATTATTATCATATTCGTGGAACAAATGCAGGCTTACCAGATGGATGGAGGAATGGATGAGTGGATGGATGGATAGATAGATGGTAGTAATGTTAAGAACTTATATTTTTATGTTTTTTGATTAGTGAATTTGATTAAATTCAAATTGGCAAAAAGAAGTAGTGGCCATTTTTAAGACTATTAATTATTAATGTATCATGTTGGATTTTAAACTTCATTTATGAACACTTTCTTTTCTTTTCTTTTTTTATAATGTTCCATTGTTGGATGGATGGATGTTAAGAACTTATACTTTTATGTTTGTTGATTACTGAATTTTATTAAATTCAAATTGTCAAAATGTAGTGGCCATTTTTAAGACTATCAATTAATAATGTATCATGTTGGAAGTTTAAACTTCATTTATGAACACTTTCTTCTTTTTTTAACAACGTTCCACTGAAAAACCCATATTGGTCGAATATTATTATCATATTTGTGGAACAAATGCGGGCTGACCAGTTGAATGTCAAAATAAATAGTTAATAGAAAGTGATGAAAGCAGTTCTTGTAACATTATTTGAGTTTTTCCACTGCAGACTGTAATTGTAGTATCATTGATTTTCACCCGGCCCTTGTATGCCGTATAAAATGAAACAAAAGGTTGATGGTTATTTTATGTCATTCAAACTGTCTATCTACATGGGCAGTTTTGGGCACACATAAGCTGCATGTATAGCTCTATAGTCAAAACACTCACTGTGAAACTAGTGGGGACCTGGTTGAGCTGCTTAACCATGTTCAAAAACTGGTTGACCAACTTTACCACCCAAACCTGTCACAGCCTATTTTTTTCCGCAGACACATTTCTAAAATAAGATTCACACTTGCTGCTTGAACTCTGAAATAAATTAACAATTAGTTAGCCATTATTAGCAGCTTGCTTGACAACTGTGATTGGTTCTGATCATTGCCACTGTTTAGCTTAGATAATTGTCACATCGGCAATTTATACTTTCTATTTTGCCAGTGCAGAAAATCAATGCAAATCAAGTAGAAGCAGAGCTCTTCACAAATGCATTCGATGATCTTCGCTGCCACGTTACACCCTCAGGCTGCATTCAAACGCACATACTGAAACTTTTTAAAGCTAGTCTTTTATTTCGCCTTAAACCCTTCAGCCTTGAACCGCTAGAGGTCAGTTTACCCTGACTTCTGTATGAGAACCATCAGAAGGAGTTTTGTTAAGACTTTAATATTAACTCGAGATAAAAATTCAATTCTCCGTCATAAAGAGCAAGGCCGTCTTCGCACTCGGGCTCCATTGTGCGGCCGCGCTCCGTATCTCCGTTCGCATCAGGAAGGGAACACATTTTCTGATTGGTTTGGATCCCGACTCCTAAAATCATCCGTGAGCCTCCCAACACATTCCCTAAACACATGTTTTCTCACAATAGGGAAGAAACGTCTTTTCAGAATCTACCATATGGTGGATTTTCTATAGTCACGGAATGGAGCCGGAGATTGAATGAAATGAATATTAATGAAACACGTTTTTCTCTCTGTGTTATTGAGTCAGCTTGCAACAAGAAAGAAAATATGTAAGAAAACAGTCGGCTTGCATCTGGGGAGCCTTTGATCTCAGTAAGGGTGAGGAGAAATATGTGCAGAGCAATAAAGATGAGGTTTTTCTCTCCATCTTGCCACTGTTATTATTTATTTCTCTCTTTCTCGATGCTTTCTGACTTGAAGCCTTGTGGGAACTCCCCTAGATAAGATAAGATGATAAGGCCAAATGAGTGAAGTATGTTGCCCGTGCCATTGCCACCGGGCTCTCCATTAAAGCGAGATGTGTGTGCGGAGTGGTCGTGTCCCTGTGCGTCTGCTTCTCTGCATTGCCCGTGGCTCTACCACTGTACCCTACATAGCTGGACTGCAAACACCAGCCCGTAATAGAGGTTAAGTGTGCTTCAGGCTTTCCCCCGAATGTCCCTCCACTCTGTTTCTCTGTCAGTCTTTCTCGAGTTCTATACTGTTGTGCTAAGAAGGAAGAAAAGAGCTGAAAAATCATAGTCGAGTGCTGTCTGCTGATGGATGGATGGATTGATGTGTGTGTGTTTGGAGAAAGCTGGTCTGTGGTTTCTGAAAGCGTTTCTCGGTTCAGTGGAGCTGTTGCTGACCTCTCCTCAACCTTTGACCCAGCAAAAAAACAAGTTCTTGTCCTTCCAGAACGAAAAAGAGATGAAACCATAAACACATTGATGAGTAGTGACAGTGCAGAACAAAGAGAAATGCAAGATAAGAGAGAATTTTACCATAGAAAAATAACACACTAAAATTATTTTACAACCTGATGCCACAAGAGAACCATTTCCATGTTTTAAAGCAGCATGTAATCAAAATTGACATTTTTTTTTATTACTTTCCTACTACATATTTTTTGCGCATGATTTTCAGTGCAGATTATTCTGAAAAAGAAAAATATATGTGTTTGTAATCTTTCTTCAAAATGTAATGTCATGCTGCTTCTGGAAAACGACTTTCCTTTTTGGCTGAGGTCACTTAGTCAATGTTAACCAATAGCTAATTGGCTATTTTGCCATTGTTGTAGGTAATGCGGTAGGTATCTATTGACTAAAATAGTCAATAGTAACAGTTTAGAAAAAGAAGCGTCACATGGAGCTGCTTTGAAGGGTGAATTTGAATGTCCTGATCAAAAAACCTCCTCAAATGTGTGTGATTGTGTGGAGTTTCAGGTGGCGAGTTCTCCACAATCTAGTACAGACTCACATTCAGCCCTGACTCATTCACTTTTCATGATGCAATCAATTCCCGAATCAATTTTTTTCCACTGAATATTCTGTTTCATGTGGAAATACGACACATTTTGGTTGTAAAATGGGTTGCAAATACCATTTTGACTTTAAAGATGCGCAAAAATCTCTAGTTCTTAATTTTGTATTCCATCGACGTACTGGTGCTTCCCTACAGCAGGGTTATGTGTATGTGTTCTCTTAAACAGGCTCATTAAGGTATTAACTTGCACTGTTAAACTATAAAACCAAAATTGCTTCCTTTTAACATTTTTAAATAAATTCAAATATTAAAGTTGACTTGGAAGTTGTGATAGTCTTTTCTTCCCTATTCAGATGTTTATTCGAGTGAAACAGCTTCTCGAACAAGAAACAATTTAGGATGACTTGATTGTGTCCATGGGGAATTGATTGGATGGTTGTGATTTTGATTGACAGGTTGCCTGCCCGCCCTCACACCAGTAAATAAGTCACCAGAGAAGAGATGTCTCTGGAAATGGCCTGAACGCAAAAAGAGTTTTCTGTTTTCAGTTGATAATGGTCTTGAGTAAATGGCCCCTAAATTAATAACTAATGATTTTTAAATGGAAATGAATCAACGCTGAACTTACTTAAACTGGATAGTGACTTCCTTCTAGATCTGCTGTACAGCCAAAACAATCTTGTTACATTAAATTCCTGTTATCACTGTAAAGCTGCTTTGAAACAATCTATATTGTAAAAAGTGCTATTTAAATAAAGGTTACTTGACTTAAATACTGATATATTCCATAAAAAAATAAGAATGGTCAATATTAATTTCATGGTGACATCAATGAATTGCCTATAATATAAGTTTGTATATTAATATTCACAGGCAATGGTTTAATATTCACAGACTCTATAGTCTATGATTAGAATAAAGAAGAATAAACATACCCGTCACAATCCTCGGCTGAATTCGTTGTTTCTTGAAATAAAACCAACTCTTCTTCTGAGATAAATGATTCCAGAACGATGTCAGTCTCAAAACGATGTAAAGTACATAAATCTTACTAAACTTGATGCGTTTTACTGAGTTGATGTGGGTATATATCTCCTCAGAATTTGCCTTTGAGTAGAACGCGCTCTCCGTGGGCGTGGCTACATTAGAAGATAATGAGGCAGCTCGCGAACAACTGACATCTCTCTCTTTTCAAACAGATTACATAAACAGAGAATACCTGACATTTCAACGTTTCTTTAGACATATGTCTCATGTTTGTGTGACAAGTATTCACTAAGTTACAGTTCATTTTCTGACAAGTCTCAGAATGGACTTCATTGAGAGAGAGGTGACAGATTGCGCATCATGTTTGTTTTCTTTATTTTGCAAAAAGCACAACATTTAGTTTTTATTGTGAGTGTACACAAATAGAAGTAGAAACTACCAAAATCGACAGTGTATTTTGAGGTTTTTTCACACTGATAAGAAAAAAAGAGAGGTGAAGTTGCCGATGACTTTGACGACCCCTGGGGGTTAATAAATTAAAATTATTATATTATTATAATATTAATTATAATAATGTTATTAATAATAAATTAATAATTACTATTATTAAAGTAAAATGATGCTGCTGCTGTTTTTGCTAGTTTTTCTAGACTTGTCACTGCCAATACATACACAACACACTGTTGTGAGCAAGTAAGACTTACTGCTGCTGCTGTACAATATAGCGTACATGAATTACGCATAGCAGATCTATACAGGTGGAGCTGGGGAGGAGGGTTTCTGAAAGCGTGCTGCACTGCTACAATAATACTGACCCAAATATTTGAAGGTTGAGCTGCGAGCTCATTGGCTACTGACACAGCTGGAACTTATCAGCTGCGCACACTCTATAGAGAATGATGTGATTGTAAGCAGATTGAGTTAAAGGCCCAACGAAGTGGTTTTTTGGTAATTATTCAATGTGTTGACATAATTTCCCCTGAAACAGGAAGACAGGGTGGGACGTATCCCCTTTTTTAAAACATCCAATAGCGTTTCGTTTATATCACAGCTTGACTTGAGCCAGTCAGTTTAGTAAAGCAGCAGTTTCCTCCTAATCTCACACCGTTTCTCATCATAATCTCCTCCATATCTCTTTGAAATACAGCATTCTGTGCAGAATTCAAATGGGTCCAATATGTTTTGTAATATGCGCCGACTCGCGCATATGATCCGCTCTGTGCTATCATGTCTCTGGACCGGAGCAGACTGTGTGTGTGCTGCGGCGGTGCGCGTGACTTTGTTCCCCTCAACTGAAAGCATATTTACACTGTTTGAATCGTTCCCTATCCCCTATATAGTGCAGTATGTGCCATTCACCATGTAGAAAATAGTAAATGTGTGAACAAATTACCGATTTCAGCTGCAGCTTCAGCGTCTATTGTGTAGGGGGGGGGGGGGGCGCTTCAGATTCTAGAGAGCATTTGATTGGACAAAAAATCTGATTAGAAGCTGAAGTGCAGAGTGATGTCATTAAAATCGTTGATCCGTATTGGCGGAAGTGAGAGACTGTAAGTTTTGAATGCTTTTATCTTCTAAATGCGAATTTTGGCTGTGTTCACACTGCAGGGCTTAATGCTCAATTCCGATTTTTTGAAAAAATGCGATTTTTTTGCAAGGCCGTTCACATTTCCAATTAAATGCGACCTTTTGTGATCTCCTGTGTGAACGTGAAATGACCCAGAAGTGACCCGCATGCGCAGAAGAGTACTCAACGGTCAACGACGTCACTTGTCATTTACGGAAGTAGCCAAATATGGGTGTCAGCATTGGAGTTCGTTTAGCTTTATTAAAGTTATTTTCGCAACGGAGCCAGCACCATTACAACCTTCTCATGTTAAGAAGAAAATTAAAAAAGAGGAGGAGAGCAAGGTTTTTGGCCATGGCGTTTTGTGGAGCAGTGGTAGCAACGTCGGTACAGAGAAACGTGTGTGTGCGGAGTCGCAGCCAGGAGTGGTGGGATACTGATGTGAGTGGCTTTACTGATACCGAATTCGTCAGTAACTTCAGAATGACCAGATCCACCTTCAATTATGTTTGCGAGCGCCTTCAACTAACTTTGTTACGGGAAGAGACACGTCTGCGGCGGCCCATAACAGTGCAGAAACGCGTTGGAGTTGTTGGAGTGTATTTGCTAGCAACAGGTGCGTACTTCTTCTTTTATTGGCGGTTAGCAACTATTTCTTGTGCATTACCGCCACCACTGGACTGGAGTAAGGAACGGGAGTTACAATGATGACGTTTGTCGCGTATCAACGACGTGTGGGTCGGATACATGTGACCTGGCAGTTCAGACTGAAGACGCATTTCAAAAGATCGGATATGTATCGGATTTGGACCACATACCCAAGTGGCCTGGGTCGCATTTGAAAAGATCGGATCTGTGTCGTTCAGACTGTCATGAAAAGATCAGATACAGGTCGCATAAGGGCAAAAAAATCGGAATTGGGTCGTTTCAGCCTGCAGTGTGAACGCAGCCTTTGTCTTTTTTTTTGGAGCACACTAGCTTATAGAGTAAAGTAAGTCTAACATGCATTCCAAAAGCCAAAAAACTTCCATTTTGATTTCAGGGGGACTTTAAGGTCTTATCAGCCTTAGAGTTTCCTGACAGAAGCTTGTATTAGGCATTATTAATGCTTTATCCAAGTGTTTTACCACAGAGCGCACAAGCACATTTCAGAAATGAGACCGTTAAAGCAATGTTGTTTCTGTCAAAGGTCAATTTGACCCAGCAACAACACTGTAGAGAAATACAACAGAAGGCTAAATAAACAGTTGGCAGGAGTGTGCTTCTGCTGCTGTGTGTGGCTTATCGTAATGCACTCAACAAAATTAATGATTCTTGAAAAGAGGTACAAAGAAAAAACCTTTGTGGATGGAGAGAGAACAAGAGCAAGAGACGGGCAACCATTTTGTCTAGTGCTCACTCGGCGTGGGGCGACTGTTGCAGATCCAGATACTGAAAGCAAATGAATTTATTATGTGCAGCTGAGCTCCAGAGAGAGAGAGAGAGAGAGAGAGAGAGAGAGAGAGAGAGAGAGAGAGAGAGAGAGAGAGAGAGAGAGAGAGAGAGAGAGAGAGAATAAGAGGCGAAATAGAAAAAGATTGAAAAACATGGCTCAGCCTGTGCTGTGGGAGTTTAAGCACATTAAAACAATCATGCTATGCCATTTGTTTTGGTGCACCATTGCACCGTGTGCATGTTTGGCTCGGAGAGGGCTTGATGGGTGGCAGCGATGCTTTTGTTACTATATCTGGGATGACAAGACCATAAGAATAGGTTGAACAGGAAGAGAAATTGAGCAGAGGTGAGTGGGGAGAGAAAATAAAGAACCATGAAATCAAATTCAGAGTTCTGTGGCTTCTAGTCCTTGTGCGTTAGCTTTGAGTTCATCTGAATGTGTGTACTCACAAAAGTTCACTGAATTAATTTTGCTTCATGACCTGGATTTTATCAATATTTTATATTGTTTTATAAAATTTTGGAATGTTAGCATCTGTCTAATTTGCCTAGCTTGTTAAGTCTGATTGCACAACCTTTGACATATGGGAGGCTTTTTCTAAGTTGGATATCCTAACTATTAACTTGGTTGAATTGTATTGTTTGTATTTAGCTTCGTTTTTTCTTGTGATCCAATCAGAACAGATCTGTGGCCTGAATTATTGTTGGGATGAAAATGAAGTTGCAATAGTCTTTTCTTCCCTATTGTGACGTATATCCGAGTGAAACGGCTTGTCAAACAAGAAAAAAATGTTGGCCTCGAGCCAGTAAACACGTCGTCAGATAAGAAAAGAGATGACGCCGGAAGGAGGGGGAAGTTATTTTGATTAAAGATTGCACAGATAATATGTGCAAGGATAAATCGTTTACACTCAAAAATGATTTGTTTTGCCTCTTAAGTTTAATTAATCAAAATGAGTTAAAGTCACAATTGTGTTCAATCAACCTAATATATTTAAAACTGAAGTTTACTTAAGCCCACCGGCAACTATAGTTGCCGCAGTGTATAGTTGTCATTTTCCTTTTGTAAGTATTTTTCTAGATAGTTACCATGTTTTTAATCTAAATGACATGCAAGAAAACAACCAAATAAAGGATTTCAAGAGAAAAAAAAGGTATTAACTTCCTTGCTGTCACATGAGACTGCCAACTTTTTACCCCTACTTCCAGGAAGCAAAGCGAAGGCAAACCCTCCCAAAGAAAAAGTTATTTTCATGTTACTAATACGTATTTTTTGTTGACATATATATATATATATATATATATATATATATATATATATATATATATATATATATATATATATATATATATATATATATATATATATATATATATATATATATATATATATATATATATATATATATATATATATATATATATATATATATATATATATATATCTACATAATCGTGAAGGTTAACTAGAATCATCCAAACAAAACAATTCTTACAAGAGATCTATAGTTTTTTGTACACTATAACTATAGTTGCCTGTGGGCAAATGACTTGTAAGTACATATAATGGGGAAATGGGGTATACTGTGTTCACAGGTTAATCAGTATTTATCAAGATTTTTGGTCTTTGGTGCTTTTTGCTTTCATAATATCCCACCTAAAACATAAATTAACCCTTTAACTGACATCTCTACTGTACAGTAGATCTTAATTCGATAGGGAAAAATATCATATTTTATGATATGTCTTGTAAGGGCCAAAATATTGAGGACCCTTCATCCAGTTTGGATGCGTTTCATTCTAATTGGTCAAGGACCTCATTCATTTTATGACTAGTAGCTTACAATTCCATTATAATGTGGAAATTCAGACAAGTAATGAGTTTACATTTACATTATTATATGAAATCACCTACTACAGTCAGCCATTGAATACTATGGGACTATTTATTTTTTTATTTTTGTTATATAGATGTAATTGTTTCATCATTATATTCATTTATTTTCATTTAACTTTTTGATACACAATGCCCTGTTAGGGCAACTTAATGGCTGCACTTTGTTCTGCACTATGTTCCCTCACTTAAAGACAAATGTATTTGTTGTTTGTTGTGTTTTCATATTCAAAGGATTATAAGATAGATGCAGCGTTTTTGAATTTGCATCGAATGTCCTTCGACTTTTATACACAATACATTTGTTTATGAATAAAGATTGATCTATTGAAAGCAGTTATTTTGAGTTAGATGCCACATGTTCTCCTCCTAGTCAAATTTGACATTGAAGGGGTGCATACAACATATTTGCCCATCGGCAACTATAGTTGCCGCACATTCAAATACGATTTTCAAGAAAAAAAACTAAAACTTGGGGAAAATAAATGCAGAACATGTTCACACTATTAACATGACTATATGCATGAAACCATTCAGAAAGATTTGGGCACAAATGGGTTGATTTGTTTGTGTTAAAACTACATGAATCATTTTTGTTGATATAACCAACTGGGCAGTGGATCTGTAGTACTCAGCATGCTTTGCAAGGGACTGCATTAGGAGAGTAAATGTAGGGATTAAAGTGTTATTTTAGGTGTTTTTCAGTAAAGGGAAATATATTGTTAGTTAATGTTTGTGTTTCATATTCAGCTATGTTGGACATTTAGAGGACTTTCTGTAATTTTTTTTAATTTTGTGGTTATCATTATGCTGAAGAGTGATGCCTGTGTTTAGGCTGTGAGCGCTCAGTGATCTATGCTAATTTTAGGAGTGACTCCAGTCTTTTATTTGTTCATTATAAACATTGTGTATAATGGAGAATGAAACTGCTTATAATTGATTTTACAATTACATTTTTTTATTTAAGTTTGACAAGTATAAAAAAAAGTAATTTTATAAATATAATTTAAACTGTTTTTGACTGAATTGAGTTGGACCAACTCAATTACATTTCATTGCATGAATTAGTTATTTATGAGTTTTTTTATGAGTTTCAACATATTTATTGGATGGAAAATCTGCCCTCAATTAAATTGAGTTTGTCCAATGATTTATTTTTTGAGTGTATGAACACTGCAATATTTAATAAAAAAACAAGAATTGTGATTTCATGGTGACTAAAAAACGGACAAAACCTTTGATATGTGCACCTACATTTCTTGTTTCAGAAGGAAATGCATTAAGCGCAAAACAAATAACTGCTCGGCAAGCAGAATCCCCAAAACACTCTACAGTAGAAATGGGTGCATTGGATGAGTTATATAGAAAAGTGCAAATGAAGAACAAGATGTGTTAAGAAAAGCGGAACGGAGCACCTCATGAATAGACTAGGTAAACCCAGCCCAATCTGCCGGCGATTTGATTTCGCTCTGCAGCTCAGGCTGGAATCCTGTACACTTTTCTATCCTGCTTCTGTTACAAATCTGTGGGGACCAATCACAAACTGGCTTATCCACCTGGCGCGCTATTTGTCTATAGAGAAGTGACGGCAAGCAGCTTTTTGCTTACATTCAACATGGCGGCCATCGAAGCGCATGTAGCAACCCGTTGATGCTGCTGTCGCTGCTGTTTTAAAAGATTTCAAAGGCAAGTTTTCTTTGAAAACGGAACAGAAACTTGCCCTGGAACAATTCCTACAAAAGAAGGATGTGTTTGCCTTACTACCGACCGGCTTTGGTAAAAGCCTTATTTACCAGCTAGCCCCGCTGGTGGCCAAAAGAATCCGTCACCCGGATCATTGGTCATCCAATTGCGTACGGAGTCATTTGAACTATGTCCGTTGATCACGCCTCTCGTGCAGTAGAAAATACAGAGCAGACTCCCCAGACTAATGTGCAATCTTAAAAGATTGAGCTTGGTCTGGTGATAGCAAGACAACCTCATGAATAGTTGAGAGTACAGAAAACAGTCATTTCACACAAATTGTTGACCCCGGGTATGCTCTTGACTTCTGAATTCCCGTGGTTAAGCATAAAATAGCATGGTGATGTACAAAGTGTGCAGATATTGAGATGGATTCTACATAATACACTACAATAGACTCAAGAGGTGTTCAACGAGAGTACAGGGTCAGAATAACCCATCACATATGATAAAATATACTGAGCATATCCAATGCATGATATACATTAAAGGGAAGCATGTGTTGAGGATTTCAAGGATATTGCGGAGCGAAGGCCAGATATACATGTCTCTTAGAGAATGAGTGATGGAGAGATATAAAGAGAAATGGAGAGGAGTGGGAGACCCTGCTGTGCTGCACTGACACTCACAGGGAAAGAGAGTGAAACCAACACTGACAGAGAGCAGATTGTTCTCCTGCAGAGAGAGAGGGAGACTTGACACGGCATAGAAGGGGGTCTTATAATTTGAGAGCTTAAAATGAATATATATTTATATATAATATTTGTTATCCTCACTCATAATGTTGAGTGAGTCTCTGAATCATTTACAAACGATTCATTCAAAAACAATAATTTCAGTAAACAAAACATGAAAGATCTCTTTCCCCCGCCAGCGTTTTTTTTTTTTTAGTTAGCTGCTCCCCGTCAGCGTTTTTGATCATTTTTACAAAAATGTAATGGCCCCCAGAATATTTTGTTGTATGAATATCTGAGTATGCAATATATCAAAAGTTATAAGAGCCTCTTTTAAACAAAACAAAAAAACAGCTTCTTTTTTTTTATTCTAGCTTCATGCATTCTTTTTTTTTTTGGACCAACAATTGAATATGGGTGAGTTTCATAAAAAACAGCAACATTTTGAGCAAAAATTAAAATGCTAAAAATTAAATTTTTGTCAAAGACTACATCCAGATGGGATTCATAGCGATGATCAAACACAGATGGAGTAGATCGAGTCCATCAACACCCCTAATGCTTGCTAGCTTGCTATTTAATACAGTACTATAGCTCGTTTCTGCGTCTTCTTCGCATGTGTTTTGATCAGGAGATTTTGAACTAATTCAGAAGATGCATAATAGCCCCCAGCATAAAACACAGAAACCCGGAAAATTCTGTGTTTGGCGGGAAGTGTTTTCTCACAAATAAAGGAAAATTACGTGTTTGGCTGGGAAGTGTTTTCTCATAAATAACGGAAAATTCCATGTTTGGCGGGGAAGCCTTTTCTCACAAATAACGGAAAATTCCATGTTTGGCGGGGAAGCCTTTTCTCACAAATAACGGAAAATTTCTATTTGGCGTGGAAAAGTTAAAGGTGTAGTAAGCGATTTCTGAGATAGCCAATCAGCAGTAGGGAGTGTGTCCACTCATGGTGGGGGAGGAGCGAGAGTGAGCAAGAGGGAGATTTGAAGAAAGCCTGTAGAAAGAGAGATGGCTGAGAGACATTTCAAAAGAGGAATCAGAGGGAAAAGAAGGGTTATGATCAGGCAAGAGCTTTATGGACACAGAGGTTGTGTCGTTTCTGCTCCATACGTGAGTAACATTGGGTTTGCTGTTTCATAGAAACAAGATATGCTGTTGTTGTGAGCTGGTGTTCCGCTGCCGACTAACAACCTAACAATGCTACTTGTGTACTGTTCGTTCGTGTAAGTTCGTTTTCCTTGTCGTTCGTTCGTCATCTTTGCTTTATTTTTTTAAATGAAGCATTATTTTGCTTCGCTTCAGCTATGATAAAGAGACATTGTGTTTTGGGGGCCTAGCAATGAATGGAGGGGTGTTTTTGTTTGGGCAGAGATGTATAGTAACGAAGTAGAACTACTTCACTACTGTACTTAAGTACTAAAAGGCAGTATCTGTACTTTAGAGTATTATTTTTTTCTCCTACTTCCACTTTTACTTCAGTACATATTTTCGATGAGTTTAATACTTTTACTCCGATATTTTTTTATGTGCTGCATCGTTACTCGTTACAATTATAAAAATGTTGCGAATCATTCCATTCCAAACCCACATTACCGCGCATGAGAGAGAGAGAGAGCGCGCGCGAGAGTGCGAGAGAGAGAAACAGAGCGCGAGAGAGAGAGCGCGCGAGAGAGCCCCGCGAGCGCGCATTCACTGTCTTTAAAACAACACGAGCGTCTTGCGCTCAAATTGCTCTCTATTTGTTTACATATTTAATGTGCACTGTGAAGTAACATATACAAACAACGAACATCTGTATTTTTATTAACTAAGATTAACAAAGATTAATAAATACAGTAACAAATGTATTGATCATGGTTAGTTCATGTTAGTTATTAGTCTAATACATTAACTAATGTAAAGTTAACAAATCAAACCATATTGTAAAGTGTTACAAACAAATCATTTACTCAGAACACCTCTTGAAATGAGAATATAAGTGTGCTTACCCCATTTTTTTTTTAGTAAGAGTGGTTATAGTAAGATTTAATCTTAATGAACTACAGTATTTTCAGGTTATTTATATGACAATATGTAGAAAAATTACCCACCAAACATTGTGATTGTCCTTTAGCTTAATCATTTGAAATAATAAAAACAATATGATGTTCAAACTTTTGACTACTTTCTTTAATAACTACATAACACAATACTTGTACTTTTACTTTCAGTACTTGAGTAGTACATTTTAAAATAAACTACTTGCAATACGCAAGTACAAAAAATGTTGAATACTTTAGTACTTCTACTTAAGTGTGGAGCTTAAAGAGCACTTCAACTTCTACTCAAGTCACTTTTTTGATAAGGAACTTGTACTTTTACTCAAGTATGTGTCTCTAGTACTTTATACATCTCTGTGTTTGGGTTGGTTTCTCAGAAATCACTTACTGCACCTTTAAGATGTTTTTAATCATAGGACCCAATTAAACATCCAGTGCGGTCAAAAACTTTCAAAATATATTTATATGTAATCATGTAGCATTTTTATTCATTAATTTTTATTTATTTGCACAGTTATAACAGTACATAGAAAAAAACAGCAACATTTACTACATTTTTACTAAAGCATTTTATTACATGAAAAATGCCATATGGAGACTGAATATTTGGAATTGTTTTAGAGTTTTGAATCGATTAATTGAAATGTGTTTGAACTGATTCAAAACTAATGACATATTCTCTAGGAAACCTAATGGTTGCATTAAAATAATTGTGATATTTGCCCTGTTGCTTCATTTTATATCACCAGAAAAAAAGGCTGAATGTTCGATTTTATCACCCAGCTCAAGTTACAAACATAGACAGACAGACAGACATCTCACTGTCATTCGCCATAATCCAGTTCAAACCAGGATGAGAGGAGATTAGTTTATAGACTCGGAACGAAGTGAAAATCTGGAGACAAACACACACAACACTTCAGACAGCACTGTACACTCATACTGTCAATACATGTCAATACAGAAAACCACCTCACGTTTCCCAAAACGTGTGATTTTATGCGTCTTCTAATCTCTCAGGGTGGGTGTTGGTTATATCTTATAGTCCGGTTTTGACAGGTTTTTCGCCAGATACAATTTATAAACTAAATTACATGACAAATATTGGAGTTAGTAATCTAGATTACTCTTTTTAGGTAATGTACTCTAACTACTTTTTACATTACTTTTGACCTAACTCACATTGATTTGTGAATAGGATAATCTTGTACCATATTAATATAAAAATACAAAGAGAAAGAAAATATATTCCATTCTTTGTTATCAACATCATGAAGTGCATTAAATATTACATTACGCCAGTGTTTCCCTGTCTGGGGTTTGTGATGGAACTGCAGGAGTCCATGAGTTTAATGAAAAGCTAAAGTAATTCTATCATAACAGTTACAAAATAAATTAAATAAATTATTAAAAAATACAAATCATTTACTAAAAAAGATACATATTTGTGACCTTTAACCGACATCAGAGATCTGTGAACTACATTTAATACGTATTATTATTATTATTGACATAACTTATTAACATGAAATTTAAGGGCTTACTTCAAGTAAATATAGGGCAAAGAGATTCAGCTGACAAGAAGTTGGGGAATCCTTGCATTGCATGTAAATATGAATTTGTACATTTTAATGTGTTTGAAAGACAAAAGCATTCCAGAGACAGTAATACTGCACATGGTGAAATGACTCACTGAGTGATAATTCATATAATAGTTAATGTGTTCGTCAGGAGCTGATTAGAAATGCAATGTTGCAATGTTGAGAAAACACTTGTTACAATTGAAATGATTTCTGTAAATCCAGTGATCAAATGCTATGTTTTGCTCAGTTTTTCAGTGATAGTCACATGACTATCTGTGTGTGCAATTTCACAAACCTGGAAGAGCTTCTGAATGTATATAAGCAGTAGTTTTTTATAGAAAATAACGTTTAAAATATAGCAAAGCAGTAGAGTCAATGAATTATGAAAAATTTACTGTCATTGTGAGAATAACATGTAATCAATAAAAAATGAACTGTAGTCTGATTACAAGTATTTTAAAATGTAATCTAATCTAATTACAAGTACTTAATTTTTGGAATCTGATTATGTAATCCAGATTACATGTTGTAATCAGTTATTACCTATATTTTTTTCATCATAGATTACCTTTGACGTCATCCAGCCCTACATTATAATGCTGTGATGGCCAAATTCCCATTAAACTTAGCGTTTAAAATGAGTGACTTTAGTTTTAATATTATTTAAACAAAATAGTGCAGAATTTCAGTTGTCATCTGTCAGTTATTGGCCATAACGTGATAATAATTATCAGTTTGTTAATATCAGCCATTGTAATATTGGTGTATCCCTAATATCGAAATTAAAAAGTCTGTTCTTATGCATATTATTTATGAAATGTTCAAAACAGGGATGTAGGTATGTTAAAATGAATTCCTACTGCTGCTCTTTGAATAAGAGAGTCTCACTTATAATACACATAGTCTAAGGCACTCAGACTAGGATCAAAATTAAAAAGAAAAGGCTTAATGTGTCCGTCTGTGGAATGTTTTTAACTTAATTGCCATGATAAAGTGCGGAGAACTATGAGTTTTTTAATGAAATGTTATTTTGATATACTCTAGTCTAGTCTATACGCAAATGAAAATCGTGACAGCATAATTCCCAGGAAATGGCTCTGCTCCCTCTGTCTGTAAGTCTGCAGATTTTTTTATTTACCATCCACCAAGCCAAAATTGCTTAAATGATGTCATGAAGTAGCACTGTCTTCTCCTGCAGAGAGCCCATCAGATATAAGAGGAGAACCTTAGTGCAAGTCAAGGATGGTTTGTTTTATTAATTCACGGCAAAAAAAAAAAAGACTGTTTTGCTGCCAGCCACGCAGGTGTTTTGCAACTCCACATGAGCCTGGGCAGGCAAACACACACACACACACACACACACACTTACTCACTTGTCTCATGCCCAATTATTTATGCATGCAGTATCCAGGTAACCACTCCATCAGGGAGGTAAGACACCATCTAGTGAGTTCCACCTCTGAGACAGACCTAAACATAAACACACACACACAGGAGTCAAAGACACAGCAAGTTATAATATTATGTTAAATCAATCTGAAAGCTCTTTAAGATGAACCTTTCAAGTCGCTGTGACAAACACGTGAGGGTTTTACTTTTTGATGAGAAAAACGCCCAAATATGATGATCCCCTTGGAAGGAAAGAAAAGGCTGTTAAATACCTTGACGTATAAAGACCTATTTATCAGGGTTAGTATAACTAAAAACTAAAACCATATAAATATTTGTGTTACTTAAAATAAAATAAACGTTAACATTTCCCATTTTCATTTAGTTTAACTTGATGTACTAAAACAACCCTCAAATAAATATGAATAAAAAGTATAGACATCTTTTTATAAAACAAAAAGTAAAATTAAAATGGAAAATATAAGCAAAATCTGATTAAAAAAATGTATAGAAACTAATAGTATCTTAAAGAAACAATATGTAAGATTTTTGGCTTCAAATATCCCAAAACCACTAGAACAAGAATGTGTACTTATCCCTGATGATTCCAATAATTTTTAAATCCAGTGATATACGCCTCTTTTTTTTACCAGGACACGGACCGTGTCCGTGCGTCGCCTATCAATGACAATACACATGTGCGCTACCCTCGATTTCCGAGTTTTATTTTGTAGAAACCATGGAAACACCAGGGACGCTTTAATATATACACTACCAGTTAAAAGTTTGGAAACTGTACTATTTTGATTGTTATTGAAAGAAGTCTCTTCTGCTCACCAAGGCTGCATTTATTATATTGAAAAAACAAAAAAAGCTGTAATATTGTGAAATATTATTCAAATGTAAAATAACTGTTTTCCATTTGAATATATTTTTAAAATTTCATTTATTTCTGTGATGCAAAGCTGAATTTTCAGCATCATTACTCCAGTCTTCAGTGTCACATGATCCTTCAGAAATCATTCTAATATGATGATTTTCTGCTCAAGAAACATTTATGATTATTATCAATGTTGAACACGATTGTGTAAAACATTTTATTTAGGATTATTTGATGAATAGAATGTTCAAAAGAACAGTATTTATCAGAAATAGAAAGCTTTTGTAACATCGTACTACCGTTCAAAAGTTTTGGGTCGGTAAGAATAATTTTTTTAGTTTTTTAGTTTTTTGGGAAAGGACTTAAAAAAAATTATAATGTTGCAAATAAATGCTTTCTATTCATTAAATAATCCTGAAAAAAATGTACACTGTTTTCAACATTAATAATAATAATAAATGTTTCTTGAGCAGCAAATCGGCATATTAGAATGATTTCTGAAGGATCATGTGACTCTAAAGACTGGAGTAATGATGCTCAAAATTCAGCTTTGAATCACAGAAATAAATTGCATTTTAAAATATATTCAACATAAAACAGTTATATATAACAGTTATTTTAAATTGTAAAAATATTTCACAATAATACTGTTTTTGCTGTATTTTGGATCAAATAAATGTAGCCTTTGGTGAGCAGAAGAGACTTCTTTCAAAAACAATCAAAATAGTACAGTTTCCAAACTTTTGACTGGTAGTGTGTTATGTTTTATTAGACAAGGGAACAACTGTTTGGATACATTAATAGACAGAAAACGAATTATTGTTATATAACTCAACACAGTTAGTCTTATTGTTTGAATCTCGTTTTCTTGATTGTCTCATAGTAGCCGCCGAGCGAACACACTGTTTAACGTTAGTACATCCTTTTCAACACACTCAAATGTATCTAATATGATAAAACAGGGCTGTTACCCCATATACACTTGACCGGAAGAAGCGGAAGCGCTCAACTGTGGCATAATAAAAGCTTGACTGCTCTGCAGCTGTGTGTCGCGCTCGTCTCTCTTTAGCAATCGTTCCAGTGACCTCTTTCCACTTCCACAAAACCCGGCCCTGCTCTGCTTCATACTACAGTGACGTAAAAAAATCTCATCCGAGAATATAATTTCCCGAGTCCCATCCCGATTCACACCAGCTGTGAAGTGAAGACGACATTATGAATCCGTGCGCAATCTCGGCATCATCAAGCAACACCTTTGTTTTGAATAGGCGACCTCTAGCGGCGAAAAACTACATAGTGTGCCTTTAATGATTCACAAATAACACTGCTATTTATGCTGTGTGAAAAATTGTGATATTAAAGACAACACGCTGTTTCCAACACTAAATATTTGGCCTTCATTTGTCATTCACGTACTTAAGTCAAAACAAGAAAATTATAATGGTATCTTTTTTGGAATGGTAGATATTAGGCGCCCAGCTCTGTTTGAAAAACCCTGACTTGCACAAGGACAGCTGACCAGAAAAAAAAGTGTCTACTGTATGTGGTTCTGATCTTCCGGAATCCTTAGAAAAAGCTCTGACCTTGTGAGACAACGTGTCTTTTTGGATCACAATGACTTCTGAACAAGCTACGTTTGAATCTGTTCTACTACATGCTTTTTCATTCAGGCAACTCACAATGACAGCAATTTAGAGTGATTGGCCTGCATCAAACTGACTTTAGCTTGGAATTTTCTTCTGTCCTGTTCCTGAAAAGATCCCCCCCCCTTCCCCCCATTCATTTAGTTCACTTCACCTCTGCTTTTATGGGGGGGGGGGGGTGTCAATCCTACTGTTTTATTTGAAGAGGCAGAAATGCACTTATGAGTGAGGAAGAGAAAGAATGAGGGAGGGAGTTTTGCAGAGTAGTGCTGGCAGATGGATCAAATATGGAGCGAATTGTACAAACGTTTTAAGCAGAATTTGCTGCTCCTCGGAAGAGACCGTTCCTCGACTTGCAGTCAGAGAGAGAGGGGAAGAAAATGTGTGTTAGAAATGTAAAGGAGGGAGTTATTTTCCCCAAACAACATTATTAATTATTAAAAGAGGATGTCTGTCTTTTCATGTACAGGTTCAAAGGGGATTCAGATTTTTCAAGTAACAAACTTAAACTGTTTAGGTTCTTACTCTACCATTCGAAAGTTTGGGGTCAGTATGTTTTATTTATTTATTTTTTATTCTGCAAGGATGCATTAAATTGATCAAATGTGACAGTAAAGACATTTATAATGTTACAAAATATTTATTTTTCAAATAAATGCTGTTATTTCTTCTCGTCAAATAATCCTGAAAAAAAAAATTATCTCAAAAATATTAAGCAACTGTTTTCAACATTAATAATAATAAGAAATGTTTCTTGAAATCAGGATATTAGAATGATTTCTGAAGAATCATGTGACACTGAAGACTGCTGAAAATATAGCTTTGCCATGACAGGAATAAATAACATTATAAAATATATTCAAATAGAAAATTGTTATTTTATTTTATTTATTTATTTTTAGGAACAAACTTACATACTGTACATTGCATGTGTGACACCACAATTGTTTTTACATTTGTTGCAGATCCATGAACAATAACAAACTTATTTAACAAACAATATACAACTGTAACCTACATAGGAAAAATGAACAAACAAACAAAAAATATATTTAAATATAAAATAAATCATAAAACAATGACAAAAATAAAAAAAACAATCAACAAAACTATATAAATAAATGAATATAAAATAGTTATTTTATATTGTAATAATATTTCATAAATATATCTGTTTTTAATGTAAGACTTTACAATAACGTTCCACTTGTTAACATTAGTTGGATACACTATATTGCCAAAAGTTTTGGGACGCTTGTCTTTACATGCACATTCATTTTAATGACATCCCAATCTTAATCTGTAGGTTTCAATATGGAGTTGGCCCACCCTTGCAGCTATAACAGCTTCAACTCTTCTGGGAAGGCTTTCCACAAGGTTTAGGAGTGTGTTTGTGGGAATTTTTGTCCCTTCTTCTAGAAGCACATTTGTGAGATCAGACACTGATGTTGGACGAGAAGGCCTGGCTCGCAATCTCCGCTCTAATTCATCCCAAAGGTGTTTTATCGGGTTGAGGCCAGTACCTCCACACAAAACTCGCTCATCCATGTCTTTATGGACCTTGCTTTGTCATGTTGAAACAGGAAGGGGCCATCCCCAAACTGTTCCCACAAAGTTGGGAGCATGAAATTGTCCAAAATGTCTTGGTATGCTGAAGCATTAAGAGTTCCTTTCACTGGAACTAAGGGGCGAAGCCCAACCCCTGAAAAACAACCCCACACCATAATCCCCCCTCCACCAAACTGTACACTTGGCACAATTCAGTCAGGCAAGTACCGTTCTCCTGGCAACCGCCAAACCCAGACTCGTCCATCGGATTGCCAGACAGAGAAGCGTGATTGGTCACTCCAGAGAACACGTCTCCACTGCTCTAGAGTCAGTGGCGGCGTGCTTTACATGCAACGCTTTTCATTGCACTTGGTGATGTAAGGCTTGGATGTAGCTGCTCGTTCATTCCATGAAGCTCTCTACGCACTGTTCTTGAGCTAATCTGAAGGCCACATGAAGTTTGGAGGTCTGTAGCTATTGACTCTGCAGAAAGTTGGCGACTTCTGCGCACTGTGAACCTCAGCATGCGCTGACCCCGCTCTGTGATATTACATGGCCTACCACTTTTATGGCTGAGTTGCTATTGTTCCAAATTGCTTCTAATTTGTTATAATACCACTAACAGGTGACCATGGAATATTTAGTAGTGAGGAAATTTCACGAATGGACCTTTTAGTACCACGCTTGAATTCACTGAGCTACTAAGAACGACCCATTCTTTCACAAATGTTTGTAGAAGCAAGTGAAGTGATTGGAACACCTGAATTCAATGATTAGGAGGGGTGTCCCAATAAAAATCAAATGTCATATATGTTAATATTATTTAATTAACCTTAACATGAACTAATCATTTACAGCTGTATTTTTATTAACTAATTATTTTCAAAGATTAACAAATATATTGCTGATTGTTAATGCATTAACTAACGTTAACTAATGAGACATTAACATTTTACTGTACTTTTAATCAAATAAATGCAGCTTAACAAACTTAAAAATAATCATTAAACCAACGCAAACCTTAAACTTTTAAATATTTCTTCCACTATTTGTTTAGAAACACCAGTCTGTCATAGCTATTAAGCAAATGTAGTCACAAACCACACAGCCAATCAAAACATTATCTGTAAGAGCGGGAACAAATCACAGACGAGTATGCAAATTGGATTTGTGTAAAGAGAAGGTAAGGTAAAGGCAATAATCTTCCAGGTCACCAAAATAGGAACAGGGGCTAGCAAAAACACTTTGAGCGTGTGTGTGTTTGTGTGTGTGCGTATACATTTAATCCTCTTTGTGGCATTAAGAAGCGGCCGCAGTGGACTGACTAGGGCTGTTTTTCCGCATGTGGACAGATTTCAGACTACACGTCTCAATTATCATGATCTTTATAAAGCTTTTAAGGGCAGCTCAGCATACAACCTCTCTCTAATTCTCTCTTTCTTTCTAAGTCTGGCGGCTAAGTATAGTGGTGGAATGCTGAAAGAATATGGGCGATAATGGGATGAATCAGAAGTCAAGCTGCTGCTGATAATTATTATTATTTCAACAATGAGTCTTTTGTCAGTCCCTCCAAAACGTCCACCCACCTCTTACACTCGTGTGTGTGTTTTAATTTCCTCCCACACAAGAAAGGTTCGGTGGCCTTGGGTGACATCACAAGGAAAAGACCCGTGTATGATGGGTGGGGGGGGGGGGGATTGAATAGTATGTGTTGAATGTTTTTGAGATATTAGGAAGAGAAAGGACAGCTTTGTTGATTATGTGTTCCAGTGATGCACTTGTTTCCTGGTTCTTTCTTGTACTGTACTTATCATTACGTTCCATCTATAGACCTTTAAAAAAAAAAATGGCCATGTCCGTCTGTCTTACATTTTATCAATCCATTGACTCCCTTTATGTGTCCCCTCCATCTCTTACATTCGTCTTCTTTTAAAAATGGATTCACTAGAAAGTGTGGTTTATTGCTGGTCACGGTCTAGTTTCTATGCGTCAGTCTTCATTCTAATGAAATTGCAATATGGATGATGCACTCAATGATTTTAAGAAGTGCCCCTCAAACAGACACAAGCGCATCAGCACGAGCCGCGGATTCAACAGTAATTTCCTGGTGACAGTCTATTTTTTTTCTAGACTCTTCATTCTCATAAAATTGTAATTTGGATTATTCACTCAAGGATTTCGGAAGTTTCCTATTCAATTAAAAGTATTTTTTTAGAGACTTTACTCAGACGAAACAAATAGTATTGAAAATCTTTCCTGGCTCCAAACAAGCTTTGCAGAATGAACTGCAACTCGAGAAACACCGCAAATATAGTGTGTGTGTGTGTACACAAGAATATATATATCAAATGTTTGATACGATTTTTTTGTTTTTGAATTAATTAACTGCACTGTAAAAAAACATTTAAAGAGTAATTTACCTGGTTGCCTTAATTTTGAGTTCATTGAAATTAAAATGTTTAGTTAATACAATGAACGTTTTTGAGAATCGACATCACCCTTTATTCAAATATTATTAAAAGATATTGTAAGCATAATTTTTGCATAATTGTGTTTTATTTGTAATAATGCAGTGAAACATGCCAAATTGTGCCATTTTCATGATTTATCACAAAAAAATGTTTAATATATGTGGTTCAGTTACAATAATATTTTTCTATGTTGCTATTTATTAAACCAATTTCCTTCATTGTATTAACTAAAATTTTTAATTTCAATGAACGCAAAAATTTTAAGGCAACCAGGTTACTTTCTTTTTTAAGTTAAATCAACACATCTATCTATCTATCTATCTATCTATCTATCTATCTATCTATCTATCTATCTATCTATCTATCTATCTATCTATCTATCTATCTATCTATCTATCTATCTATCTATCTATCTATCTATCTATCTATCGTTCATGCTAGTTATCTATCTATCTATCTATCTATCTATCTATCTATCTATCTATCTATCTATCTATCTATCTATCTATCTATCTATCTATCTATCTATCTATCTATCTATCTATCTATCTATCTATCTATCTATCTATCTATCTATCGTTCATGCTAGTTATCTATCTATCTATCTATCTATCTATCTATCTATCTATCTATCTATCTATCTATCTATCTATCTATCTATCTATCTATCTATCATCTATGTTCTATTGTTTTATCTATCTATCCATCATAATCTATCTACGTCAATTTTAATGTATTTTATAGATAAATAAAATTGCAATATGGATATTCAATTCACATTTATTTGTATGGCTCTTTTCACAATACATATCGTTTCAATGCAGCTTTACAGAAAAATGCATGTTTCTACATTACAATCCAGAATAATCTGTTATCAGAGGTGAATGTGTAAAAGTAATATCCATGTGTCAAAAATGTTCAGTTCTAAGATAATACATATCATACAGTTAGCTAATCATGTATTCATTCAGGCAGAAACAATGATCCTATAAAGCAATTATTACAAGTTGTGATCATAAAATATATAGAACATTTGGCAGTGGTGCATGTTGATTCAGAGTTGGCGTCATCTGAAGTCCTCTCAGGAGTGGGAGTCATCTCTTCACAGGTGTTGGGGCATCTGAAATCTTTGTAAGAGGCTGGATCCAAACTGGAGCTGGCACACTCTTTAATTACCTTTTGGTGGAAATGGAAAATAATTGGCATATCTGCTGTTCACAACATTTCAAGTAAAAGATAGTCATGTGCCTTTCATCTGATATAACTGGAGTACAAGGTTATGAGGTGCAATGTGTCTTTACTGGGAGAGTGTGTCTGAGCCTCGAACAATTTTCCAGAGTTTAGGAGCCAAATACTCTTCCTCTTTTAGTGGACTTAGATATCCTAGGTACTACCAAAAGTTCTGAGTTTTGTGACCTTAAAGAGCGTGATGGATTGTACGGTGATAGAAGATTGGTTAAATACACAGGAGCTTTTAAGGGCCTTATAGGTCAGTAGCAATACTTTGTAATCAATACGGAACTTAAAAGGTAACCAGAGATGATAAAAATTGGGGTTATATGATCATGTTTTCTTTCTGGTAAGAACTCTAGCAGCTGCATTTTGGACTAACTGTAGCTTGTTGTGAGGATGCAGGACAACCATTACAGTCATCTAGTCCAGAGGTCATGAATGCATGGACTAGCTTTTCTGCATCAGAAACGGGCATGTTCTGTATCTTGGCAATGTTTCTGAGGTGGAAGATTTGTAACATTTGAAATATGATTTCTAAAAGACAAGTTGCTGTCGTATTTGGTCCAATAAGTAATACATCAGTCTTATCCAAATTTAATAGAAGAAAATTATTGGTCATCCAATATTTTATATCTTTAACAAACTCTGTCAACTTGGAGAGAGATTTTATCTGGTCGTGATGAAATATGTAACTGAGTATCATCAGTATAACAGTGTAAACTAATTTCAAGTTTTTTAATAATATTACCAAGAGGCAGCATGTATATTGAATAGCAGAGGGCCTAAAACAGACCCTTGCGGCACTCCATCATTTACAATGTTAACTTGGATAATTCCCGTTTAAATAAAATGGTAACAGTCAGATTTAAACCAACCTAATGCCTGTCCCTGAATACTGTGTAATTTTGAAATCGGTCTAAGAGTATGGCATGATCTTTAGTGTCAAACGCAGCACCAAGATATAGTAAAACTAGTATTGAGATGCATTAATTCATTACTACTAAACTGTGATGGAATATTCAGTTCAGGTGACGTCTGTTTATTTGTTAATCTAGCCACTGTACTAAATGAAACCTTGGGTTGTTTTAGTTCATTTCTATGAGTTTTAGGAGATGTTCTGCCCTGGCAGCTTTTGCAGGCTTTTTTATTGCGGGACATACTGTCTTTCCACACAATTCGAGAGACCTCTAAATGAGCCTGTTTCCATTTGCACTCTAGGTTACAAGTTTCGCTCTTGGGAGCGTGAGTAATACTGTTGTACCATGCTGCAGGTCTTTTCTCTCTAACCTTTTTTAATCTGATGGGTGCCACAGTTTCTAATGTACTAGAGAAAATGGTGCCATACTGTTAGTCATTTCATCAAGTTCATGTGTGTTTATTGGCACACTGAGCAGTTGAGACAGATCAGGTCGGTTATTTGTGAATCTATTTTTAGTGGTTGGGATAATTGTTGTACCTGGTCGATAACACGCAGTGATATGACAAATATCAACAGTATGCACAAGGTAGTGATCAGTAACATCAGGGGCCTATCATAGTAACCTATCATACACCTGGCGCAAAACCCAAGAGTTTTTTGCTAGTTTCAACCTGACGCAGTTATCATTTTCACATCCAGTGTCACGTTGTGCAAATGCTCCCAATTTGGGCCCATTTGTGCACCCATAGGCATGCTGGTCTGAAAACGAGGTGTGTTCAGGGGCATTGTTGGCGAGTTGCTATTTTGAGGCAACTGAAAATGACCGCCATTGACCAACGAAAACCTGCTCTAAAGTCAATAGCGCAGTATTTTTTGCACCTATAGGCAGGTGCACAACTCTTAAAATGGATTAAAATGTAAAATATTATTATTGTGTACATAAATATAAAAATGCCTACATGTCATATGCTCAGGGAGCTTTGGTGGAATCCGGCTTGTCCCGTAGATGGTCTGATTGCGAGGTTTTAACCTCGTGCACGAGCACATCCGTTTCCTCGTTAGAGAAGCGTTCAATTTTTCTGCTTGCAAATTCCGCCATGTAAATAGCGAATCCGCCATGGTGCAAGCGCAATTGGCTTTTAAAGGGAATGGGAGATGAGACTTTGATTGGTTTATGGCACGTTACGCCCAAAACACACCCATGACTCATTAAGAGAATAAAATAGGGCCCCATAACTTTGTGGTTGAATATCTAAATATCTAATACTTGATTTAATTATATCTCATGGAACCAATCTTATTGACTTTGATAAAACGATGAGTGTCTAGTGACATTTTGCTTGACCCCAAAAGAGTTTAGTAAGTCTGTAAACACAACTCCTAACATTTGTATTGTCTATGTGAATGTTAAAATGCCTGACAATCAGCACTTAAGCGATGTTGTCCAAGAGGAAAATCTGCAAACTCTTAGAAAATCAACATAGGGCCCTGGAGATCTATACACAGTAGCAATAATACGAGATATCAGGGATTTTTTTCTTTTATCTGAAAGTGTAACATTTAACACAAGCAATTCAAATGAATTAAACCTGTGCCCTATTTTCTGAGTAACATTAAGAATATCTCTATAGATTGTTGCAACACCACCGCCATAACCAATCGAGATGAGGCACGTGCTTGTAACAGTAGCCTGGTGGAGTAGACTCCTAAATAATCATTTGGTTTAAGCCAGGTTTCAGTCAGACAGAGTACATGAAAACTATTATCTGTGAACAGTTCATTTACAATAACCGCCTTAGATGTGAGCGATCGAAAGTTTAACAGCCCAAGCTTTAGAAATGTTTTTTGTTCACTTATTTTGTGATTTTTCTGGTTTAATCACGCTCCGCGAACAGACACAATCTCTATAGAATGGACTACACACGCACTTCAATCAAGTGGGTAGAACAACAAAGACTGTGATTTGATGTTTTGACTTATAATTCATATGGTGCATAGCGTCTTAGAGATATTGTTTGACAGAAGACCCGCTCCAATTCTGCTGGGGTGCAGGCCATCTGTGCGGAAGAGCCTAGGTCGCTCCCAGAAAAGATTCCAATTATTTACAAAGAGCAGTTTCTGTTCATTACACCATGACATTAATCATTCATTTAGAGCAAGTAATCTGCTTTCATCGCCACCCTCAGTATGTGGGAAGCGGTCCAGACACGATGATCCTTGTCACAGCCAATGTGCTGCATACTGTCTCGATCAAGCTCCTGAAGTCCCTCTGAAGTCTGATGTTGTTCAACCTTGCATGCAGCGCCGATGCTCTTGTCACCCTTCGGGTACTTGCGCAGCGACACCGAGAACACGAGCACCAGGAAAGCAGTGACTTGCGCACCTTACCTTTAACTGAGGTAGCGTGGATGTGCCGGACGATGGAGTCACCAATGATCACAGCGTTGCATTCAGTCTTGCGAAGGGGGGTGAAATGGTTCCGGATGGAGATCTCGAAGACCTGTTAGGCCCAGGGCCAGGCTCGTGCCTTCCGCTGCTGGTGCACCTAGGGTCCGTGGTGTGTTGCCGCCAGAGTGAAGGAGACCTGGATGATCGCATGGGTGCATAGGCCCTATGCAGAGAAACACACAGAGTAGAGGTGGTCAGAGTATTAACAGACTATAAGCAAACTTACCACAGACTTGTGAGCATCAACCCGGGATGTTTCAAGCACGATTCTCCGCTCTCCCAGCTGGGCCTGCTTTTCTAGAAATTTACGGATCTGCTTCTCCATGGCGTGCAGCTCGAACATGTCCAGGGCTGTGCAGAGAGTTCTTCAGGGGCAGGGGCTCAAATATAAAAAAGGGGCAATATGTAAATATATTTATATATATAGCATTTTGCTATAATCAATTTGTAATTGATTGCTCATCAAGCCTGCATTTATTTAATCAAAAATACAGAAAAAACAGTAGCCTAATATTGTGAAATATTATTACATTATGTTCTTTTTAACTTTTTATTAATCAAAGAATCTTGAAAAGCGTATCACAGTTTCCATCATTGACATTAAATCCTCATATTAGAATGATTTCTGAATGATCATGTGACACTGAAGAGTGGAGTAATGATGCTGAAAATCCAGCTGTGATCACAGGAATAAATTATATTTTAAATTATTTTAAAAACCATAATTGTAATAATATTTCACAATATTGCTGTTTTTTATCAAATAAATGCAGGCTTGATGAACATAAGATACTTCTTTCATAATGCTGCATAATATTCAAAAATGGTAATATAATAAAGTCCTTTCACGTCACCATTTCGCCAGCCTACACTTCACATGTAGGTGCCGGTGGGTTTTGTTAAATTTGATAGTTTCATGAAATAGTAAACGGTGTATCAATATACATAAATACAAGTGAATTTAACACTACTTACCATTAATGCGACTTTTGCTGCTGCATGTTTTGTACAGGGATTTGTTTGTTTGTTTGTTTGTCAAAATCCATTTTGTCAGTGATGCAATTTATAAAATGAGACAAACCGCAGGAAATCGTTCCACAAACGTTAGTTCGCCTGTCCATGTAATTTTCAACCGATTTATGAATAAGAACAGAAAATTACCGCTTCACATCGCCCAATGGAATTTGAAACTTGTTCTGCCAGATCACGATTGGTTGGTGTATATACATGACAAACGGGCATTGGTGAATTGTGTAATACTTTAAAATATATAATATATAGATTTGTAATTAAATCAACACATTAGCTCTGATTATGGATGAAAAAAAAATATTGGTTTACTTTTTTCCCGTAAGGCCACACACTCTCGTAAAGGACCATATTTGGCTCGAGAGCCGTTTCCGATCAGTGGAAAATCAGCAGTCAATCAAAACGCACGCGACCCATAGCAACGCGTTATGGCAACGCCTCAACAGAAATTGTCCGACTTTTGAGCCGTTCGTTATTGTCATGTTATAATAATCACATTTATTTAGTTTTATATACCACGATATTATCATTGATATTTGTCTGAGAGGGGCACTTTTGATTCATTTTGAAAAAGGGCAGGGGCTCGAGCACCCAAAGCCCCCCCCTCTGCACGTGCCTGAACATGTCCACACTAGAACAGATAAACAGTCATTTTCTGAGTGAGAAGAATGTCAAGACACGTGGTAGCGATGCTAACATGCTAAAGCTAGTAGCAATGTCAAAGCATTCAGATTGTTTTAAAAAATATAATACTATCTGGGATATGTTAACCTGCTGTAGAAAGAAAACATTATATAAACTTTAAGAAGAAAACATAGGATTACGATACAACTTGACGGACTTCCAAACTCAAACCACATGGCAGCAACAAACAGGAAGTGACATCTGCAGTCGTGACCTCTGACCAGTAGAGGTTTAGAAAAGGTATTGCCTAATATTCGCAGGGATTTATTGAGTTCCATTCTTGTTTTCAGCTTTTTACAGTTAACTGCAAGTTGTTTGTTGAGAGACTCTACCCAAACAAAATAAACACAGCAGCACAAGCTAAACTCAAAATTAGCAATTCTGCCAGAAATGTGTTTTTAAATGTGGTTCTCTACAGTCTTTCCTTCCTGCCCTCAGTGTTTCTCATTTAATTGCAAGTTGTTTGTTGAGAGACACTACTCAACAAACTAACAATCTGCACAGCACGTGCTACGACCCAAAATAAGCAGCTTCGGAGGAAATTTACCCCAGCCAAGTAAATGCTGCTAATGTGGGAACGAGAGCCCACCAACAGAGGAGACATGCGGAGGAATAGTAGCTGGTCTAAGGTGTGAGCAGATGACTCGAATAACAGCGTGCAACCGATAGCAATACATTTTCAAAATTGCACGATATACAACAGCACTTTGCTTAGATGCATTTGTTTAGAAGAAGTTTAAGGTTGCTTTCGATGCCTGATCTATGCGAAAACCACTGATATGTGGCCACACACTGAGCAAAACCCTCTCGCCTGGGAGGACATTGATAATAAATGCTCTTGTTTAATACCCACAGCAGGTAAAAATGACTTCTGAAGGCCTCGTGCTGTGTGGCTATCGGCTTTTATCAAATAAAGACTTTTTTTCTTGCATTCATCTGATCTCTCCACCTCGATGCTGCTGTTGAAAGACTGGTGTGTTTTAAGAGTGTCCAATATTGTTTTCGCCCCCCCTACAGGTCCTCAGTGTGTGAGCTTTCATGCATTACTGTGGCTCACTGCCCGGTTTCATCAAGAATCTGTTTTATATTAGAAATGTATGTGTGACTACACGTTCAAGTGCGTGCGTGCGTGCATGTGATGAGCACATCTGTTTCTTTACAATCACTGAAAACAGGGTTAATCTGATCCCTCCAAAATAAGCTGAAATTCACAGAAAGATCACCATTGTGACTTTGCAGATCAAACGTGCATTTAGGAATTTACAAAATGGCAATCCTGCTGGACAGCAGCGGTACTGCACTGTTGTTTTCATCCAAACACAACTGAACTCTTCCTGTCCTTTCCTACCTCTCCCAGTCCGTCATACCTCATTTCATGAGCATTTTATTGGCATGACAGTGGACAAAGTTTCAATAAAATGTTTCGGTGATGGCAATCCCCCGGTCTATCTCTCTCGGTCTCACCCGTCTCTCTCTCTCTCTCGCCTTCTGTCTCATCAATCGCTCGGAGAGCAGTGGGGCTTACTAATTTTAGCATACCCACCCCAGCAGCAAGTCTTAGCAAGCTTTGCCTGTGAATACCTCATCAAACTGAGCTGCACTACAAAGCACCTTATCACACCAGCTTTAAATGTCTAACTGCAAAGGGAAAGATAAGGAGCATTGGTGTATTAGTTCTCAAACCGGATTACTGGTCCGGGGCACTAATGGTGGACATCACAATGGAGTTGAAACAGAAAAAAGACAGATAAATATCTCTTTACACATCCAATTTGGGCCACTTTCAAATGTGGTTTTAAATCTAGTGCAGTTTATATCTGATATGTGGTCATCTGACCTACATCTGAACCAGGATTGTGCAAAATTCAGTTGGAGTCAGCTAAATTGGAATCTGTCTGTCTGTCGTTTTATCTATCGGCCTGTCTGTCATTATATCTATTTGTCTGTCTGTCTGTCATTATATCTATCTATCCACAGTCTGTCTGTCTGTCTGTCATTATACCTATCTATCTGTCTGTCTGTCTGTCATTATATTTATCTGTCTGTCTGTCTGTCTGTCTGTCTGTCTGTCATTATATCTATCTATCTCTGTCTGTCTGTCATTATATCTATCTATCTGTATGTCTGTCATTATATCTATCTGTCTGTCTGTCATTATATCTATCTGTCTGTCTGTCATTATATCTATCTGTCTGTCTGTCTGTCTGTCTGTCTGTCTGTCTGTCATTATATCTATCTGTCTGTCTGTCTGTCATTATATATATATCTGTCTGTCTGTCTGTCTGTCATTATATCTATCTATCTGTCCGTGTGTTGCAATCTATCTATCTATCTATCTATCTATCTATCTATCTATCTATCTATCTATCTATCTATCTATCTATCTATCTATCTATCTATCTATCTATCTATCTATCTATCTATCTATCTATCTGTCTGTCTGTCTGTCTGTCTGTCTGTCTGTCTGTCTGTCTATCTATCTGTCATTCTGTCTGTCATTCTATCTATCTGTCTGTCATTCTATCATTCTATCTGTCTGTCATTCTATCATTCTATCTATTTATATGTCTGTCTGTCGATCTATCTATCATTCTATCTTTCTGTCTGTCGTTCTATCTATCTGTCATTCTTTCTATCTGTCTGTCGATCTGTCTGTCTGTCGTTCTATCTGTCTGGTAATCTACCTACCTATCTGTCTGTCTGTCTTTCATTCTATCATTCTATCTATATGTCTGTCATTCTGTCTGTCGTTCTTTATATCTGTCTGTCGATCTATCTGTCTGTTAATATACCTATCTGTCTGTCTGTCTTTCATTCTATCATTCTATCTATCTGTCTGCCTGTCTTTCATTCTATCTAACTGTCTGTCATTCTATCTATCTGTCTGTCATTCTGTCTGTCGTTCTATCTGTCTGTCGTTCTTTCTATCTGTCTGTCGATCTGTCTGTCTGTCATTCTATCTGTCTGTTAATCTACATATCTGTCTGTCTGTCTTTCATTCTATCATTCTATCTATCTGCCTGTCTGTCATTCAATCTAACTGTCTGTCATTCTATCTGTCTGTCTGTCATTCTGTCTGTCGTTCTATCTGTCTGTCTGTCAATCTACCTATCTGTCTGTCTGTCTTCATTCTATCTATCTGCCTGTTTATCAATTTGTCTATCATTCTGTCTGTCTATCTGTCTGTCTGTCTATCTATCTATCTATCTATCTATCTATCTATCTATCTATCTATCTATCTATCTATCTATCTATCTATCTATCTATCTGTTTGTCATTCTACCAATCTATCTGTATGTCTTTCATTCTATCTGTCTGTTATTCTATCATTCTATTTATCTATCTGTCTGTCGATCTGTCGATCTGTCTGTCTGTCCCTGTTGTTCTATGTATCTGTATATCATTCTATCTATCTGTCTGTCATTATATCTTTCTATCTATCTGTCATTCTATTATTATATCTATCTGTCATTCTATCAATCCGTTTGTCTGTCTGTTCTATCTATCTGTCATTCTTTCTTTCTATCTGTCTGTCTTTCTGTCTGTCAATCTGTCATTCTATCTATCTATCTATCTATCTATCTATCTATCTATCTATCTATCTATCTATCTATCTATCTATCTATCTATCTATCTATCTATCTGTCTGTCTGTCTGTCTGTCTGTCTGTCTGTCTGTCTGTGTCTGTATGTCTTTCTATTTATATCTGTCATTCTCAAGGCCTATAAGATTACAAAGGCTTTGTTAAGCTAATATTCTTAGTCTTGACAAACTTTTTTTTCTAGTTAAAATTAGTTAAATGAATTACTTTGAATTTCAATTAATTTGAACTCTACTTACTTCATTCAAAATTAAATCGGAATTGTCTACAGTGCATTATCAGTTCTGTTCTGAATGGCACACAACCCTGATATTAACACTTGTATCTGATTGTCCTCAGAATTCAGTCTAAAATCCCCACTTGGCATTACGGAAGTGCCTACCTGTGAATCATGGGAGCACACGTGTGCCACCATTGGTGAGCGTTGAGAACAAGAGCACTTGCTGTTATATGTATTTATGTTAGAAATGTTCAAATCTGCTGCCTCTGCATGTCAAATGACATAAACCTATTACAGTAATCCTTCCTCATAGTCCCACAGCCTGTTTTATGTAGTTACAAGCTGTTTGGAAAACCAAATGCTCCAAAAGAGGATCGAACCGTGCCACTGAAATGATCCGCGTGGTGCTGACCAACATCTGTGTGACCCACTGAACACAGAGCGGATCATTTCACATGTAATCACAGTCGGCTATGTCCAGGCTAAGAGAGAATATGCAGATTTGATTTGCATTTTCTGTGCTGATCTTGCATGTTTTAACATGGTCGAATGTGTTAAATGAGGCTGAGAGTATACTTATTGGTGGCTGGAAGAAAAATCAAATTAGCTGAACAAACATTGGGGGTGTGTGTATAACTTTGCACATGATGGTTCTCTGATTATGTCTTAAATATGTATATAACAGATGATAAAAATCAGTCAGTAGGTCTTGCAGTGTAAATGAAATTCTTCCTTCTCATATATCTGGTCACATAAGTGGTCCGTACCTTGAGAGACCAAAAAACCCACAAAGATAATTGTATGTGTCTCTTGCTTCTTGTTGTAGATCAACCTTTAGCAAATGCCAGCTTGGCTGGGCCAGTTATCGGGGGCATCATTGCAGCCATAATCATTCTGTGTTTGATCGGTGCTGGTCTGGCCATGTACCGCAAACGCATTCAGAGCACCGCAAATGGAGAGTAAGTGTGAACACGCACCCACAAACACAATCACACATTCATGTGAAACGTCTATTTTTTTCCACTCTCTTCTGGCTAGAACACCCAAGCTGTTTTTATCTCTTTCATTCTCAATGCATCTTAATTTGTGCATTCACCGTATGGCATACATGCACGCCATGGTTATAGCTAAACATCTCCTTGTGTTTCTTTTCCAGAGGCCCCCCCAAACACAAGCCGCCTCCTCCGATGAAGTCTGGCAGCTCGACAGAAATGGTGAGAGGACTTTTTTCCCCATCAGTCACCTCTCAACGCTCAAATATAACATTCTCTTTCAACTCGACGTATTGAGCTTTCTTCATTACACAATGTTGGGATTACTTACAGTTCTCCAGGCTACACGCGGCAATTAAAGCAGAGCTGGTGAAAAGACGCATATGCATAAACCACCATAAAATAGATCTTTGAATTTAAACCTTTGAAGAACAAGCTTGGTATTGGGACGATGGAAAATGTATATTGCTCAAAATAGGGTAATTGCATTTTTTTTGTTGCCAGTTAACGATTATTTCCTGTTCGCTTGGTTGGTACTGGACCGCATTTGAAACAAATGTGTATTGTGAAGTATGTAAAAGCAAGCCGAGCGAAGAGAATGAGTATTGCTAATGTTGCCCCCGGGCTACGGTCGAGAAAGAAGGGGTTAACATAGGGGTAATGTGTATTGATTGAAGCTTAATGTAGAACGTGTGGGTGGAGCTAAATTTGTGCGTGCATACGTGTTTGTGTTTGTGTATGTGTGTGTGCGCACGGGCAAATGAGCCTGTACATCACAGGCATCTTTCATCTCGGCTGCCCTAAAAAGCTGATTAATTCAGCTGTCAGCACCCCTAAAATATGTGATTATGAGATCTCTCTTCATGTTTTGCTGAAAATAGCTGCAGTAAAATATCTGCTGTTTAATTCACTGCCTTTTACCAATTCAAAACTTTTGATTAGCCTTTTTAGCCTTTCCTCCACAGACGTGGTCATTTACTACTATTCAAAAGTGCTGTCCTTTAAAGATTCACCAACATGGATAAGAAATCTTTCTTGAGCAGCAAATCATCATATTAGAATGATTTTTGAAGGATCATGTGACACTGGAGTAATAATGAAGACTGGAGTAATAATGCTGAAAATTCAGCTTTGCCATCATTGATTACATTTTAAATAGAAAATGTTCCTAATATTTCGCAGTATTACTGCTTTTACTGTGTTTTCGATTAAATACACACCCACTGGCAAAAAGATGCAGTTTTAATTGGTCTATTTTAAAAAGCTGGCAGTTGAGCAAGATTCAGACTCTTGACCTTGCTGTAAAATGTGCATGCTGAACTCATCATCACATGTGTTTGTCTCTCTATAGCTGAATAAACCACAGGACAAGGCCACAACCATCACAGAAACCCAGCCGCTCAGCAATTACATGACAAACTACTATGAAACTAACTCTGCCGAGCCCGTTACGGTAAGATCCCCTTCCCAAACTTTGATGAGCAATGCTGAATGCTGTGAATTCCATTCTCATTTCTCCTTTTATGGGAATGAATGACTTCAGTCATCCTGAATTACTGTTGGCTGTCAAGTGATTAGCTTTTTTTCACAATGTGCCGATTAATCACACATAACTTAAAGTCATTGGGGCCTATTTTAATAATCTGAGTGCATGGTCTAAATCCACTTTTGCTAGGTTAATGACGGAAAAAATGGTCGGCACGCCACACACATGGTCCAAAAGGGTTGTCCATATTCTCTTAATGAGTAATGGGTGTGTTTTGGGCATAATGTGCAATAAACCAATCAGAGTCTCATCTCCCATTCCCTGTAAAAGCCAGTTGCACTTGCACCATGGCGGATTCGCTATTTACATGGCGGAATTCGCTTCTCCAGAGAGGAATCCTTTTGTTTTTAATATTTAAAGGGTCATGAAACCCTAAACCAAATTTTTTGAGATTTTAACAGAGTTATGAGTGTTGAGCAACATAGAAGTAAATGTTAGCATCCATTTGTTTTGATTTTAGGAGAAAACCTTTTTGCGTTATATTCAACTTCCGGGTTTAAATTCATCTTTGTATCAATGTTACAGAACGTGACATTTTGTCGTACTATAGTACAGCGAGGACTCATCGATGTCTCATAATTATTCATGAGTCTGCGTGTCCTTATCCTATGAGAAGAGGCCTTGCTTAATTATTCATGAGAATGCGTGTCCTTGTCCTATGAGAAGATGCCTCGCTTAAAGGGATAGTTCACCCAAAAATGAAAATTCTGTCATCATTTACTCACCCTCAAGTTGTTCCAAACCTGCATGAGTTTCTTTGTTCTGCTGAACACAAAAGAAGATATTTTGAAGAATGTTTGTAATAAAGCAGATAGAGCAACCATTGACTACCATAGTATTTTTTTTCCTACTATGGTAGTCAATAGTTGCTCTCTCTGCTTGGTTACCAACATTCTTCTACATATCTTCTTTTGTGTTCAGCAGAACAAAGAAACTCATACAGGTTTGGAACAACTTGAGGGTGAGTAAATGATGACAGAATTTTTGTTTTTGGGTGAACTATCCCTTTAGCCCAGCAGCACGCATTGGTTGACAGGCGCTTCAAAGAGTGAGATCGCATTCAATAAGTGAGAGATGCATTAATGGATCAAAAACGAGTTATTATTTTTGCTTTGTAAGAGTGTCTGCGTTGCATAAGTTTTCTTCTGTAGATCCCGAGTCTTCGAAACAAACGCGATTCTTCCACACTGTGAGTGTAACCGCTCTTTACAGCCCATTAACCGATCAAACGGCTTATAAGACACTGCAAAATAAGTCTCAAAAGTTATCAATGATGCAACAGCATGTTCGTATATATTTTCTATGCAGAGAACATGCGAATGGCTGTGCATTTATTTGTGCAATAATTGATAGCTGTCGATATGTACTTTATGTATTTGTGTTATTTAAGGTGAGCTTACAAAACCATGTGTATATTGTGTTACGTAATGATATTTTGCAGCGTGCAATTTTTTTGGGAAGCTTTGATGCTTTTACTGAGAGTGAAAGAAAACTCTGAATCAGAAGCCGTTGTTGTGTTGTTGTCAGTCAGTCTCCCCTCATCCCCCTCCACTCCGCAGCTTAACCACGCCCACTTTTATAGCATTTTTCAAAACTGTGGTGAGAACTGACGGCTGCTAAAACAGGGGATTTAATGACACTTTAAACATGTAAAAATGGCTGCTGCGCATCCCTGTGTGTGTAATAAGCAGAGTGTATGCGTGTTGTACACCCACCTATAGGTGAATATTACTAATGCGCCCTTTAAATAACAAAAAATACTGCACTATTGACTTGAGACCAGGTTTTTGTTGGTCAATGGTGCGGTCGTTTTGAGTTGCATCAAAATAGCACCGCGCCAACAATGCGCCTGAACACACCTTGTTTTCAGACCAGCACGCCCATGGCGAACAGACGGGCGCAAGTGCATTTGCTATTTAAACAACATGGCGCTGGACGTGAAATTGATAACTGTGTTGGGCTGAAACTAGCAAAAACAGTTTTGCCGTCGCATTGTGCCGGGTGTATGATAGCGCCCACAATTGTGTTAGTTGAGAAAAGCATTGAAAAGACATTACAAAAAGTTACACAGTAACACGATTCAACATAGAATTTGCTACTCAAAACCTGAAGTGGCATTTAGGATATAGTTTCATAGTGTTTAATGCAGCTCAGAGGTGACATGAATATGAATATAAATCGAAATATGAAATGAAAACCACGTAGGTGATGGCAAGTCAGTGTCTTAAAGGGATAGTTCACCCTGAAATTAAAATAAAGCATCTTTTACTCACCCTGCTGTTGTTCTAATGCCATATGTCCTTCTATCTTTCTCGGATCTCAAAGGCAGAAATTTACAAAAATAGTCCTTCACGCTCTCCTTGCTATAATGGCAGTGAATAGCGACCAGGCTAAAACATTAAAAAAAAATTATACAAAAGTAGGGGTGCTCCGATTGATCGGCAACCGATCTCGATCGGTCGATAATCGCTTTGGGATGATTGATCGGCGGTCTCCAAAAAGGCCGATCTCATGAACCGATCGCATGCTGACGACACATAAAACCCGCACCTGCCGTGAGAGCTAGGGCATGATATGCAGCGACACCGTCTCATTCTCTTTCCAGCGCGAGTACAATAATTATAATGCTGAAGGTGAGGTACAATTCATATTTCTATATTAAATAACTTACGCAGTCATTTGAAAACTTTCTGTGGGACGTAAGTTCACAAAAAGCGCGCGTGAATCACCGCGTGCGCGCGCTCTCTCTCTCCCTTTCAAAATGCTCAAATGGCTTCACATCAGCGCATCGCATGTGCACTAAAATCGAGCTGCTCAGTTGACACAGGATTTGCCACTTTGCACAATCGAGGCAGTGTCGCATCGTCACTAAAGTTTATCATTTGCATTTATTTTTAAGTCTTGCCAGTGTTTAAACCTCTCAGCACTCGCGCGCACGGTCTGGAGAGACACACACACACACACACACACAGGCCATCTCACAAAAAGCTTGCGAGTACAAATTGCGGTGAAATGGTCAGATACACACAAATGTATGTACTAAATTACCGTCTTGACGAGTATGCACGTAAACCCCGTCGTGACTCGCGAGTGAACGTTTGTGCAACTGCATGTAACCTATCCGTGTTCGCTCTTAAAGTGACAGCTGTCGAATAAACTGCTGCTGTCTCTGAGTTTCTCTTTGTCTTGTGTTGTTTGATGAACCTTTATGACACTCACTGCTCTTGAATGACTAACTTTTGCAACCTTAAGTGTAAGGATTAAACTAATTTAATTTATTCAGGGAAGACCAATATTAATTTACATTTGATTTCTTATTAAATGTCTTTAGTATTTCTTACCTCAATACTAATGTTAGACCTACCTGAAAAATTGTTTTTTAAAACAAAAATGCACTGCATGATCAAATATTTAGGTGAGATAATTATATACATTTATTATATACATTTATTTGGGAAAGATGGCCTACAGTAGCCTTAAGTTATCTCATTTTCTAAAATTAACACTTGGTGGTTCTTCAAGATCTTGACTCAGTTAATTTAGAGTTAGTTTCATTTCTACAAATGGTGCAAACTCTGCAAGATTATAGATAAAAGATTGCCATTCTGTGATCGGCAGTGATCGGCAATCGGCAGATCATGATCTTGGTGATCGGTAATCGGTGATCGGCCCCAAAAATGCTGATTGGAGCATCTCTATACAAAAGTATCACGCAATGATACAGTGAGACGCGTGCCATATATGGAAAGTGTTCAGGAGGCATACTATGAGGTTTTGCGCAAAGAAACGAAAAATACTGAGCTCGGCAGTTACTCTGTGTGCGTTCCTGCGAGTGCGTGCGAGCCATCAGCAGCCGCCGACACTCATGCTTACTATAACTCACACTGTTGTCATGGCACCCAGGATGAGCACACACACGCACCATTTTGAGAAATCAGGCTCAATAGAAACAAACGCGACTCTTGTCTTTTCTATAAGGTATATGATAAGAAATAATACAATAATACTAATAATAAAACCTCCTGAAGTGAATGTTGCGTACCGGTTGTCATGACAACATTGCGTGAGCAGCTGCAGGTCCAGGTGCAGGACTATTTTTTTTAATTTCTGCTTTTGAGGTCCTAGAAAGATAGAAGGAGGGCATTAGAACAACAGCAGGGTGAGTAAAAGACGGCTTTATTTTCATTTCGGGGTGAACTATCCCTTTAAGTGAGTCATTCATTCAACTCATTAATTCAAACTGCTGAATCATTCAGGAATGAAGCAAGTGACCGTATTTATGAATGGGTCACTTAATCATTGGCTCGCTTGTTTCGTTAAAAACAGTGGATTCATTCAGTAATGAAACACTGCTGTTTGTCGCTCAACAGATTGGCTGAGGCTTTGTTTGGAACTATTTTCATTGGCGAAATTGAGCAGAATAAGAGAATATTGTGGTACATGTAACAATATTATTGTTTATTGAATCAATATAACGTGCAAGCTATTTGGGAAAAACAGCACTCTTGCTTGTGTGATATTGCTAAACTATATCATATAATATAGATATAAGACACAAACTTTCTTGGATATTAGTGGCATTTTAATTGCATTCTATAATGTGCACCACACAGTCGATTGACAATTCTTATTTTTTTATAGAATGTCGCAGTTCTTATTATGAAATATTTATCATTGCACATCTTTTTTATTTTTTATTCATATGCCCTTGTAATCTGAAGTCAAAAACGTTAACCCCCCTCCCCCTTTGAAAACGGCGTCTGCTCTCTTCATGTCACGGCAGAGGGTGGGGCTAAATATACTTCACACCGGACTGCAAACTGGCAACTTATTTGATCCAATCAATTCCAGGCAATGTCGTTCCTCCCTATATGTAAACTATGCAAGGTTGTAGGGCCCCCGAACCACCATCACACATTTGGAAAATCATTTCAGCTGTCTGACAGCTTGATGGTTTCACAGCGATACTTTCAAAAAGCATTTATTTAGCTGTCAACTAAAATGTGGAGTTCATTTGACATTTTTCTTACTGGCAGTGTTTTAAAAGGGTTTTCATTAAAAAAATGTAGTGCAATTCGTTGCACGTTGCATACGGAATACCATTAGTGCTTATTATTGAAATTTTACTCACTGCATGTTGTTTCTTGACACTTCACAAAATTCGCTTGGGACTCCCAGAAGTGTAGGACAGGCACTGATTCCACGTCACAATAGGGAAGAAATGAAAAGACTACTGCAACCTCTGTTTCACGCTGACTTTAATCGCACTGCACTTACCTCACAATAGGTACCAAAGACCCCGTCTTGCAGCAGGCGGCTTACACGCTTATGCTAACGGCGAAAGCTAGTGACTCATAACGATGTGTGGCATGTGCTAACACTGCCAAAGGGTCTTTTATGTGGATTAATATGATGAGCTGGTTATTTCATCAACTATGATAACCGTAAAGCCAATTACTACAGCGGATCTGTGTGTGAAGGCCAGACTCAGACATGTACCTTTGTGATAAAGCCCCCAGGGATTCGGTTTGGGCTTTCAATAACTGCATGTATTTATTGTTTTTGGTGATTTAGCCAGCAGGGTTCATTATTCAGCATTAAGAATAGGCTCCGTTTAATTTGTGAATTTGAATTGAATTGGCCACACCCCACAGGAAGTTGAGCTGGAATGACAGGAAGAGACACAACAGAGGAAGAATTGTGTTCATCAGTAAATTAATTATGTTTATTTATTCCCTGATATGTAATCATACATATTTCCCTAAACTGTGCTGGAAATAAAGTCCGTAGAACCTTAGCTATTAATTCATTTATATTTATCTATATGAATTATGCACTGTATAATAATTGTATAATTATATTATTAAAATGATACAAAAAGTGTATAGTAATAAAATATTTTAAAATAAAATCAATTGAAACAAAACATTTATGTATCACTTTTCTAGGATAATTTTTCTAGAAATACATGTTCTATGATCACATTATTACACATATATACTGAATAAAATGCATTATTAAAAATAATATTTACAGCTCTTTGAATGTCAATTTAATTCAATTTAAATGTGTTTTTGCAAATGTTTAAATGCAATTTTAAACCAATTTATTTCCATTCTGAATATATACAGGCAAATATCCCTGGTAGCCAAGCCAAAGGCTGGGACATTTGCTAGATCTGTAAAACTGATATTATTTTCACTGCGAGACCATCACTAAGAGAAAAAAAACCCTTTTTATTATCCTTTCAGTGTCCAGACCTTTATAAAAAAAGGTTAAATGACCAGGGGTGAACTGGCATCACCTTATAACTGTGAAATAAAAAAGAACATTCGCCTCAAATAATTAGAAACCAACTGTTGCTTCAGTCCTTCAGACACCGATTCACACACACGCACACACACGCGATAACGATCACACTATATTAACGTTTTTAAATTACATTTTTGCTCACTGTGAGTCAGGAGGTGAAGTGTTCTATCAAACCGTTTTATCAGCTGAATCTTCATTCGGTATCAATTAACTCTAATAAATAAGAATGTGTGCTTCTGTTCTCCAGCTATTATACTGTTGCTTAATGACCGATTGAGGAGCTATTAAATTGGCATTAGTACCAGCTCAGTGATTGTAATGAATTGTGAATGTGTGTATGTGCAGCTAGTTACATGTGTCTGAACCGGACGTGTGTATCGTGACATCTCTGCCGTTATAATCAGAGGAGCTGTTTGAAATCATTTTGATAGGAATTTTATTCTTTAAGTAAGGGATAATTCATGGCTAGCTGTGCATTGAATGCTTTTAATGCACGATGTGGAGGAAAATAACCACCTGACGCGAAGCGGAGTGCATTCAAATTGTTTAATGCACAGCTAGCTCGCTTATACCATGGTCATTTGCCAGCGTTGACAACTTAAATTTGTTTATTGATGTTTGCAGTGCAATATATGACCGAACGGGTAAAAATGACAGTTATTTTTGTCAGTTACAGGCTAGCAATATCTAGCATTCTGTTCACTTTCGATCAGTGTCTGTATGCGAGGGACATATGTGTGTGTTTTTGCTTCAATGAAAACAGTGCATTAATATAGAATGTATACACTGTAAAAAAATAAAATAAAATGTCTGTGAATTGATGCAATTTAATTAACAGAAATTCAATTTGGCCAATTAAAAAATTTAAATGTGATCAGTCACTAGAACATTTTCAATTGGAGACCTATTTTTTTTTTACATTGTATAATTAAAGGTGCTGTATGTAATAATTTTTATTTTTTTTACTGTACTAAAGCATAAAAAGACCATAATATGTTTGCAGATATTTAGGAAGCATGCTAAGTTTACATACTTGTTTCTAAGAAAAGCAATGCTACTGCCACTTAGTCTACGTCTACATTAATCCAGATACATTTGAAAACTGCGTTTTCATTTTATAACGTCCACACTAGCGTTATCAAGCGTTTTCCAAAAGTTTCTTGTCCACACTGAAACGCCGGAAAAAACGCTAAATTCACCTTACTGTGCATGAGTTAAACCTCATAAAAGCTCACGGAGATGACAGACAGAACAAGACATTATCAAGTTATCACACAATTCTTCTGGCAGGTTCATTTTATTAAGCAAAATATCTCACCTTTCACTGATGCATCCAGGACGCACTCACTCACCATTATATGTTTGGTCTAAAACGCAACTGCTGTCATGTTTTGCCACAGGACAGCAATTGTGAGTACATTTTGTGTCATCTTTGCAGGACTGTGATATGAAGAGTGCGTGAAGTTTATAATGTATATTTTATACATAGCACATAACAGGCACAATAGCGGTATAAACAGGAATACCTATTGGTACAATATGCGTCACATGACTAAACATGCATCATTGTTTTCAAATACCTCTGTTTTCACAATCCACACTACGACATCAAGACAGCGTTTTCAAATGTATCCGCTTTGGAGAGCATTTTCAAAAAGCTACATTTCCGTTGATGAAATGAAATGTAGGGAAAAATGAAATGATACTTCCGTATATGAAACTAAAACCGCCAGTCAAGTCATAATAAGTGAATCATTGAATCATTCATTCAATCGATTCGTTCAAACCGGCTGATTCATTCATTGCCCCTGTCCCAAATGACACACTTCATATGCACTTTCGCTCTTGTGGACTTACAATGGCTGCCATGTGCGTGTGTCCGCTAAGTCCACGAGACCGTAGGGAGTCCCATTTGTCATTTTAACCCTCAGAAGGGTGTTTGCGAGCGCCCCCTTTGCGGTCAATATGCGCACTTGATTGGCACTTTTGTGAGCTCCGCAGTGGACTTCTTCTCGACAGTCAAAGCGGTGTTACGTCACGAAAGTGCGGACTCGTAGGAAGACCGCAATTGTTTTTTTGGGACAGGACCATAAAAGAAGCAAGTGTCCATTGACTTTATGAATGGGTCATTGAATCATTGACTTGCCCGTTTCATTCAAATACGGTGAATCATTCAAGAACATAACAAGATTGTGTTGCTGGGAGATGCAACTTTTCTGCTTTGTTTGGAACTATTTTCGTTGGCAAAATAGAGCAACGTTGTGTTTAAAAATGGTCAATTTATATAATCAACTTATTGTTTATTGAATAGTTTTTTGAAATTGTGCTGCTATCTCTCTTGCTCATATGATATTGCTTAACTATATTATGTCATAAACACAAAATACAAGAACTTATACAAGGGCAATTCATATCTGGAATTTTGGGGGGCATTTTTTATTAATTTGGGTGTGATTTCCGACCTTGCACGATGATATTTTACATCAACACCAGACTAGTTTGTTAAGCTGTTATTGTTAAGCTTAATGGAGGGCTATTGGCTAAGTTAGGTTTTAAAGTGCCCCATTATGGTTTTTCAAATATCCTCTTTCATGTAGTCTGTAATTTAGCAGTTTGTGAATGTAAACGTTCTGCAAAGTGGTAAAGTCTAAAGTGGCCAAAACGGAGAGAAAAATATATGTTTTCAAACAAAAAAGTATTAGTGTGGGCATGGCCATATTCTACTTTGAAATGTGTGTTCCATGTCGTGATTTTTATTTTGGTCTGTGTGATTCTACACTACTACATTTACCCAATAGTAGTTCAACACCTTGGATTGCCAGTTGGCTCAAAACACAGCGTATCGTAACTATGGAAGCTAGTAGTGTATGCTGCTCCATATGAAAGCCAGAGGGCGCTCTCGTGCAGAAAGTTCTTCAAGCCATCTCTGTATTTTCATGATAATAAAGTATATTTATACTTCAATGCTAAACAACATAGCCTTTATCACTGTATAGAATACTATGAAGTAATGTGTTGTGTGCCTTATTCTGTGAAAGAAGCCACATCAAGTCAGAAGGTTTTCAAACACTTAAATGACGTTATGAAGTGAGTTTGGAGTAAAAACATGTTATTAAATGTTGTCTTTTGTTGGACAAGAGGTTCGTAAATGCTTCTCATTTTTGGAAAGATGTTTTTTCAAATGCAGGCATCTCAAACTCACAATGTTTTCAGATGGAGCAGCTGATCAAAGAGCCGAGCTTCACTGACAAATCGCGCATAAAAAATAATCGCAGCTGTTGCGATTTCATAATCGCACTAAGCCAAAACGCGATTTCGGGTTAATTGCGAATAATCGTGCAGCCCTAGGAACCACTTTAAACTTTCTTGGAAGTGTGTATTACACACATCTTCCAGCCAATCAGAATAGAGTATTCAGACAAACCATGGTATAATTCATTATATGTTATTTTCGAAGGATTATGCATTTAAATTTACTCAATGCTTTCATTGTCATTGTGTGTGCTTCAGGATCTAGATGATGACAACATGGGCCCTCCTGCTAACGGCGGCACCCCCAATGTCTGGGACGGCTCAGGACACCCTCCCGGAAAGGATGAGTCGACCGATGAGACTCTTCCACCGTACGAACCAGCTGACCAGAATGATATTGAAGCTAGCCATGCTAACATAGCCCGTGAAGAAAGCTTCATGTCTCAGCCCATGTTGGTCTAAAGACGTAGGCCGTGCCTGCGATTTGCACTGCCACTGTCCTACCCAGCCGCGGACGCCCATTACAGCACAGCAGGCTATAGTCCACGGTTCGGCACACACGCATTGAAAACCACCCCAGCCTGGTGCAATTTTTTTTTTTACAAGTGGCTAACTCACCTTTTAACCTATTCTCATGGTTTTGTGGTCTATGAAACATATCGATACCATTTGGACCGGTGTTCATCAAACTTTTGGACATTTAATAATGTATGACAGCAAGTTCTTAGTACTTCAGAAAAGCAAACTCGATTTCGAAATTAACGGTAAAACAAAACCATGAGAATTGGTAATTCTTCAGTTTTGAGGTACTATGTTATATTTTAATCCTGGTTATGTGAAAAGCAAACATGATTTTCCTGAAAGGTCTAAATATAAGAATTTGCTTTCAGTATTTTAAAATACACTGCATATACTGTCAAATGTTGCTTATGTTTCTGATCTCTACATTTTTATTCTGCGATCTTGGTGTAGTGCTCTTTTAAGCTTTAGCTTCTGTCGGTTTTGTGCGTTAACTTCTGTGATGAGGGAAAAAGTCTTGTGGTATATGCAATGTATTTTACATACAGCAAAAATGTATTTTTATATTTTATATTTGATGTCATTTTGATCGATTATATCACCTAAAAACAGATGTATGCATTATTTTCTTATTTTAGTTTCTTTGGTTGTTTGGCGTGTTCATTGTTTTTGAAAAGTACCAAATAAGTTCTGTAAATAATATAAGAAAATAATATATATAGCCAGTCTAATATGCGTTCAAAAAAAAGATATAAAAAAAGAAAAATGAAAACAAATCCAAAAAAATATGTGGGGTGCAAAATGAAAAAGTGTACTTTTTTTTTTGAACATTTATTTTAACGGGTATTACTAAAGTGGTATGCTGATGATGTTTTATTGATACGTGTGGATTTTGTTACTGTATAATCTTAATCTGCATGGCATGGTTGGTTGCTTTCCGAAAAACAGTGGGCACCTGTCGCAACCTTTCCTCGCTCCCCTATTTTCTGGTCATAAGCACAATACGCATATAGAGATGCTGAAGGTGACGGGAGGTTTGGCAAGAGTTTAGGGTCATTTTCTGTCTTCTGAAGCAAAACATAAATGTTAAAGACCTTGTGAAGCACAGTTTTTTTCTGTACTGACATATTTCTTATCGAAACATTTTCAAAAGACATAAAAGGTCCCACCCAATGGGCTTTATTTACATCACAACCATTAGTCATGATTTGCTACTCGCCGTTACTGGTTCTCGCCGTGACATTCTCATCCTAGAAAGCATTTGATTGGACAAAACAATATTTTTGGTCCGTTTTCCAAAAGAAAGATTGTACATTTTAAATGTGTTAGAACGGTGTCAACTTTAAGGAGTATACCATGATATATAACTATTGATTTCAAAGTTAACAGATAGCCATTGAAAGCCATTGATTTGATGTTGTCTTTAATATTCGAATGCACTGTGTATCACTTTCTTGAGCTTGGCCACAATGCTTTCATTTGCCTTGGTTTGGCCAAATGTTATCATTAATGCTCTCTAATTCCTAAAGTTTTTCTCAAAAAGAAGTATAATTTTTGATTTGCAATAAGAGGAGAAAGCTTACACCTCTTTCTTAAAGGAACAGTTCACCCAAAAATCTACTCAACTTCATGTTGTTCCAATTCCATATGATTTTGTTTCTTCTGTGGAACAAAAATGAGGGGCCCTATTTTAACAATCGGCGCAAGTGCACTTAGGGCGTGTCCAAATTCACTTTTGCTAGTTTAACGACAGGAAAAATGGTCCAAAAGGGTTGTCCCTATTCTCTTAATGAGTAATGGGTGTGTTTTGGGCATAACGTGCAATAAACCAATCAGAGTCTCATCTCCCATTCTCTGGACTTGAAAATGATAACTGTGTTGGGGCTGAAACTAGCAAAGAACACTTGCGGTGAGTGTATTATAGCGCCCAAGGTGTTTTGAAGAATGTTCACACTGCTATACGATGGCTTTGTGTTATCAACAGGATGGAATTGAAGTTACTTCCATTGTATGGAAATGAGCAGCTTGGATGTGCTGCTATATAAATGTTCTTTTGTGTTCCACAGACAAAGACATGATTGAATTTATTTTGGTGAACTATTCCTTTAAGAGATTGATGGGGAACAGACGTCGTTTTTTAAATGGTCTTTTTCTTTTTTTTTCACTGGTTCTTGGATGGCATGGCAACTAATTCCATCACTGTTTGTGTCTTCACTCTTGAATGTAATCTTTGCACATCAACTTTAAGCTGTCGATAGATCATCGTGTCATAGTGTCTGAATACATTGTTGTAATTGTGCCAAAGAACTCATATCAAAACCTGTAGTGATGCAATGAACTAAAGACTTGCTAACAGGTTACAGAGATGATGGAACGAATGGATGGCTTTTTTTAATGGTCACCTGGAGCGGAAACTTGCACATTCACAAAGCTCACCTTTAGATGGGTGAATGGATGAATAGGTGGGCAGGAGCCAAGAGAAATCGATGGATGGACTGTACAGTTCCCCTAGATGAATTAACAAGCCCTCCTTCGTTCTTGATTAGCCATCGATCACATTCACTGCCTGATCTTCTGGCCTGTTGGACATCACAGAATATTACTGATTCTTGCAAAACGGTTATTCTTGACATGACACGACAATCTTTCACCTGTCATCTCGGTTTAGCTGGGTTGTGGTCTCGTCACTGTTTCTGATGAAGGGAATGTACGTCTGCATGCTGCATGAGATTTGGGGTTAGCTTATGTTATCTTCACGCGCAAATGGACTGTCTTCACGCAACCGTCATTTGCTACAATGGTGCAGTATTAGACAATCACTGTATGTTATACTCATCCATAAGGGTTTCTGTGTTTTAAACTGTGATTTTCATTTTTCTCAAGTTCGCATTTTTAAATTATTGCTTTTCTGTATTTTCAAGTGTTTTTAAAACGGTCGTACATAGACAACGTGCATTAAAGTCCTAGTTAAGCTGTCATTTTGGATTTTAAAAAAGACAATCAAAGAGTCAAAAATTGTAATTCTGTCCTCATTTACTCAACCTCACGTCGCTCCAAACGTTTCACAATGAAAGTCAATGGGGTCCAAAATGACTTTGAAGTCAGTCAAACGGGTTTAGAATGACACAAGTGCGAGTAAATGCTGACAGGATTTCCATTTTGCAATGAAAATCTCTTTAACAAAGTAGTGGCCCGCTAAAATTTGTCATTGGTTACCGAACGACTCTTGACATTTATCAAATCTACTCTCCAGCAAAACAAGCATACTTTATTTGCCATATGTTTATACTTCATTATCACAAATCATATCAGAGAGCGTTTCAAATCATCTGCCATGTGTTCGCTTATGCGCTGCCCTGTCATCATCAAGCCAGATGTGCCTTTGTTACTTTATTTTGAGCCATTTTACTGACAGATTTGTTTTGCCTGAGACAAAAGTAAATCATTCACTATATAGACCGCCCAATGGGGAGAATTGTGATTCTTTTTATTTCTAATGTTTGTTTTTGCATCTTATTTCTTTCCCTACTGAGATTATTTTATATGCATAAGCAACTTGTTCTATGTTTTATGGATCATCGTGATGTCTAATAAACTAAAAGCCAAAGCTCCTGTTGTGAAGCGTATTTGTGTAAATGAGCAATATTGCATCTACTGCTTTTCTAGAATTTCCTTGTTCTATGATCCCAGTGAAATACATGTACAGAGCTCCGGAGGTTGACGTCACGCAGCCTAAACTCCGCCATTTTAGCAGGCAATCGGGAGCGCTAGAGCGGCTGTAGCATTGGTATCTATAAAATAATTTAAAACCGGACAGTTTAAACCTTACTATTTCAACATGATGGACAGCTGATGTGTGTCAGGATGCCAGAACAGGTGGGGGATGTAAGTTGTTGAAATGCTGGGAATTTCAGTTTATTCTTTATACTAAAAGGTGTCATGAACTGGCTTTTTTTATTTTTTTATACTGTTGTCTGAGGTCAACTTATGATGTTCGCATGGTTTTTACGTTCAAAAACATCATAATGAATAAGTAATAGGCTATTTTCTGCCTTGATTTTGAGGCTCTCTGAAAATCGGTCGGTTTTTATGGGCGTGCCGCACTGAAGACTTGGAAGTAAACGCCCACGGCTAGGATTGGATAAGATGTGAATATTAAATGAGCTTCAGCTCCCCTGTAAGTTTTGAAAGCGTTTGGAGAAACGCTCACAGGGCTCGAAAAATATCTTTATCAAACAAACACAATGATTCATCTCTCATCCACCTGCGATTGACTGGAATGTTATTTCTGTATTACTTGGTCGGTCCGATCATCAGTGAATATAACCGTGAACCGTACACACACACACACACACACGCACACACACACGCGCGCAAGAAAGGAATGTTATTTCACTATAGCCCATCGGTAGGCCAGTGATAACCCGTCTGAAAAGCACATAGCCCTGGGACGTTGGACTTTGCGAGCACTGGCATTTCAAGTCCGATTCTGATCACGAAATGAACCAAAAACACCTTCTCCAGCCTGTGACAGCGTGCTAAGGTATGTAATCAATAGATATCAAACGATCTGTAATAATGCAATACTAACACATATAAAAAACATGTTTTACTCACATAAGTGTGTGTTGCACTTGAATAGAATAGAATAGAATAGAATAGAATAGAATAGAATAGAATAGAATTGATAGTGAATAGATTAAGTGTGTGTTAATCTATTCACATGTTTTCTCTCTTAAAATGTAAACGCATGTAGGCCTGTAATGTTCAGAATTATCATATACGTGTATTGAAGGGTGCTCCCTGGTTCAGTAGTCAGGGCACTGATCAGGACATAAGCCAATGGGCTGACTCTCTGATCAGTGCCCTGACTACTGAACTAGGGAGCTGATTGAGACGCACCCGAAGTCCGTCATGTAAAACAAGAGCGTATTGATGCAGTTCAGTCTGCCTGCTATTCTATCTGTCAAAGTTACTCCTGATCGGAGGCTTCCTTACATATTTAGTTTATACGTAGATTCAGGCTTCAACTAAGTTTAATGGTGCAACGCAAACATATTTAGAAGTGCATAAGTTGTAACTTAGTGCCCGTTTACATCAAAACTATATAGTTGTAACTTGCGCACAGCTGGTGCAACAGGTGTCCTGACTGGAAAGCTATCCGTTCCTTTATCGATACACGTGAAAAGCACCCGGGGGGCATTATAGGGATCTGTTATGTTTAATCTATTAAGTTTTGCTATGTACAAGTCTATGTCTTTTGAATTAAAGTGCGAAGTGAACTCTGTTGCCTTGAAACTGGCACTGGCTGTTCCTGCCTGTCAAAATGGCGTCGTAAAAAGAATGGGTCACGTGACCTCCGGAGCTCTATACTGCACTTTGTGGAATATTACCAAATGCCAAAAAAATATTTGGCATTCACTTATTGATTTACCATCTGAGAGACCTTCAGAAGATCCGGTTTAACTCTTGAACTCTGAAAATGTCAGACTCTCAATACAAACATCAGCCTGTCTAAACTTCAAGAGCACCACTTTAGGTAAATACACATTTAGAAGTGTTTAAGAGCCTCTGAAATTCTCTCATTCTGTCCATATGTCAGAAATATAAATAATACATAATGTGAGACATTTTTTCAGTCACAAACAAACTGAAAGCTCAGGATATTCTCACAACAGTTCTCTACAAGTGTGACTTTAAAGACATTTTTGAAAGCATTTTTAATGTATTTATTTAATTGCTCAACAGTTTTACATATCTCTACAAAGTTGTTAGATAAAAGTTCACATGAATGACACCAAGCCATCACTGCTATATAAGATCCTTTAATGGTGTGAGGTTGGGGCAATTATAACACAAGTAATGAATAAAATTTGCATGGCTTTTGAATATTTAAAATAGGTAATGAACATTATTTCATTGAAGTATCTGGCCGAAGGCTGCTCTTGACTCAGCTGGCCAATTCATATTTTATATTAAAATGAATCTGACTTGTTTAAGTAATTATATGGACCCATTTAGATTTAGGCTTCAAACTCATTATTCCTGACAGCTAAAATAAATTGTTTCATAAAAATGGATGAAAAGTATTCCAAAATGTAACGAAGTATTAAAGCAAGGATATTACTTTGTTTGTTGATATTATTTTGTTATTACTTTGTTGTTAAAATAAACCAAGCAAAATTGCAGCTGAACTTCACAGCCTGTGATCACCATGCATTTTCATTGTATGGAAAACAACTTTGACATTTTGATAATAACTTGGTTTGTGTTCCACTGGGGGAAAGCATAAACAACTGAAGTGACATTTCTAGAAAGCAAATATTCAGTTTAAAGCAAATGATCTATGCAAAGCATGCTCTTTTAACCTACAATAAACTTGTATCAAAGATACAAATATTAATATTCAAAATTCCCTATATATATGTACAGTGAGGAAAATAAGTATTTGAACACCCTGCTATTTTGCAAGTTCTCCCACTTAGAAATCATGGAGGGGTCTGAAATTGTCATCGTAGGTGCATGTCCACTGTGAGAGACATAATCTAAAAAAAAAAAATCCAGAAACCACAATGTATGATTTTTTAACTATTTATTTGTATGATACAGCTGCAAATAAGTATTTGAACACCTGAGAAAATCAATGTTAATATTTGGTACAGTAGCCTTTGTTTGCAATTACAGAGGTCAAACGTTTCCTGTAGTTTTTCACCAGGTTTGCACACACTGCAGGAGGGATTTTGGCCCACTTCCCACACAGATCTTCTCTAGATCAGACAGGTTTCTGGCCTGTCGCTGAGAAACACCAGCAAACTCCAAAGATTCTCTATTGGGTTTAGGTCTGGAGACTGGCTAGGCCACGCCAGAACTTTGATATGCTTCTTACAGAGCCACTCCTTGGTTATCCTGGCTGTGTGCTTCGGGTCATTGTCATGTTGGAAGACCCAGCCTCGACCCATCTTCAATGCTGTAACTGAGGGAAGGAGGTTGTTCCCCAAAATCTCACAATACATGGCCCCGGTCATCCTCTCCTTAATACAGTGCAGTCGCCCTGTCCCATGTGCAGAAAAACACCCCCAAAGCATGATGCTACCACCCCCATGCTTCACAGTAGGGATGGTGTTCTTGGGATGGTACTCATCATTCTTCTTCCTCCAAACACGTTTAGTAGAATTATGACCAAAAAGTTTTATTTTGGTCTCATCTGACCACATGACTTTCTCCCATGACTCCTCTGGATCATCCAAATGGTCATTGGCAAACTAAAGACGGGCCTGGACATGTGCTGGTCTAAGCAGGGCAACCTTCCGTGCCATGCATGATTTCAAACCATGACGTCTTACCAACGTATTACCAACAGTAACCTTGGAAACGGTGGTCCCAGCTCTTTTCAGGTCATTGACCAGCCCCTCCCGTGTAGTTCTGGGCTGATTTCTCACCTTTCTTAGGATCATTGAGACCCCACGAGGTGAGATCTTGCATGGAGCCCCAGTCTGAGGGAGATTGACAGTCATGTTTAGCTTCTTCCATTTTCTAATGATTGCTCTAACAGTGGACCTTTTTTCACCAAGCTGCTTGGCAATTTCCCTGTAGCCCTTTCCAGCCTTGTGGAGGTGTACAATTTTGTCTCTAGTGTCTTTGGACAGCTCTTTGGTCTTGGCCATGTTAGTAGTTGGATTCTTACTGATTGTATGGGGTGGACAGGTGTCTTTATGCAGCTAACGACCTCAAACAGGTGCATCTAATTTAGGATAATAAATGGAGTGGAGGTGGACATTTTAAAGGCAGACTTACAGGTCTTTGAGGGTCAGAATTCTAGCTGATAGACAGGGGTTCAAATACTTATTTGCAGCTGTATCATACAAATAAATAGTTAAAAAATCATTCATTGTGATTTCTGGATTAGTTTTTTTTAGATTATGTCTCTCACAGTGGACATGCACCTACGATGACAATTTAAGACCCCTCCATGATTTCTAAGTGGGAGAACTTGCAAAATAGCAGGGTGTTCAATATATATATGGCTCATGGTGAGTATATATTAATAGGAAACAAATACATGTAATTAAAAGAAATAGGGGTCACAAAACAAAAAATACATCATAAATTAATATAAATTAAATAACTATGCTATAAATTCTAACCTATGTGTTTAAACCATGTATTATCATTATTGTAGGTTTTAGGATCATCCTTGTAATTATTTATTTAGTTTGATCTCATAGTCTTTCTCAATGCAAGTCTATGGCTGCATTCAAAATCGCATACTTATGAAGCCCCCCACATGACATGCAGGAATTTACTAAAGCGCACGATTTTTTAAATCAAGGGAACTAATTAGTAAATCGTGCGCACAATTTACTTTTTTTTTCTTGCATGTCATGTGCGGGACTCCGTACATACTTCCCTACTATATAGTAGGTGAAAAACAGTACGTGACAATAATATGTCCGACTTCACAATACTCATAAAAGAGTTGGCAAAAAGTACCCAGATGACCTACTACTCCCGGCGAGATTCTGAAGTGTGCATACGATGGACACTTTATTATCCCATGAGGCCACGGGAGACGAGTGAAGCAACATAACTGATGCTGGTAGGTCACATGATAATGACATCATGGCGAATGTAATACGTCCAGATTACATTCATACTACACATATGCATACTACTGTATACAGAACATACTTTTTTAACAGCCGTGAAGTAATTACTCATTCAAAATAAATACGTACTCAAGAGAGTATGCGATTTTGGACGCAGATGTGGTCTTTTATTGCTCCCTTTGCCAAGTGCATGGCAAACAGCTTCATTATGACACACAAGTGCTCTGCTCCCTCCAAAGTCCACACGTCCAAGGCTCTGCCCTTCGGTAGGGTATAGGGCTGCTCACTTACAGCTTGCCCAATGGCAGTAAAGTGATGCATTATCGTGTGGTAGATCACATGATTTTTGAGTGGGTTTCAGGCGTAAGGGTTTTGAGTGGGTTTCAGGCGTAAGGGTTTTGAGTGAGTTTCAGGCGTAAGGGTTTTGAGTGGGTTTCAGGTGTAAAGGTTTTGAGTGGGTTTCAGGTGGTTTTCAGGCGTAAGGTTTTGAGTGGGTTTTAGTCGTAAGGGTATGTTTTGAGTGGGTTTCAGGCAACAGGTGTTAGGGTTTTGAGTGGCCGGTTTTGAGTGGGTTTCAGGTGTAAGGGTAGGTTTTGAGTGAGTTTCAGACGTAAGGGTTTTGAGTGGGTTTCAGGCGTAAGGGTTTTGAGTGGGTTTCAGGCGTAAGGGTTTTGAGTGGGTTTCAGGCGTAAGGGTTTTGAGTGGGTTTCAGACGTAAGGATTTTGAGTGAGTTTCAGGCGGTTTTGAGTGGGTTTCAGGCGTAAGGGCTTTGAGTAGGTTTCAGGTGTAAGGGCTTTGAGTGGGTTTCAGGTTTAAGGGTTTTGAGTGGGTTTCAGGCGTAAGGGTTTTGAGTGGGTTTCAGGTGTAAGGGTTTTGAGTGGGTTTCAGGTTTAAGGGTTTTGAGTGGGTTTCAGGCGTAAGGGTTTTGAGTGGGTTTCAGGTTTAAGGGTTTTGAGTGGGTTTCAGGCGTAAGGGTTTTGAGTGGGTTTCAGGTGTAAGGGTTTTGAGTGGGTTTCAGGCGTAAGGGTTTTGAGTGGGTTTCAGGTGTAAGGGTTTCAGTTTTTTTAGGCAGGCGTAAGGGTATGTTTTGAGTGGGTTTCAGGCAACAGGTGTTAGGGTTTTGAGTGGACGGTTTTGAGTGGGTTTCAGGCGTAAGGGTGGGTTTTGAGTGAGTTTCAGGTGTAAGGGTTTTGAGTGGGTTTCAGGCGTAAGGGTTTTGAGTGGGTTTCAGACGTAAGGGTTTTGAGTGAGTTTCAGGAGGTTTTGAGTGGGTTTCAGGCGTAAACCCTTGAGTGGGTTTCAGGTGAAGGGTAGGTAGGGTTTCAGTATATGTAGGTTCCATATTAAAAGGGTTTTTTAGGTGTAAGAGTAGGTTTTGGGTGGGTGTGGTCTGTCATAAAAAAGAGAAATATAAGAAGTAAATGAAAAAGAATTAGGTGTGAAGTCTTCTCAATGCATCTTCCTGTTTCAAAGTTGAGGTTAGGGTTAGGGTTAGGGTTAGGGTTAGGGCCCCCTTCAGCTAATTTCCTCATTTAAGGTTACAGTGACAGGTAGGTTTAGGGATCAGTGTTTGGTGAGCAATCACTACTGTGATTGACATGACCAATGCAATCTTAAGAATTGGCTGCAGGCTGGAGTATCCGCTGAACTGGTTTGACGTATTTGGACATGGACGTGGCTTCTACGTCACATTTGGATGTGGACCGGGTTGGTGGACCAAAACAAGGCGTCTGAGGATAAGAGTCCAAAATAAGGACTGGTGGGACATTGTCCAGCTCTACTTCACAGACGAGTGGAAAGAGTGGAATTTCAGAATGACAGGACCATCATTTATGATATATTATATTGAACAGGAAAGTCATTCCGCGAGGTATACGTCATTACGCTATTTCTACATCATTGCACATGCGCAGTTCTTTCCAGTTTCAAGTGTTTACACGGCCTCTCAATCGGATAACAAAAGGAATTAACCACCCCTTACAATCCGAATGAAATTTCGCCTGGCCAATTCATTGGTCTGGTTGACGTGGTTACATGTAACTTTGTTCCGATTGTGCTACTACTCCGGTTACAATCGATTAGGGTCCATGTAAACGCAGCTACTGTAGAGCTTACTTTTCTAGCAGTTGCAATGTAATTACTTTATAACCTACTTAAGTGTGCGAGTTTGGACGCAGCTTACAAATGGTACTTTTGTGAAAGATGGCAGAAAGACTTTTGGTTGGCCTAGAAGCATGCGAGTTCCTAAGGAAACTTCCGACAGCCCATTTAACTTTTGATCACAAGGCCCAGGTAGCTTGAAATTTAAAACCAGTCACCATGGAGAATGCAGTTACCTCAATGAGAACTAGTCCCCTGTTGTGTTTGATTAATATGCTAATTCCTTTGCAAAGACATCAACTATTGCTTGGGTCATTTGTATGCCTCACGACGCCCAGAAGAAGCAGGCGATTGTAGGCTGCTTGAGTCAGACACTGTTTGCCATTTGTTTCCCACCAAAAGGCTGCCTGATTCATTAGCAGCACGTACTCTGTGTTAATACCCATTAACTCTTCATAGCAGTCTCTGTAATTGAAACCCAACTGGCCTCAACACTTGCGCACAACGACTTGACATCGCATTCATGAGGACATAATGAATGCATTGCTAATTTATCCTCTCAAGCGCTAGTACCGCACCGGCGTCGTAATGGGCCAGTTCCAGCTCGGCCCGCGACTTGAGACTTTTTTTAAACGACGTAGCCTCCTTAAGCACCTGTCACCCTGCATTCGTTAGCCCTTTCCTTAATGAGTTGGATCTCAAGGCTCCATCGCTGATGAGATACAAGCTGAGTGTGGCGATTGTTCCGTGTCAGAGCCTGTTAAGTCAGCTGTGGGCGTGCGGGGATGTGACTGGAGCCATGATTAAATGTTGATAGCAATGATGTGCAATCAGCGATTAAAAACGGGCCATTCGCTGATGGCTAATGCTCGGTTTAACCTTTGACTGCAGAGACTGCGAGCTCAAGAGGGAGAGAGAATGACAAAAATAAAGACAATACCGTGAGGTAAAAGGGGAGAAAAATAAAGACACAGAGCCTGGGAGCCATTAGTCCCTCCTGGCCATTCTTCAATCGTGTTTACTCATCCTTTGACCCCTGTTGTGGCTAAAGAGATGACGAAGTAGCTGGGAAAGAAATCGCGAATAAGGTGCGACACACTGGAGAGAAAAGCACGTGCAGGGAGAGATCTGAGGAAACGCAGACAGGCTTGTGGTGGACGGATGAAGGAAAAAAGGAGACAGCACCTCCATGTGGCCTTTACTTCCAAAGTGGGTCAGGATAACATCTCAGTGCTTTTAGATTTTTAACAACATTCAATCTCAATATTTATGCATTTTCATAAAGGAGGACATATGTTTTTCTTTTAAATATGAGAAACCACACTATTAACTAAGGACCAAAGTTGTTATTGTTAAAGGGATAGTTCACCCAAAAATGTTAATTCTGTCATTATTTACTCACCCTCAAGTTGTTCTAAACCTGTATGGGTTTCTTTCTTCTGTTGAACACTAAAGAAGATATTTTGAAAAAATATGGGTAACCAGACAGTTCATGGTAGCTATAAGTATGGAAAAAAATATATGGAAGTCAATGCGGCCCATCAACTGTTTCTTCAAAATATCTTCTTTGAACTAGAAGAACAACGTATTATGACAGTATTTTGCGTGAACTATCCCTTTAACTAAAACTATTAAAAGCTGAAATAAAATCAAAGATGGATATTAGATTAAACAAAAATTTGAAATGTTGCCTTGTCAATTACAAATAAAACGAAATACAGTAAGTTTCAAAACTGAAATAGAAAACAAATGAAAGTTAAATAGAATTTTTTTTAAACCAAAAACTACTAAAAATAGCAAAACACAAAATTGCTAAATAAAAGCTAATTCAAAATATAAAAAAAGAAATTCCAATGCAAATTTTGTCTCTTAAAATAGTTCAATTAAATATGCAATATAATGAGGTCATGTGACAACAATATAGCATACTATTTATCAAAACATTGTATATTTGTAATAAATATGGCACTGTATGGTTTAAATAAGGGGTTTTCAAACTTTATCATGGCAAGGACCCCCAAATATGATGATTTATGAGGGGACCCCCTTCCTAAAATCCATCTATATATTTGTATGTATGAAAAAACATAGAGATAAATAGTAAGTGTGACATTATAAATACAACATATTGTTTCAAAACTTAAATTGGAAATACTTAATGTTGGATGTATAAACTTGAAGAAGAACATTTTTAAATTAAAACTTATTTTTATAAGCAACTTTCACAAAAAATGTATGTAAGCAGCTTACGTACTGCGTTAAGAATACCGCCTTACAACCCCAGAGAGCAAGATAAAGGGGACTAGAGGGAAAGAAACTCACTAGAAAGATACGAAGCAAACATATACAATTCTGGAAAGTATGTTTACATTCAGAAACATTTAGAAATGAAACCGGTAGAATGTTCGGTAGTTTTTATCCATTTTTGCTTTGTCTTTGTATTGTCTGAAATTTTCTGGGGACCCCTTAGAACCTTCTGGAGAACCCCTGGGGGTCCCCGGACGCCCAGTTTAAAAAACCCTGGTGAAAATTAAAAGTATTCCAGTCTGAAAAATGGCTGTCTTATTCTCCTCCCTAGTTTATTGTAAACATGAATTCAGGCACTAACAAGGGTCTTGATCCACAAAACATTGGGAAACTGATGACTCAATTACCGATATGACACAATTATAAGGTTGCACATTAAAATGTAGCTGGTATTTATTAAGAACATGACTGTGCACACAGGGCATGACTAATATCCTTCTGGTGTCATTTAATTTGTTTCTCGTGCGTCTTCATAATAGCTGTTAAAAAAGAACTGCGTCATTATAAAATATGCCCTCGTTTTTCATTTATAAGGACTGCAAAAAAACACGATGACATTTCTTGCAGTGAATATAGCGAGCAGCTAACGCTCACATGTGTTTATGGTGCTTTCTGGTAAGTTTTAAGCGAACTGGAACAATTTTGACAATGGGACTCCTTGGGAAGTACTTACTACTGAAGCAGTGAGCACTTTCTCTTTACTTTAGCGGATAGTTCACAACGTATGTAAATCTTAACTCACGCAGAAATGCCATTTCCCAGATGTTTTCTCTAACCTAATGTAGGCCACATGCGGTAACAAAATACTGCATCAGACCACTAAACCAGATCTTCATTAAAAACAGCCCAGCTGTGAGGAATATCTGCAATCGGTTAGTGATAATGGGCCTCCTACCATAAGCTGAAACTAGAAGCTGTGTGCTTTCCTTGGGATGCAGATGTTCAAGCAAAATGCTGCGTTTAATTCAAGTCAGTGAATAAATGTGTGTGAGAACTAATTTCCAAGATGCAAAAGATTGCCTGGGAGAAAGTAATATTTATCCATTTTTAGGCCTTTAATCAAATTTGAAGTAGTTATGGCTGCCAGCCCAAGGAATGCAAGGTTCATTCCCAATGAGGGTGTCTTAGAAACTGGTGAGTTACTAAGATCACATTCCTGTTTTATCACCATTGAGCATTGTTGAGCAAAGCATATAACCTCAGGGTCACAACTGAGGGACTGTCCATGCAATCAGTGTATTTTCAGTTGTTCTGTTTAACAAGCAGATATGACAACTAACAGCAAAAGGGGGAAAAATGGTCGTACAAATGAATAAAATGGAAAAGATGTAAAATAAGGATTTGGATACGCAAGCGCCTGTGTGAGGGGGAGAGAAATATTACATGGCAGCAACTTGGGAATTTCACCCATGGAAGTATTATATTACAGCATGTTGCACCAGTTAGTGTTACATAACTATTACCAGATGTTACAGCGGGGTTAAAGCCCATCAAAACGTTCCCTGACAGCAGAAAAAAAAGAAATTCTTTAAATAGAAAAAAAGGTGTTGATTAAAATGTTTAAACATTAGATAAATATTTGTTTGTTAGGGCATTGTATTAATTTTGGCTCATATTAGTTAATGATTTTACATAATGCTTAAAAAGTTATGCAATTATTTAAAATATGGGGGAAATGTGGAGCAATTATATAGCCTATAAAAAGGCATGACCCTGTAAATGAGAGAGGAAGATTGGTTCATACTAGAAAGTTGAAGGGGAGACCGGGGATGGTTGTAACAATTTTGACATTTCTGTCTGAATCTTGGAGTTCTTTTAAGCCAGTGCATCCGAAGTGAAGTTTTTAAACATCATTTCGGGAGGAGTACGCCAATCTAATCTTCCAATTAATTCCAAGGTATGAAACCAGCAGCTTACCTCTTCCCGTTGTTAGTTCTTGCAGCATCCCTCCTCCTCCTTTTTTGTACAGTTTTGCCTGTTATAGGGGGGCAATCGAAGCTTGGGTGTAATATCCTCTCCGAGCCCCTCTATAGCAGACAGCAAGCTTCTTTTTTACAAGTGTCAGCTATTAATGACATAGCTGTTATCATTGCAGCACAAACAGAAAATGTGTGGTTTCGATTCAAACACAAGGAGTGAAATGTAACACTTCACCCCGTAGTCCGGGTTAGTTGTAACAGACCCTGTGGTGAGATGTGACATTATTATGTTACAACTAACCCAGAGTCTTGTTGTTACAACTAACCCAGAGCCTTGCTGTTACAACTAACCCAGAGTCTTGTAGCCATGAACTAGCTCACATATCAGCTAACAGCCAAAACATTAGCACTAACAACTTGCATGAAACATATCTACACAGCCACACAATAAACATAATTGAATAATTTAAGAGTTTAACTAGCAGCAATTGCCGTAACAAAAATAAAGGAAGTAAAAAGAAGTTACTTTCTTACATCAAAATTTGTTTTACTAAAATTTGATCTGTCTGCCACAGGGCTCTACGTTTCTCACATGTGGAATAAGGACTAAACAGAGCATGTGTGAAGTGAATCAGGCGATTTGTAACTTGCTCCTGACTGGAGAAATCGGAAGTGTTACAATTAACCTGTGTTTAGGCTACAACCGGTCTCCCCTATAGCCTACATGAAAATACTATGGTTACTGCAGTCATTGTGTAACATAACTAGCTGACTGGTCATTAGCTAGGGCATGCTGATCATTAGCTTACTGACCCGCCACCATCTGAAAACCTGCTTGACCACTTTAGGGTTGTATGACCTCTGACCTTCGATCTACCAGCCTCCACCAGGAACCAGCTATCATACAAAGCACAGCTACTAGCTGGAAGTGGATTTTCTAACAGGATATGGTATTTTAGTGACAACTATGAATAATGTTTGTAACCAAGCAGAGAGAGCAACCATTGACTACCATAGTAGGGAAAAAAATACCATGTTAGCTAGTCAATAGGTTGCTCTCTTTACTTGGTTACAAACATTCTTCTAATCTTCTTTTGTGTTTGGCAGAACAAAGAAACTCATACAGGTTTGGAACAACTTAAGGGTGAGTAAATGATGACAGAATTTTATTTTTTGGGTGAAGTATCCCTTTAAAGGTAGGGTAGGTAAGAATGATCTAAAACACTTTTGTCCAAATTTGTTTAAACTTTCTTTATATGTCCATACATAATTAAAATGTAAGTACTCTGAAAAAGAGAGTATAAAAATCGAGTGACTCTAGACAATTTTAATCTGCAATAAACACCGCTCATTATTTTCGTTCGGGCCGAAACAAGTGATTGGCTTGGGCACCTGTCACTCTCTCTCGCTACCATGGCTACCACCGCTTTTGCTCCAGGATCTGCCCACATGCACGCACCCCAGTGTTGCCAAGTCGGGTTACTTCCACACTGTTGCCGCGGGCTGTTTTTCATGTCCGCGGGTTGAAGCGACCCCAATTATGTGATATTTTGCCCCGGGATTTGCGAATTTTAGCAGGCAGCCCTACCAAAAAGGCACATATTTTACCCCCCAAATGCGATTTTTACCGGAGAAACACGATTGGGCTTGTTTTGGGCTAGCTTTGAGTAGCAATTGGGTGGATTTTGTTGTGAAAACCTGGCAACCCTGGCGCACCCGTTTGATTTGATGAGTTCACGAGGCTGTATTTCTGCTGGACAGGTAATCTTTCATTTTTATTATTAAATTTTTTTGGTTTATGTGTTAATGAAGCATGTATTACTAGCACACGTAGCTGCCTAATATAGCTAACATAACATTACTTAGCATAAAGTTACAATGTTATACACTAAGCGAGCCATTAGTAGAGATGATAAATACTCAATATGCTTAGCTCAAGTTGATCGCTGTCGTGTTGAATTTCGCAAAATGTAACTTTAGATAACAAAATGCATGTGTAAAAGCTAGTAGCCTACACCGCATCCAGGAACTTTTTTTTAGAACTAAGTCAGCTTTAGCTATACTCTGTCTAAACTCTTTTACCATGTTCACCGGGAACTTTACCTGCACGTTTATTTCCGCGGTTTGTTTTTATATACTCTACCAATGTTTACTGATGCTTTTATCTTGTATCTGTGTGTCATAGACGTGTTGTGTGTGTATTTTAAACTTTACCAGTATCGGTATTCTAGCTTGATAGTGAGTACCAAAATACATCTTATTTGTTTATATTCATAATGATAAAGTTAGATTTTTTATTACATGTGATTCTGACATGATGTCACTACATGCACTCGTCTCAGGTAAATAATGCGTCTTTCAGCTGAGCGGTCGGCGTGGCGCGTTCATGTGTTTTGGGGGCGTGGCTTTGGAAAGAGCCCAGAAGGGAGAAGGTGGAGTGAATGGAAATAATGAGCTGTCTTTAAAACAGTCGTGAGAGGTCTACAGACACTCAATTTTCATACTTTCTTTTTCAGAGTACTTACATTTTAATTATGTATTGATATATAAAGAAAGATTAAACAAATTTGGGGAAAAAAAAGTTTTTTAACCAAATCCTACCTACCCCACCTTTAACTCGGGATTTTGAAGGTTGGTGATTCTTTTACATGCCTCCCTAAGGACATTGTTAATCGAGCAGGTGAGAAAAACGCGCCAAACAAAACTAGCCACAGATAATATCTCTTAATTTTCATTTTGTGGCTCTACTTAAGCTACGTATCCTTTCACATCATTTTAACTAGTAAATCTATTGTCTTTTAGGAAATGAGGAACTTTTCGATAATGCACAGATTTGAGGTAATTTTATGGTGTCATTCGACCACAAGATGTCGCCACACATTTTGCCGAAAGGCTAACCTTCATAATGCGCTTTAGTTGTGTATAACGGGGTTTAAAATCAACGTTCGTTTGATTTGATTTATTTGTCACATATCTATAATAAAAATCGAATCATTAATTCATTATTGCCACTACAAAGACATTGAGATAGGACAGTGTATTATGCTCCAAACACAGCAGAGGGCGCCGTTCCTCACATTAACCGCTACGGAAGTGAGCTCAATCTCTGCAACACTTCAGTTCGGTTTCGAATAATGTATTCGTATTTCGCAGACCTTGTCCAGGAGCTAACTGCCTTCATTCATCTGCCTTCATTCATCTGCCTTAATATTTATTTATGCATATGCTTGTAAATTCGAGCATTTCGTTGCTTGAATTGTATTGGCTTAGCGTCTCTGTCCATTCAAAATCAATCCACGTCATTTAGCTCCATGTTTAGAGTGATTGGGATGAGCTACAAACAGAGCTGAGGCTGCTTCAGAGTCCCCAGTGGTTTCATAATTCAATTAAAGACATGCACTGGGCTTGGTTAATATCTTTTTCTGTGGTGAGCTCCCACAGTCATTTTGTGTTTGAATTGAGCATTCTAATAACACAAGTGTGGTGTATTCATAAAGGCCTCATATAATAAGGAATTAATTTTTGCTTGATCCTTTGAGATAAAATAATTAAAAATGTGTATTCAAGGAGTGCATAATAGAGGCATTTTCAGTTTATAATTCAATTTCCTTTTTATTTAAGGAATTTGAAAGTATCTGTAGTTGGTGTGTATGTTAGGTAAAGAAAAGTTTTAATCACATTTTTGCCTTCCCTGGTCCTGTACTGTGACAAACATACAAAAATAAATATTCCCTTCAGTCTCGCAATTGATTTTGAAGTGAAAATAAATTCCTCAAAATGAATATAAGGTCATAAACACAGCCCCTGTTTCCTCATCAGTGTCCACTTAATAATGAATCTAATAATGAATGAAAATAATGAAATAAGGATATCCAGTTGATGTTGGGTTAATAATTAATAAGTGTGAATCTTTCTTAAAGCAATAAAACTATAATTGGCCAAAGTCTGACTAATGTCATTTTAATTACATACATTACATATAAACCCTTAAGACCCTTAAGATCAAATGCTGCTCCCAGTAAATGGAATGATTAAAGTCATCTTTAGATTTTTAATGAATCAGAATCTTGTTGCTCAACACATCTCCGATTATTAAAACCACGGGGTCTGATCACAGCTAATTACATGCTTCAGTGCTGCATGAGTAGAGGTTGGTCTCTATGGCAAATCCCATCCGTATCACTCTGAATGATTGATATAGGAAATGCATTTGAAGGTCAGTGGACACTAATGAGGATAACAGAGGCTGTACAAACATCAGCTGAATGACTCTATTGGCTTTTTCTAGTAAAAATCACACTCTACTGATATTGAGCTCCTAGCATCCTGAAATGGCACCTGCTACAGATATGCATGATAACTAAGAATGCATGAGAATAAGAAGGTGCAAACAAACATGACTGGACTTTTCCTTCTTTATCTCATCCAGGGCCTTAAAGGGTTAGTTCACCCCAAAATGAAAATTCTGTCATTAATTGCTCACCCTCATGTCGTTCCAAACCCGAAAGACCTTCGTTCATCTTCAGAATACAAATGAAGATATTTTTCATGAAATCTGCAAGCTCTCTGACCCCTCCATAGACAGCTATTGTATTACCACTTTCAAGGTCCAGAAAGGTAGTAAAGACATCATTAAAATAGTCCATTTGACTCCAGTGGTTCTTCAGTGGTTCTCTGTGTGTGTGACAGTGATTCATGCGCATACATGTCAGTCAACGCGGCATCGCACGTCAAGTTCATAGAGCTTTAGTCCCAGTCCATTCAAATTGTGATTTTGGCCGCCTCTGAAATGGGTCAAAACATAGATATTACCTAAGAAGTATGCGCGCTCATTCAAGGATATGCATTTATTGCATGGACGGAGAAAGCACGGACGCCTGCATTTCATCTGACGGTACGCACAAAAGGTTTTTTATTTAACACTATTAAAGTTAAATAAGCATAGCCTAACTATTACTCACCTTTCGGAGCATCAGTGAGAGCAATGGCACCGCAATAAAGCCTTCTCTATCTCTTGACGTTTTAAATCTTTTAAATCTGAAAACTGCGAAAAGCAACAAAATTGTCAGATATTCATTTAGTGCATGTTCACAGAGGAAAACAACTGAAGAACAGCGCTGGTCCTCTCAATACTGTCTGTTTATTTTACGAACGCTGTGCTAAGCTGCGATAATTCCTATCGACCAGCTCATTTAGCACAGCGTTCGTGGCTCGACTCGTCGAGACTGTTTTCCAAGATGGCTCCTGTCTGTATACCCGTAATGTTCTGTCTTTATAAAGTATCTTCTTATTAAACTGTTTGTACACTTACAAAGTTCTCAATGCTTCGGTTTGCATGTAGGGACCCTCATTATGCTACCATGTTAGTGTGAGGCTATTTTGAGCCTTGTTAGTGGTATTAACTAGTGATTTAATTTTACTTATTCTGTGCCCCATTTACTCACGTTATAAGCTAATCTGTTTTTAGAGATAAAACTCTTTACATAAAATTTTCATGAAAATGCATCCCAGAGAACGATCTACTCGGTAACCATGTGTTAATTACCCCTAGGTTCATTTTTCACCGGAGTTGTCCTTTAAGGTTGAACCACTGGAGTTACATGGACTATTTTAATGATGTCTTTACTACCTTTCTTGACCTTAAAAGTGTTAATTAAATAGCTGTCTATGGCGGAGTCAGAGAGCTCTCGGATTTCAACAAAAATATCTTAAATTGTGTTCCGAAGAGGAACGAAGATCTTATGGGTTTGGAACGACATGAGGGTGAGTCATTAATTACAGAATTTTCATTTTTGGGTGAACTAATGCGAATTTGTGAAAATGATGACATGTGTATTACTTTCTTTTTACAAAGTGACATCGCCATCTACTGGCCTGACAGCAAAATATAGCATTTTTAATCGTTTTCATGGATCTGTGTGAACGTGAAACGCTTTGACGCGTTTCTGTTTTTAGTACATCGTTGTCATGTAAACGTACCCTAAATATTCAAGCGCAAGAAGATGCAAACTCAATTCGTTACTCGCATGCAGTGTTGGAAGTTTTCTGTGCGCAAGCATCAGAAGCAGGCACCCAGAAAGCCTCGTCTCAGCGCACGAATACTGAACTGAGCTCTCTTTCATGGCTTCTTGCACTTGAACAGACTTATTCAAACAAAATTGTCAAAATGTTAAATAAAAGGCACGTGTAACAGTATAGATCTGTGCATTAGCTCTTAAAGAGCACCTATCATGGAATTTTGAAATTTACCTTTCATGTAGTGTGTAACATAGATCTAAGTGAACAAAAACATCCTGCAAAGTTTGAAATATGACAGTGCACTGTATATATAGTTATTTTCTTTCAAAAGTAAGAGTCGACTCTGAGTCATTTTTAAGAATCGTTAGAAGACCGAAGCTTTTTCTCTGACTAGATGATGTCAACTTGTCAAGTTATTTGAATACGATATGCCCTCTTATTGCGCTCCAAGACGCCAGTGAAAACTAGAAAACATCATGGCGACGAGACGCTGTGTTCTGAAGTGCGACTCAAAAGCAAACTTTTTTCATCTGCCCAAGGATGAGCATTTGAAGACTAAGTGGCTTGAAGACAAACCATACATCGCCGCGATTGGGTGTTTATTAGTCTTCAAATGTCTCTATTTGCATGTTTCGCGATCTCAGGAAGCTTTTATTATGGACTTCTATTATGGCACATGGTATCTTCTTCGTCTGTCTGTACCATATATGGACTACATGTGCACAGAGCGCCCTCCGGCTGCCAGTATGAATTGAAAACAACACATAAGAGACTCAATCGCTCATGATTAGGCTACATCTGCGCATTTTGAGGAAGTATTGAATAAAGAATACTCCTCTGTTTAGAAATTTGACACAGACATATGAGAATCTATCAATATTTCTCCTCATCTGCACACTTTTTAACTAAAAGCCCTGAGGGATGTTGATTTGTCGCGAGTCTTCGTGAGGAGAATAGAGGAGTTTTTTTATGAATGAGATCAGCTGAGGCTCATATTACAATCAAATGGTACCGACGCGGTTTTCATATTCACAACTCCTGACACATATTATCAAATTACTGTCACTATAAGACTTTGAGAATAAAACAGAGGTAAAAAATGGAAGCTTGACTCTTATATCTTTTAAATGATGTATAGATTGACATGGTAATTACTTACATCTGACAGTCATTTGATTCAAGATTCAAGATTCAAGATTCAAGAGTTTTATTTGTCACATACACAGTTATATACACAATATACAACTGGCAGTGAAATGTAAACAGGTCCGCTCCATGGACAGTGCAAATAACAGTTACAAGAAATTAAATAGAAATAGAATAAAGTTAGAATAAAAAGTATTAACATAAGTAGAATTATAAATAAATCAAGTAAAAGATAAAAATAGGAAATAAGATAAAAATAAAAATATAAAAAATATGTGGATGATAAGTGAGATAAACTGTAGACTTAAAAATAAGTGGTTAACATAAAATATATAATATGTATATATAAAGAAGTATAATGTGCAAGGTTTATTACAGGTAGTTACGCAGTAACAATAGGGACGTAAAGTAAAGTGCAGTGCAATGGCAGTATGTGGATGTTAATGTTGAAAGACCGTATGTTTATGCGTGTGCGGGGGTGAAGTGAGTCACGTGACTGAGTTCAGGAGTCTGATGGCCTGGGGGAAGAAACTCCTCCTGAGTCTTTCAGTCTTTGCCATCAGGCTACGGAAGCGCTTACCAGATGGCAGCAGGGTGAAGTGAGAGTTTGCAGGGTGATTAATGTCTCTGATGATTTTAGTAGCTCTACCTCTGCAGCGTTTGGTGTAGATGTCCTGCAGAGACGGGAGAGCTGAGCCTGAGATGCGCTCGGATAAGCGCACCACTCTTTGCAGGGCTTTGCAGTCGTGACTGGTGCTGTTCCCGTACCACGCTGTGATGCACTGAGTCAGGACACTTTCTATCGCCCCTCGATAGAAAGTTTTCAGGATGGCTGGTGAAACCCTGAATTTCCTCAGCTGGCGCAGGTGGTACAGTCTTTGCCTGGCTTTTTTCACCTGTGTCTGGATGTGTGTAGTCCAGGTCAGATCCTCGGAGATGTTCACACCCAGGTATTTGAAGCTGCTCACTCTCTCTACCGGTGTCCCGCTGATCATGAGAGGGGAGTATGACCGATGCTGTCTCTTCCTGAAGTCCACAATCAGTTCTTTGGTCTTGTTAACATTCAGAGAGAGACAGTTGTCCTGGCACCATGATGTCAGTTGCTCCACTTCGTCCAAGTATGCCGTCTCATTGTTGTTGGAGATGAGACCCAGGACAACAGTATCATCAGCAAACTTGATGATCGAGGTGGAGCTGTGTGTGGACAAACAGTCATGGGTGTAGAGAGAGTAGAGCAGGGGACTCAGCACACAGCCCTGTGGAGCTCCAACACTCAGGGTGATGGAGGTGGAGGTGAACTGGCCTACTCTCACCGCCTGGGGTCTGCCAGTGAGGAAATCTTCAATCCAGAGGCAGAGAGAAGAATTCAGGCCTAGATCCAGGAGTTTGTGTGTTAGCTTAATGGGAACTATGGTGTTAAAGGCTGAGCTATAGTCAATAAATAGCAGCCTGACATAGTTCCCACTTTTGCTGTCGATGTGAGTGAGGCAGGAGTGAAGGACGTGAGAAATGGCATCTTCAGTCGATCTATTGGGACGATAGGCAAACTGAAGAGGGTCCAAAGTGTCAGGAATGGAGGAGCAAATGTTGTTTTTAATGAGTCTCTCAAAGACCTTCATGACTAAAGATGTGAGAGCCACTGGACGATAGTCATTTAGGCAAGAGGGTTTACTGATCTTAGGTACAGGGATGATGGAGGATCGTTTGAAGGAGGTGGGGACAACAGATGTAGCAAGGGACTCGTTGAATATGGATGTAAAGAGCCCTGCGAGCTGATCAGCACAGGACCGCAGAACACGACCTGAAATACCATCCGGCCCAGCAGCTTTCCTGACATCCACACGTTTGAGTGCCCTCCGAACCTCGTCCTCCGAGACAGAGATCACGTGACCGTTGCTGCTCTGAGGGACTCTCTCTGACGCGTCACTCGCCGGAGTCGCGCTGCCGCGATTACCATCAAAGCGAGCGTAGAAAGAGTTTAACTCGTTCACCAGTAACGGATCAGCTCTCACCTCTGCAGAGGATTTAGTTCCAAAAGCACAGATGGTTCTCAGTCCCTGCCACATCCGCCGGGAGTCGTTGAGTTGGAAATGAGATTCCACTCGGTCTTTATAGCGGAGTTTTGCGGCTTTAACGGCGCGCCGGAGAGCGTAACATGAAGCTTTGTACTCCCTCATATCCCCCGTTAGGAGACCGGCATTGTAAGCGGTGGTGCGCGAGTTTACTGCAGTGCGAATTGAACTGTCCACCCACGGTTTCTGATTAGGGAAGGACGTTATAGTTATTGTTTGTGTGGCTTGCTCTGTCAGTGTGTTAATAAAGCAGAGCGCCACTTCTGTGAACTCGCTGACGTCTTCAGAACTCGCGCGGAACATGTCCCAGTCGACGTCATCAAGAGCTGCCTGTAGCGTGATCTCTGAATGGGATGACCAGCGTTTGACTTCCCTCCTCACCGGGGGCTCTTGAACGAGCCTTTGTTTATATTCCGGTGTGAGGAAAATGGCGGCATGGTCCGATTTGCCAAAAGCTGGCTGTGAACGAGCTTTGTAGGCGTTCTTAAACGGAGAGTAGCAATGATCCAGTGTGTTTGCTCCTCGTGTGGGACAGGAGACATGCTGGTGAAAGTTTGGCAATACTTTCTTTAGGTTTGCTTTGTTAAAATCACCCGCGACGATGAAAGCAGCGTCGGGGTGTTTGTTTATGAAGCCGCTGGTCACATCATGGAGGGCAGATAAAGCCAGCCCCGTGTCTGCTTGTGGTGGAATATAAACGGCAGTGGTGATGACCGAGGAAAACTCCCTCGGCAGGTAGAAAGGCCGGCACATGAGAGTTAAATGTTCCAAGTGAGGCGAGCAGGATCGCGAAAGAATGGAGATGTTCCTAGGATCGCACCATTTCTTGTTTATCATGAAACACACTCCACCGCCTTTAGATTTCCCGGCCTCGGCTGTTCTGTCCATCCGAAAAACAGAGAAGTTCTCGGACGGCGTCACGGCTGTATCCGGGACCGCTGGCGTGAGCCATGTTTCGGACAGACAATAGATGTTGCAGTCTCTCATGTCCCGTTGAAAACTTATCCTGGCTCTAAGATCGTCCATCTTATTCTCCAAGGATTGGACATTTGCGAGCAAAATGCTCGGGAGAGGAGGACTGAATGCTCTTTTTCTCAGTCTGTTGCGGATCCCAGCGCGTTTCCCGCGGTGTTTTTTGAATCTTCGCCGTCGACTCGAGTGGCCATTGTTCAACTCGGCGTCCCGGCGAATCTCAGATGGAAGATTGGAGAAAGTGTCCTGAAACAGGTCATTTGAGCTAGTCGAATGCGCCCTCAATCCAGTTAAACCATTTATGGTGTTGGGCGTTCCGTTTCCGAAAATATCTGCACAGACTATACCAATCACCGCAGATTAGCGTCACGTAAAGGCGGGGTTTTGAAAAGTGAATCACTAAAGGAATCATTTGAGAATCACTGTCAAAACAGGTAAAAATAAATGCATATTATAAGAAAACTAAAGTTTTTTTTGTCATTGCATGCATGCAAAACTGTTGTTGGGGACTTCTAAAACAATATTTGGAACATTTTAAATGCCATAATAGGTGCTTTTTAAAGTGACAGCAGCCTAATATTCCTGCTGCTGTCTGTGTTTTTAATGTTTATTAAACAACAAAAGACAAATAATAATCCCTCATTGCTCTTGACTGAATAACTTTAATAAGGATTAATCTATGTTTCATGGTAAACATTTCTCCCTGGACACTAAAATGCAATCTAAGCACAGCAAAAAAAAAAAAATTTGTAATCAGAATATTTGTTTTGTTTTCTATTAAAATGTCTAATAATTCCTTAAAACAAATACAAAGATTGAAATAAACTACAAAAATAGTATGCAATATTTCATAATATATATAGACCTTTTTTAGAGAATATCTAGAAAGCCTTATGGTGCAGTGCCAGCATTTTAAGTCAAATTACAGAAATGTCAACAGCAGTCAACATTTTACATTCAATGTTTGTTCATTGGTTGCAAATGAAACTATTTTAATCTTTATATATAGAACATATTGAGCATTGTAGTTTAATTGTGCTGATTTAGACCAAGCTTAATGAAACTGGTGGACATAGATTTGATTTGGATGCATTAGTGAGAAGGGGAGCCACGAATTGCAAGATAAATGAAAAGCTGCTTTAATGAAAACGTGGCAAGCGTTTCAGTTACATGTATTAACTAGGCATTGTGAAAGGTCACATGTAACCGAAACGTTTGCCACTTTTTCATTATAGAACTGGTTTTATCTTGCAATTCGTGGTTCCCCTTCATTGTTATAGTGTGCAGGCTTTTTAAAGGCGTTTCCCTATTTAAAATCATGAACAAATCAGTAATGTTTTGTACGGTGTGCCATATGATTTCCCAATGAAAGTGTTCGTCGCCTTTTGAGTAAAGAAATATCATGCTTCTAATATTTTTTTACATTTCATTTTTATATTTGTGAATTTATGGTAAGGAAAAGTTAAATCAATTTGATTTGTTTTGAACATAACCTCACTAAATTTCTCAATGTATTTCTCAATTTTATTTTATTTTTGCTGTAGGATTACTTTAATCATATTCCCACCAGATGTGCTAGTATATAACTATACAAAAAATTCCATCCAGGACCTCCAGTCAAATGAATTGGGTATGAAGTGTAGTGTGATTGAATTTGCTGCCCTTTCTGACTGGACTGAGTTCAGTCAGTCGAAATCTCATGATCAGTTTAAGTCAGTTCACTTGAATAGGTTTCTTCATGCAAGAAAAGTGTTAAAATATAGAGGGATTTGGCTTTAGCAGCTTATTGATCAGATATTTTTTTAATTAGAATGCCTCAGGTCTGCCTGAGGATGATTCTGTCTTTCACCTGCTTTTCCTCGTCTTTAAACATCAACCTTTAACGTTCATACATGTATGTTAATGCAATTTATGCACATTCAACTTGTACACACTCGATCAGCCACATGTGACCAACCTGTTTCTTTAGCGTCATCCATCCTATTTTTGCGTCACTACCCTCAATTCATTTTGTCTCACTCTCTCTCTCTTTCACACATACACATACACACACACACACACACATAATCCTCACTTTTTCTCATTAACCATCTTTGCCCCATCTATTTCCCCAGTGATGGCTCCAGCGGTACCTTCGATAAGCCATCTCCATGGAAACAGCCCAGCAACAGGCTGGCCCCTCATGGCCAATGAGAGTGTGAGGTGTCCCGGATTCTCCTCCAATGGTGGTGGGCCTGGTGAGCTCAAGGTGAATGCTCAGGGAGGCGTGAGCACTTACATTCTGGTATATTTAGCAGCAAGCATCGCTGAATATCTCTTTCGCTCAATCTCTGTCTCTGTCTTCCTGTGCTTCTGAATAATCTGGATGCGAATATTTTATATTTTTTTTCTCTTTTATATGACAGTGCTGGATATATATTGAAAGGTGTTGCATGGAAGCCTAATGTAAGTTAGCTTGGTAGGCTTGATTTCTAAAACTCAACTAAAAGACAAAGTGAAATCAAAGAATATATAATATTCTTACTGTACTGAAGCCAAACAAAAGTATTAAACTATTATCTTAATATTACTTAATATATGATATTAATAGTTGTGTTTGTATTTGTAAGCGTATCTTTTTTTTGTTAGATGTTATAAACCTGAAGAAAAAATTTAGTTCTTGAAAGAACAGAAAATTACAAACGATAGCGATAAATTTGCTTTTCACAATAAATCATTTCAAAGTGGTTTATAATGAACTTTTACAGTCCTAAAAATACATTTAGTAATTTTCTGTTCTTTCAAGTTTTCCACAAACCTTCTACTAGAACTTTCTAGGATGGAAAAATGATGAAGCAGCTGTTCACACTACCAGCGACTTTGTCGCTGCATGTTGTCAATGGCTGGCGGTGAGGGCGTTTGTGGATGACATTCACGGATGCTACTCCATGTTGTAGACAACAAATCTGTTTTCTTGCTGCTACATTTACAACAGCCACTATGCTGACCAAAGTACTTTACAGAAGAACAAGATTAAAAGAAAATTTTACATGCATAAAAAAACTTAAAAATAATGCCGCGTTCCAGGCAACCCGTAACGTGTGTTTCCAACCTTCTACCCGTGAAAGTGCACTGGAACGACAGTCAAACCCGTGACTTCCCACCCGTGAACTCGCACAAGATCGATGTACTCCCAGTGCGGATGCGGTGTTTATGAAAGTCGTACACGAATAAAGTAAAATACGTTTTCTCTTGCCTTATGCACCGTTTTTTCTATTCCGTTTCCCTCAAATAATCAAGGGTAAGCACCTTTGGCGATAGAAATTATTGTAAATGAGCATGTAAATGTAAATATCTAGCAACCACAATTCCTTGCGCTCAGGCAATTTGGCGCGACTTTGCCTGGAACGCTACAAAGTCGTGAGTTGTGGTTTGAAGTCGTAACTTACGGGCTCAAAAACCTGCCTGGAATGCAGCATAAGAGCACAGTTGCCATAAAACATGAAGACCACAACCAGAAATCGAAGCTCAGATATATATTACCAACAGAGAGGGAAAAAAAATTAATAATTAATTATACTAAACAAAACGGGTACGTTTTTAAAAGAGACTTGAAAGCAGACAGAGAAGGGGCCGTTCTAATCTCTAAAGGCAGGGTGTTCCAAAGTCTTGGCCTTGCCACCACAAATGCCCGCTCCCCTCTATGCTTGAGTCTAATTTGTGAGGAACTACCAGCAGACCCTGGTCGCAGGATCTTGGGCTTCTTGGTGGAATGTAGGGATGAAGAAGCTCATAGAGGTAAACAGGAGCTAGGTTATGTAGAGATTTTTATATTACGAGAATTTTGAAGTCGATTCTCTGACGAACCGGCAAACAGTGTAGAGATCTAAAAATTGGAGTGATATGTTCATGTTTACGACACTTGTGAAGAAGTCTGGCCGCAGCGTTTTGGACTAGCTGAAGGCAAGCAATTTGAGACTTAGATACCACAATATAAAGAGTTGCAGTAATCTAGCCAAGATGTAACAAACTCATGAACAGCCATTTCTAGAGTTTTGGGAGTGAAAAAAGTCTTTGATTTTAGAGTAGACGAAGTTGATGGAAACTGGATCTGATTGTATGAAATGAAATACTGGTCAACAAGAACGCCTAAGGGTGCTTTCACATCTCTAGTTCGGTTCATTTGGTCCGAACCAAGGGCAAACAATTATAAATTGTAGCATTTTTCAGCTTTTTTGGTTCCTTTTCACACCACACTGATTGCTTTGGTCCGAACCAGTTGAAACGAACCAAAATGCAGTCACATGACAACATCCACATCACTCATTGGCCATGGCGTTTTTCCTAAACTGCGACTGCGCGGGCTGGTTTTGTCCCTGGCCATAATCGATTATATTGTTTGTATACACCACAATATGCAAACAATACATTTCTATAATGAAGCGCTGATGCGGCTTGAAAACAACGTTTTAATGCACTGCAAATGGCGAGTGCGCATCGCACTTCACTTCACGCGAAGATCGCGCTGTTCTGAGTTTTCAAAAGTTGGGACCTAATATGGTCATCAGACCAAATTTCTATGAGGCTCCGCACCTCCTCACTACTCCAAGTTTGTCCGCGAGCTGCCATGCTAAAGTGCAAACTGTCAACAAACACTTCATCACATAATGCACAGCGCAGCTGACTACGGCAGCTGGTTTAGTCCAAAAATGATTAGTACTTTTTGCAGTTGGGTCTGTTCGAGGTCGGATCACGTTCTCACCACAAACGAACCGCTCCAGAGTTCGTTTGAAAGCGTACCGATACCATCTCTTCAAGGAGGTCTCGGTACGCTTGTTTGGTCCGCTTTTGGTGCGCACCCGAGTGCGATTGCTGCTTTCACACCTGACCAAACGAACCGCACCAAAGGGGAAAACGAACTCTAGTACGATTCAACCGGACTAAATGAGGCAGGTGTGAAAGCACCCTAAGTTCCGCACCTGTGAAGATTTAAAGATTTAAAAACAGACATACTCTCCAACTCAGGGCTAATACTCTGAGAATTCTCATTTGGGCCAAAAACAATAACCTCTGTCTTATTTTCTTTTAGGAGGAGGACATTTTGGGCTTGCCATGATTTAACCTCTTCTAAACATAACTGAAGAGATGCACGATAACTATAGGAAAATACAATTGTTCCTGGGCCGTTTTCCCTTGAAGGCGGTTTCTAGTGTAGTAGAAACTGCCAGACCTTCGAGTGCCGACGGTCGGCCGCCAGGCAATGCCGGACCGTTTTTGAGCATTGGCCGATTTAGTTTTTCCGGTGTGTTCCACACCGTTGGCTCTAGTCTGACACTGTCTGGGATTTTTTGGCCTATTCAACATGTAGAATCAGCGTCGGGCCATAGATGAGAGAGAGAACTCTGATTAGCTGTCAAGCTTGGCGAACGAGTCAGTGCACGAGAATAAGAGCAAAAGAGATGAAAGCGAGCAAGTCAAAACTGAACAGACAGAAGGCTGTTATAATTTTACGTCATCTTTTCTGAGCAACACTGCGCAAATATTTTCATAATAACATGAGCGGAGTGGAATAAAGAACGCGATCAGTGTGATTGATATTCAAAATGGTGTTTACCTTGTGTATACCTGCAGTGTATACCTACTAGTCTTAGTTTTGCTTTCCCTTTTTGAATGACAAATATAGACTAATATATCTGCTTAAATAGACATTTATCTCCTTACACACAGGCGCAGAACACGCATGCTAGTTGACAGTCACCTGTATTCCTTTTGGTGTGTATAGGTGCTTTTTTTTCCCCCTGACGCAGGCGACGTGAGGCGACAACACAGCCAGCTTTCATCAGTGCGGGCGTTGGTTTGGTGTGTCCCTACCTTTAGGGAATTTAGGCACTGACGGTCATCAGGTGCGTCTGAGTTGGAGAAGCTTTTTTGACTCTGGCAGTTGAGTCCGCTGAGTCATCATGTTTCTGCCTGTTGTGGTAGTGCTTTGACACAGCTGATGTGGGAGACACTCCCCTCAGCATGGTGTTGTGGGTATTTTCCCCCCGTAGCGTCTAATTCAGAAGCAGTGCAAGTTCACATTCAAAAGGGAACCTCTTGGGGTACAAATGTAACCATGGTTCCCTGAAAAGGGGAACGAGACACTGCATCTTGTTGCATTGCTTCAGGTAGGCCTGCCCACATCTCCTTCAGACAACGAGGTTGTTATACTTGTCGCTTTTGGCTTGCTCAGTTGGGGACACTAAATATTCAACTATATTACTGATCTGCCCACATTGACACTATATAATAATTGTATAAGAACTGATCTGGATGACATCACATTTTTCTCCAGAGCGGCTGTTGCATTATTTTCCTGTTTAACACTGTGAAGCTGCTTTGAAACACTCTGCATTATAAAAAGCGCTATATAAATAAAGGTGACTTGACTTGACTTATACTCACGGTCACACCAGTAGTGACATCATGTACTGTCGTGGGCCAATGAGATTGCATTTAGACACATGCTTCAGGCGCCGGTCATGCTGGTGACATCCCCCAACAGGTGAGTAAAGTATTTTATTGAACATTTAAATTGCCATATGTACCACTCTAACAGAGTTTATTGTATCTATCTATTATCTATGGTGAAGAGTCATATTCATCCGCACAGTCACGCAGAGCTGAAGCAAAACCAAAACAATGTTCTTCCGCAAAATGCATGCAGTTTTTTTTAACCGCTATAGGGCAAAAAGTTGATTGTGTACCTTTAAAATTTTCTGATTTTCAATGCAGCTTGTGAATTTTGGGCTCTACTGTATATTTGGCTGTAATACAATAACCATAATAAGAAATATGAAATCATGGCATATATCACTAAAACAGCAAGATCTTCAAGTCAAACCTTTATCATTCACAGAAGAAGATGTACAATATGGCCATTTGTAGGTGACTTGTATGTGTGAAGATGACATGCTGTAATTTAATCCACATATAATATTACATGGTGTCATTAATTGCTTAAGTCATCATCAGTTGTGTAATGATGACCTTAAAAAAACAGACAAGAAGCTTTTGATAGTTTACACATCTATAAACAGTAGTCATTTAATCATCAGCAATTTAATCATGCACTGTGTTGCTCAATATCCTTTTTGAATTACTTTGATGCAAAGCAAAATGAACAGTGTTTTAACACTGATGAATTTGCGTACGCGTTTAGTGTGTTCACCTTTCACACTGTGCATCAGTGTTTCATTGGCCAAAGATTTCTATTGACATCCCTGTTAGTTTGCACCTGTATCATTTTGAGCTGACCCAATCGTTTGAGCCTTTCTCGTTTAAACCTCCATTGATCGTGTAAAACAGAGGGCGATATATAGCTTTATACTTCTTGTTGTGAAAGACACCTTTATGAACATTTTCAAGTTACACCATTTATGGGATTGTGTGTGCAGGTGTGTGTATTGTGTCGTGAGACTGCATTCTATAGCAGTGCCAGTCATCTCCAGTCACGTGACCTGCCTGCCAATGGTCTCCTAGCAACCTCCTCCCCTCCCCCTCCCCGTTGTCCCCTCTCCATCCATTCTTCTCTGTGTTCTGTTACTCCGGAGGCTGTGTGTATACGCGTGGGAGTGGACGTGATCGAGTGAGCCAGCGAGGTACTCGGTTATTTATAGATCTGATGGAGAAGTGGTGGGGGAACTTCGTGTTTGCTAAAATTACAAACTCACGACACTGCCCCAGCCATCCCCCAATTACACATGCACACACTCTGATCTAGTATTTTCTTTACACACACAAAACACACACATCCTCCCTCTGCAAGTTTCATTCATAACGCTGAAGATGAGAGTGAGAAAAAAAATGAAGCAGGGGTGTCAAAAAGGCAAGGTGCAATGGTGGTTGACAGATTACAGAATCACTCGAAGGTTGTTCTGCAGTTGAGTTCATTGAGTGCATAGCTTCATACTTTAAAGCAGTGTGTGTGAGGGTTTCAATTATATAGTTAGTTAGTTCTTGTATTAAATTAGTTTCAATTTAATGCTACTATTTGATTGCATTTGTGTCATAAATTTCACTCAGTTTTGTAAGACTATTTCTCCCTGCATTAAACAAATTAAATAAATGTTGATTATGCTTCTGACATGTCGATTCACCCCTTTAGTTGGACTGGTAAACAATAACAATATTTTTTGTAAAATATTTTAAGGTTCTTTAAGAATACCTTTAATCATTTTTACAACAAAACTATGCTATCTTTAATTACACATAAGTTGTCATGTGACCAATATAGCTCAATATAAGTCTCATGACCCTAAAGTAGCCCATGCATAAAGTGTCAGGTTCATTTTCAATAGTAGGCCTACTGTACATTAAATGACTCGCGGAGCGACGTCTTAGTTTGAACATTCAATGACTGATTTAGACTCACGAATGAGTTACGGTCAGCACACACCAAAAACATAAAGAAACCTATAACAATAACTACTGCTTATATGACAAACATGACAAAAATTGTAGTTAGTAACATAATCCATTACATTACACATTTAAGGTAATATAATTTAATAAAACTCCTTTATGATTACTTTTAGATACTTGTGAGCTAACTCGATTATCACATTGATTTGAATAGGATAATTTTGTACCATATTGATATACAAAGAAAAAGAAAATATATTCCATTCTTTGTTATCAACAACATGAAGTCCATTACAGTGAATTACATTACGTCAGGGTTTCCCATGGGAGTTTATTGAAAAGCTATTAGTATTTAATTAATAAAAAATGTTATATTAAAAAGAACAATTTTAAAATAAAAACAATCTAAATAAAGCACTTACTAAAAAAAACATGTTATTTGTTTACCTGCATGTCATGTGACCATTAACCGACATCAGGGAACTGTGAATTGTATTATTATTATTGATTTTATTATTTACCAAACTTATTAAATTAAAATCTCGGGGTACTTCAAATAAATATATTAGGTCAAAGAGGTTCAGCTGACAAAACATTTGGGGAATCCCTGCATTGTATGTAAATATGTAATGACTTGAATGTGTGCATTTTAATGTGTTTGAAAGACAAAAACCTTCCAAAGACTGTAATGCAGATTAATTGTCTCACTGAGGAATAATAAAGTAATATGTCTACACTACATTCTCGTGTAAAAGGAACATGTAATGATACGATATTTAACGAAACCAGATATGGATGCGCGAAAAGGCAGATTGTGAGTCTGATCGCTTTAAATAATAGTTAACTTTTCCTCCGTAAACCACATGCTCTGAAGTATCATTCACAAATGGTGTGGGAGGAGTTTGTTCAAATCACTAAGCTTAAAGGGTTAGTTCACCCAAAAATGAAAATTAGCCCATGATTTACTCACCCTCAAGTCATCCTAGGTGTATATGACATTCTTCTTTCAGACGAAAATAGTTTTTGAAGTCCAAAAAAAGTGCATCTATCCATCATATAACTACTCCAAACGGCTCTGGGGGGTTAATAAAGTCCCTCTGAAGCAAAACGATGCGTTTGTGTAAGAAAAATATCCATATTTAAAACTTTATAAAGTAAATGATCTAGCTTCCACCAGATCGCCTTCCGTATTCAACTTACGGAAAAAGTGTTGTGCCTCTCGCAGTTCAAAATTGCTTTTATGGACTTCAAAAATGAAACAACAATTCACTGCCATTATAAAGCTTAGAAGAGACAGGACATTTTTAATATAACTCCGATTTTATTAGTCTGAAAGAAGAATATCATATACACCTAGGATGACTTAAGGGTGAGTAAATCATGGGCTAATTTTCATTTTTGGGTGGAGTAACCCTTAAGTTTGATCAAGAGTCCATGGAAAATAGTTAATTGGTCTTTTCATTAGGCTACAGTTTGTCTTAATTACCATAGTGAAATGATGGGGAGAAAATGGGTCAGATTTGTGAAATTGTTCTTTATTTGTGGATTTGAAACCCCAAAATAACCATCTCATTCGAATATACAGACCATGTGCAAGCTGACCTCAGACCTGCTCACCATTGTGCAGTCATATATGCCAACTGATTGCAGTTGTTTTCTTCGTTTGTGTGATCACTGGCATGGAACCATTTTGAATAGGATTTTTTAAACTGAGCTCCAGGACCCAGTGGGATGTGAAAGACTGTACGGGTGTAATTATAGGCCTTTGTTATTTGTGGGAAGATGTTGATTGGTATATAATGATGGAAGGTTCGCCATCATTGCTGTTGCTTGTGGTGGCTTGTGACACATAGCCTGATTGATCGATCTCTAGCATTGACAAAAGACGGGTTAGCTTGCCTCTTCCAGTGAGCTGAATTGATTTTTCTTTTCTTAAAGGACAGTATGTAACTGCACTTTAGGATGCATGTGTAAATGCAGTACACTGCTAGACACGAACTGAATCTGTTGATAAAGAAGGTAGTTTAACACTAAACTTCTGAGTCGTTACATTATGTTCTGAGTGGTTGTCAACTGAGAAGTTTTTAGTGTTGCTATAAGGTTGCTAGAATGTTAAGTTGGCTGTTAGGGGGTTGCACAAATGTTTTTGGCTACGCAAGCTCATTTTTGTGCATCGGTGCATTTTGAAATTGGACTGCAATTCATAACTCAATTCAAGTGTTTTGTTTACTATGGGCATCCTGTGGACTTTAAGAAAACCAACTCTCCTAAAACATACTTTCACATTCTAACTAGTATAGGGTGCCATATTTTGATTACCGAAAACCAGGACACTCAGCCCGGCAATAAGATACTCAAATGATACTCGAAGTTTACTCAAAGATTCCTTATTAATTTCATTACATTTAAAGTGATGCACTGTATATGTTCATAAAATTTTGTGGTGAAAATGACTGTGATGGAAATTACATTTTGGAATAAAATGAATCCTTTTGTCTTTCTAAGGCTAATTTTATGTATCCTAAGTACATGCAATAAGTTGTGTTTACACTGTTTTGCAAAATTTGACAGCCATATTTTTAAATAAATGTTTTTATAAAAATCAACCACTGGAACATACACTACCGTTCAAATAAAAATACAATAAAAACAATAATATTGTGAAAAATTGTAAATATTTTTTCTAATTTAATATATTTTAAAATATAATTTATTTCTGTTATGCAAAGCTGAATTTTCAGCATCATTACTCCAGTCTTCAGTGTCACATGGTCCTTCAGAAATCATTCTAATATGCACATCTGTTGCTCAAGAAACATTTCTAATTATCAGTTGAAAACAGCTGTGCTGCTTAATATTTTTGTGGTATTCTTTGATTAACAGAACAGAACATTCAAAAGAGCTGTATTTGTTTGAAATTGAATAGTTTGTAACAATGTAAACGTCTTTCCTGAAACTTTTTGATCAATTAATGCACCCTTGCTCAATAAAAGTATTAAAGGGATAGTTCACCCAAAAATGAAAATTACCCCATGATTTACTCGCCCTCAATCCATCCTAGGTGTATATGCCATTCTTCATTCAGACGAATACAATCAGAGTTACATTAAAAAATGTCCTGGCTAATCCAAGCTTTATAATGGAAGTGAATGGCAGCCCAAAAAAGTGCTTCCATTATAAAAGTACTCCACACGGCTCCAGGGGGTTAATAAAGGCCTTCTGGAGCGAATCGATGGGGTTTTGTAAGAAAATTGTCCATATTTAACATGTTTATTAAGTAAAATATCTAGCTTCCGGCGGACCGCCTTCTGTATTTAACTTACGAATAAAGTGTAACGCCTCTCGCAGTTCAAAATGCTTACTCTACGTCCGATGTCATTGCTGCGCCAGTTACGTTTTATTTACATCAGTTGAATACGCTTCAGAAGGCCTTTATTAACCCCCCTGAGCTATATGGATTACTTTTATAATGGATGGATGCACTTTTTTAAGCTTAAAATTTTTGGGCTGCCATTCACTGCCATTATAAAGCTTGGCATAGTTAGGACATTTTTTTTATATAACTTTGATTGTATTCGTCTGAAAGAAGAATATCATATACACCTAGGATGGCTTGAGGGTGAGTAAATCATGGGGTAATTTACATTTTTGGGTGAATTATCCCTTTAATTAACTAGAGTGCATGAAGATGAAGAAACTCACCCGAGTACATTTTGCATTCTCTGCATCTACAGCCATTTTTCTCTTTCAAGTAAACTACTGTCATGGTGGAGCAACAGTTTTCTGATTTTCTGACCAAATTATTATTAAGTGTTAATGGTCAGCTACTTAACACACTTGGTTTAAAGCAAGCGGCAACCTCCCCCAGATTATTTTGAAGCCAATACGGAAGTGACTTAAACTGCAATTCATCGACTGGCCGCTAGGGACAGGCTCCAGAAGGGAGCAGAATCTCATTGAGCCCCATGTTAAAATGCCCAACTTTACAGCAGAAAAAAACATGTTAACAGCCTGGTACAAATTGTGGTTTCGGCCTATATATCTAATTTTGCCCTTCATGACAACTGTGAGGGGGTGAATTTTTTTATAACGCATTCTTTTACATTATATAAAGCCTTAAAGTGCTGCATAATTAAGGGCGTGGCCCCTTTGAGTGACAGGTGGATTGTCGTTTGTCTGCTGTCTGTTAGTCCTCACGTTACCTCAGTTCCACCCACGTCCCGCCTCTTTGCCCATTTTCTGTTATCCGGGAGTGACGTGCGATGACGCGCTGCTAAGATGGCAACGGCCAGCTCGACCCTACTTCACGCTTCAAAACTGCTCTTCAGAATCCTAGGGGTGACGTCACGGACACTACGTCCATATTTTTTTTTACAGTCTATGGTTTAAAGCCATTCGAAGGCATCTCTATCGCCCCCTTGAGCACTGAATCTTGTTGCCGTCACAGCAACACTAAAACATATATTGTATTCAATAGTATGCATGCTTCTAATGCTTTTGGTAGTTTGTGTACTTGCATGAATTATGCTTCTGCCCTACGAATAAGCAAGCATGACTCCAGAAATATGAAGTCTGCTTCCCTTTCCACAAAATGCATTTCCTGTTCAATGAGGTGGCACATCATGCAGGCTATCCCCTGTGTGTTTGTCCTATACCTCAACCTGCCAGTAATAGTGTGTCATTGGTCCGGAAGACCACCTGTCAAACCCATCCATGTGTAAAACAAGGAGCGGAGGCGAGAGAGAGGAAGCGAGATTAAAAGTGGGAGAGAAGCGAGCGAGCATGACTCGCTCATTGATGTGTGCTTTTTTTCTTTTCCAGCCTCAAGCTCTTGACTACAAATGCAGAGATTATGAAACATTTACGCGCATGAAATGTAGTGAGCGCGAGGGGGAGGAGGTGAGATGGAGGGACGTGGAGGGGACGGGGGAGAAATGGGGGATGCCGAGCATAGTCACCATCCGCCGTAGGATTGGTGTGTTTCCTGATCAACATGCCGCCATCAATCTTTCCCTCTCTCTCTCTCTCTCTCTGCTCTTCATCTCGTTCTCTTCCTCTCTGCTGAAAGCCATTTATCAGTGCCTCTCATAAACCCTTGTTTTCAGTCATTCTGTTCCCTCTTCATCAAGGTCGCTGGCAAGGACGTTCACAGCATCTCCTCTCTGATTGGCTGACTTGCTGGCTAAGGCTTAAAGAGACAAGAGCATTTAAAATGGCAGCCATGTTGGATTTCTTAGTCCTTCACAGAACAGATATTTAGTTTTTTGATGCAACTTAAATCCAAAATAATCAGGAAGGATTAACATAACATGCTCAGTGTTTCTTGTTTAACAACAAAAACGGCATAATGTCCATCATAATGCAGGAGATTTCAGCATATCTGAAACAGTCAAAGGACAGGACAATGTTATAAAGGTTTTGCATTCAAAAGCAGACAACATTGATCATGAGGAGGCTAGTTTTTGCCTTGTGCATTACTATGACCTGATCTTATCGCTTTGGAGATGTACAGAAGAAGAAAAGGACCAGATGAAAAAGAGGAAAAGGAGATGAGCTTTTAGGTGATACCTTTTCTGATGTAAATTAAAAAGCACGTTTGCTTAGCATAAGCTCTAGGTTTATGGGTAATGGGTTAAAATAAGATAAATGGCACTGTGATTTTGTCACGTCTTGCATAGAATCAGTGGTTTGTGGAGAAACCAAGGATTGAACGTTTTGTGCTAGATACATCAGCTTAGCAAACCCAGAGGAGTAATGAAGGAGGGTGGCTACTGTCTCTCTCTCACACACACACACACACACACACACACACACACACACCTTAGTGCACATACTGTACAACATTTTGGCATGTAAATCAAATATCCAGATTCAATTTAATCTTGCCGCATAAATGAATCTATCCTAGCTGGACAGGAATCCAATTGCATTCATTTTAATGTATTTCATGAATATCAGGACTCATGCATTATTACAATTTTTTTTTGACATTTTACATCCGCCGTCAACATATGGCTAGATGTGCAGTTCAACCTTCTGAAAAGAGAATTTTGTTCCAGTGACATTTTCCTTTGCATTTGTTATGCAAAATGGCACCATCCTCCTCCGTGCTTTGTTTGTCAGAGTAGATCTGGGAACATGTACTACAGTCGTCTAATGTGCATCATTTGTCAATTTGTGAAAAGAGAACATGCAAATAATCTCTGTTAATTCATTTCAGTTGCTGTAGAGGAAGCATTCCAGACAAAATGTGTGGGGGGAGGAAGGAGAACGACAAGAGGTGCTTAGCAAGAAAGAGAAGAGGAGGGTAACAAAAAAAACTAGCTTGAAGGCAGATTAGGCGCTCCAGAAAAACGAGAGAACGGGAGGCATTAGCAACCAAATCATGTTCATGTCAGAGGAAGTGTGAACATCTTACACATCTTACACTAGTTTCAGCATTAATATTAGCTTAGGAAGCACAACAGTTGTGGCTCTCTGGATGCCTAAACTTCCATCAAGCTTAATATGAATGATGGTAATAGTTAAGACATCATTGGCTATATGGTGTTTTGGTCAGATGCAGCTAGATTGTAGTGTTCATACACACACATCCAAACTCAGCTGTCAGCCCTCACTCAGGGGGTTATGTAACAGCAGGTGTGTGTGTGTGTGGGTGCACGGGATTTGACTGCAGTGGTCCTCACAAGAATAGTATTATCTGAAGTAACAACCCGATCTCAGGAAAACATAAGTATTTTACGAGGTGGCAATTTCGTATGGGCATTTTAACCAAGCGGCAACCTCCCGCAGTTTCTCTTGAAGCCAATACGGAAGTGACTTAAACTGCAATTCATCGACTGGCCACTAGGGACATGCTCCAGAAGGGAGCAGAATCTCATTGAGCTCCGTGTTAAAATGCCCAACTTAAGAGCCGAAAAAAAAACATGTTTACAGCCTGGTACAAATCGTGGTTTTGGTCTATACGGCTAATTTTGCCCTTCATGACAACTGTGAGGGGGGTGAATTTTTTTTATAACTCATTCATTTACATTATATAAAGCCTTAAAATGCTGCATAATTAAGGGTGTTGCCACTTTGAGTGGATAGGTGGATAGCCATTTATCTGCTGTCTGTTAGTCATCGCGTCACCTCAGCTCCACCCACGTCCTGCCTCTTTGCACATTTTCTGTTATCCGGGAGTGACGCGCTGCCAAGATGGCAACGGCCAGCTCGTCCCTACTTTACACTTCAAAACTGCACTTCAGAAACCTATGGGTGACGTCACAGACACTACGTCCATATTTTTTTACAGTCTGATTTTAACATGATCTATGAGATTCTGCTCCCTTTTGTCTCTAGCGGCCAGTCGATGAATTGAAGTTTAAGTCACTTCCGTATTGGCTTCAAGAGAAACTGGGGGAGTTTGCCGCTTGGAGCGTCTCCTTTGCAGTCAATATGTGCATGCGCTCCACAGCAGACAGTCAAAGCGGCGTTACGTCACTAAAATGCGGAATCGTATGAAGAGTGTTTAGGGTGCCATTTGGGACAGGGCCTAAGACAGAACACTACAAACTAACAGATTCCATTCACATACAACCAGTGTATGAAGTGTTAACAAGGGAAATCTCACAAAATCTCTTGCTGTCATATGTGACATTAGAGTAAACAAACATGGTGGACGTAATAGTGTTTGGACTGCTTTTTTACAGAAAATTTGCGGGGGGGAAAGAAAAAGGTTTGGATGAAGTCGTGTTATGCTTCCGTCTTCTGTTAGCTTGCTTTCTGATTTGGTAGCCTACCGTTTCGTTACATGTGACAATCTACAGAGTCCATGTGCGTTTGTCCTTGGTTTGTTGCAAAATCCTTGATCAGCACCAGAGCTGCAGGAGTCTTGAGCTGTGGAGAAAAGTGCTGTTGCTAAGGTTGCTGCAAATCTTGAACCCTTTCCAATTCGTTTCAACCCTTATCTTTCTTGCTGTCAGAGTTTTGCCTTTGTCCTTTTGAATTTGTCTCCTGTGTTAGTTTTTTTCTTTGACCCAGTTTTCCCCACTTGTTTCATTCATTGATCCCATTCACCTGTGCCTTGTCTATCACCTCGTTAATTATCTTGTTTGCTCCTTTGTTTTCCTTGTATATAAGCCCTCAGTTTCAAGCCTATTTCAATAAGGAGGGTCAACCAACTCTGAGTTTGAGTTTAAACTTGAACTCTGAGTTGACTTACCCTGAGATGGGAAACTCCTGAGTTTTGGGTTTCAGATCAGCTGAATTGAGTTAGTTCAATCAACTCTGACTGAGTTAAGCGCGTACACCACGACTATGGAAAGCCATGATCAATGGAGCTCCGGAATTATGATTCACCATGGCAACAGCACCCGACAAAAGACGTCCGCATACTTCCGGGTCAAATGTAAGTTTAACTCTTAATTAGTTTAATTAAGTTTAACTTTCATGGGATCCCACAGACAAAAAAGAATGTGGTAGCAGTTTAAATAAATGAAGTATAAAAACATAATTCAGTCAGATAAAGCTTTAAACATGAAAGGTTCATGAGTGTAGGTTTCATGACTCTACAAACATTTTACATATTAAATAAATATAATTCAGTGTCTATTGCAATGTGCAGCAGCTATGTTCCCAGCACATAGTCTAATGCTCTTTTCACATAATTAAATGTTCTCTGATCCCAACTTTTACATTTATTAATTAGGGTAATGAAATTAACATTTGACTTCTACTCAGGCTAGAGGCTCGCAAACCACTGATTAAACTAATTAAAACTAATAAAGTGCATTTTTCTTATTTTGCAAATTATCTTGTTTCTGTTTGCATTAGGATTATTTTTCTTACCCCACTGGCAGGTAATTTTACTTGTTTTAAGTAAAATGAGCTTACTTTAGAAATGTATTTATAATTTTTAGATATGTGTACTTGAAATAAGACAAAAATACTCAGTAAGAAAAGCACTTGTGAAAGGCCGAAAGAAACTCTGGGTTTACCGAAGAAAACCTGCTCCAGACCATGTTAGGTTCACAGAGTAAGTTGTAACTGACTCTGAGTATATGCTTGTAAAGTCGTGACGTAAGGAACGCCGTTTCTGGGTCCAAGCCTCAACTCGTTTCACTTGAGAATGCCATTAACGGCCATTTATGAGCGCTATATTATTCATATTAAACATCAAACATTTAAAAAAGTTAAACATTTTAAATACTTAGTCTACACAACAGTCTCTGTGCTCACAGCGTCACAGATATGAATATTTTATCGATTTATAAAAGATGAATCACTGTCTGGCCATCTGGAATTTTGGTATGGAGATAAAGTTTATGATGATTATAATTTTTTTTGTAGTATAATACCACATTGTGTGTGTATATTAGCACCATTTGTGGTTTTTCTTGTGGTATGAGAGAGTGTTTGGACCCGAAAGCACTGCTGCATGACGTCAGACTTAACAACCGTATAAGTTACCTCTCTTTCAGAAACATGCTAGACTTACCCTGCTTTCTCGGGTTTGATATACCTCCCATTCTGAAACCGAAAACCTAGAGTTTCCCTCATTTTAGGGTTAACATATAGAGTTTTAACTTATCCTTTCTGAAACGGGCCCCTGGTCTTTGTCATGTACTGTTTAATTTAAGTGTGTCTATTCTGTTTCCCTGAATGTTCCTGTCATGCTTTTTGGATTAAAGATTATTGGAAATTAATTCTTCGTTGTGCGCTCCTCTTCAGCCACTCAACCGTGACACCTGCATGAGATTGAGAGTAAATATGAAAATGACACAATAAATCAATCGCACATCTATAAACATCGACCAACATTTGTTTTACGAAAAATCTGGATTCTGCAAGTTTATAAACAGCACAGTACTCCTAATGTTGTTTGTTGATGTAAAATGTAGTTGTTTGCCACTGTAAAACTAAAAGTGCTTGAATTACTCCGTTGTGTAGTCAACTTCAATAAATATTTCACAAAGTTTTTCTTATATTTAGGCACTGGAGAAGGTCTTTAATGTTCTAGCATGGGCTCCATTAAGCACTTCACTTCAGCTCCAATTTCCTGCAGCCACCATGAAATTGGTCTTCAAAAAGCTTTATAAGTTATTCAGGGGACTGCCTTTTTTTTGTCTGCCTTTGACTGCCTTTTTCTTATTTTGTATACTGACTGGTATGGTTTTTGGGATTATATAATAAGTCTAGCTTGGTTGGGTTATTGTTCGGTTTGATATAGATATAGTCTGCAAAACAGACTAGACATGTAACATTACGCCCCCTCCGAGTAGGCGCCTTCTCACGCCGTAAAGGGAACACCTGAGGACGGAGGGTGGGGGCCCAGGAGGAGGGCGTGGAAACAAACAGGAAATAACAAAACAAAAAGTCCAAAACAAAGAAAACCAGTCCATAGGGGAGTTGAAGGTGGGAGGAGCCAGTGGGGCGGCTGGAGCAGGAGAAGCCAGGTGATATGCCAGAGGCCAGCCAAGACGAGGCCCCAGGGTGGAGTCGGAGGAAGGAGGCGCCATGGTGTTGACTCGATGGAACACACCCTGGGGACGACCGACGAGGATACCGCCACTGATAGAGCTGCTGGGTTGATGAGCCTGCACGAGACCGGAGGCCCAGGAGACCAAGGTGGAGCCGCAGCGACGAGTGTCCGAGGTGAAGCCGGATGACCGCAGGACAGAGGCTGAACTGTTGGGGCAGAGGACGAAGGCGGAGCTGAGGGGGAGGCGGAGTCGTGCTGCGTTCCACTCCAGTTTTAGACACACACTTGCAAACTTCCCTAAGCACTTCCCCTCGGGGGAATCCCCGCCGCCATTTTGAAGTGCGTTCCACTTCGTGAAGTGGACAAGGGACGTTTACATGGACAGACCCTTGCTCCCTCGATTTTGACTGAGGGAGTGAGTCTACTTCATATGTACACTTCAGGCAGCTTCATATACCACAATGCAACACGATTGTGACGTCACCGCATATCGTGTTTAATTTACCCCACCACAAACAACTCTTATGATATTTTTATTATTTTTAAAAACATTTAAAACAACCCAAATACACATATATGCATATAGAATGCTGCATTAAACAATTTCGTAAAGGAAAAAAATAAATAATAAATCAACTCCATAGTGGATTCGAAGTGATCAAGGGCTTAGGACGTTCCAGTTCAGTCCATTGCAAAGGTTCCGCCAGTAGTGGGCACTCATGCAACGTAAGCAATGACGCACATCCAAGTGATCGAGACGGAGGGAAGCTAACGAGTGAAGGGCATAATAAAAATGAACTGGAATGCAGCACCAGACGAAGCCGAAGGTGCAGGCAGGTCAACAACTGACCAAGGCTGAACCGGAGAGACGAGGGAGCCCGGAGAAGCCGTATGGCCGGAGGTTTCCGGTGAACCCGAGGGAGGGAGGAGCCAGGGCGTAGCCGAAGTGCAGACGGGCCGTGGTGGAGTGCAGGGTGCAGAGACTGGCGGCGACAACAGGGGATCCTCTGCGCTGGCTGGAGCTGATGGACTGAGGAACTGGGGCGGGTCCACGCAGCATGAAGGAGAAACAGGGAACACAGGAGATACAGGGGGAGCTGGAGATACACGGGAATTGGTATAACCTCTCCAAAAATGTCTATCAAATTGTCCACAAAAAATTCCTCTAAATGACCGCCAGAGGTTCTCGTGGTGGGCGGTGCTCCTTTCTCAACCCTCTAGCTCCACAAGTACTCCCTCCTCGACGCATGATGTTGCCGAGTCTTGCACCTGGTCAGACCCTCGCTGTGGTCCGGGCTCCGGGGCGATGACTCAACCTATCAACCTCTGTCTGGGTTCGGGCTCGTCGATCGTGGCGGGCACAGGCAACTCCCTCGTGCCGGCCGTGGGGGGTGGTGGATGGTTGGTCTCTGGCGGTGGTGGAGTGGGACTGGTACTGCTATCCTCCTCTGCAGGGCCGATGGTGAATGGCAAGTCATTGGATACCAGTACCCACTCCACAAATGCAGCGAAATCCTCCTTGGGACCGCCTGCTGGAACGTGTGCCTTTGACCGGTCACTCAGGCCAGCATAGTAAAATACACTTCAGGGAAGTGTGTCTGCCACACAAGGTCCAGGAAGTCCAGTGTATGGGTTTCCAAGCGGACAGTCTCCCTGCTCCAGGCAGCGAAGACGAACAGTGGTAAGGACCATGGGGAAACAGGGAAAAACTCAAGAAAAAGGGGAAAACGGCTCAAAAAAAAAAACTGTTTTGGTCCGTCGATCTGTTACAAACTTGGTGTATATCAAAACTCACAAAGGCGAAGGAGAACTTGGAACAAGAACTTTAATGACAGAACTCACAGGGAACATTTAGAAACACCAGTATATGGGAACGTCGACGGACACTGAGGGGAAACAGAGGACTAAATACACAGAGGCAAACAAGGCAATTAACAAGACACAGCTGAACAGAATGAACTGTAACAGACTCAGGCCTGTTACTATGTTTACTCCTACTGAGGGTACTACTACTACACACCACCAGAGGCACTAGGGTGCGTTAGGAGACGGTATATACCCAGGTGGGTAGTAGAGTTAGCGAGATTTGTTGGACAGAGGAAGCATGGCTTACCTGCTGTGTGGCCACAAACTACTTTGAGTCCTGATTGGGAAACTTTGGTTTTAAGCTCAGTCAAAAAGGACTCTTTGGTGATGCTAGCATTCGCATCCCTTTCTGAGGTTACTTGGGTTGCTTTGTTGTCTGTGTGGGTTCATTGCCTTGTGGATCTCTTGGATCTTAAGCACAGGGGATCGTAAAGAATACCTGCACGGTTACCATCATCTACAGTTTTTCATCAACCGGTATCGTGCATCTGTGGACTGTATGCTATACACCATTCAATCCTGAACACTGTTGAGTCCTACTTCCATATTTGTTCTTTCTTGTATGGTCATTGTGTGTTTTGGTTTTCTGTATCCATTGTGGTAAAATTTTGTTTGGTTTGTTTATAATTTGTTTTGTTCTGGTGTTTAGATAAAGTTACAAGAACACATGTTTATTACCTAACTGTTTTGTGTGATTTATACCTTGTTATATTAGGTCTGTGAAGCACTAGTTTGTTGATGATTCCCTTCCCTAAAAATCAGACTTATAGCAGCCTTTAACTTAAAGTAGTTAAGGTAGTTATAGAATGGCGCCCGAACAGGGACCAGCAAACGTGTACCTTTGCATCTATTGACCAGTGTTTATTTTCACCCAGTATGGCCGATCATATTGCTCCGGATGAGGATGGGTCTGCACCCAGACTGGATTTCGCATCAGAGCCATTCACCTTACAGAGAGAGCCTCTTAAGGAGCTGATTAGCACGTTTAGTGAACTGTACATTGACTCTGAGGAAGAGGAAGAAAGGATCAGGGATAACGTTCCTGATGACGACCACATTCTGAATGACTTCGATCTTCCACCTCCACCTCCCACAGAAACAGATGAAGCACCAGGTCATACCTCATTTACATCAGTTACAGCATTAATAGAAAGGCTGACAGAAAGAATTACGTTGTTGGAAGGTAGCTTGACAGAATGCGCTCAAGGGATGAGTGACTGTGTTCCATATGCGGAATTTGAGTCTAAGTGCAAGGCGAGCGAAGAAAGAATAAAATACCGTATGGAACGGGAATGTGACAGAACTAAGAAACAGTTGGAGCTTTCCATTCGAGATCTGGGGCGGTCCATGCTGGATTGTTTGAAGAGACGTGACATTCAAGTTGATCAGAAACTCAGATCTCTTGTCCCATCCATGTCTACGCCAGTTCACCGTGATCAAAGCCCTTTAGTAACACGTCCTGTTGTCAAACACAGAGACCAAACTTATAGTCTTCAGTATAGCCACTTGCCAGTTTCCGAAAGCCAGAGCTCAATGCAACATAATCCACCTGTAAAACTCGACTTTCCTAGTTTTAGTAATAACCAGAATGAAGATCCAGTCGTATTCATTGAAAGATGCGAGGAATATTTTGCTGTTCGCCCCCTCAGTGAGTGTGAGATAATGGCTTCACTCACAGCTGTATTAAAAGGGACCGCAAAAGACTGGTGGCTGGCTGAACGGAGAAATGTTCAAGATTGGAAACAGTTTAAAGAAACTTTCTTGCTCTCATTCTTAAGTGAAGATTATGAGGAGGTTGCTGCAAGGAAATTGCTTGAGAGGAAACAAGGTGCGAAGGAGAGCATCAGAGATTTTGCTTTCCAATATAGGGCCTTATGTTTGAGGTGGAAGAGTGAAATGCCTGAGAAGGAAGTGGTCCAAGCTATTCTACGAAATTGCAACCCACGTCTTGCAAGTTTGCTCAGAGGAACTGTTAAAGAAGTTGGAGAGTTGGTTAGAATTGGGACACAGATAGAAAGAGATTTTGAGGAGTCCAAGAGATATTGGAGCCTTGTTAACGTGGAGGAACAAAGGAAGAAACCTCAATCCTCGCAGGACCTTCAACGTAAACCTCCTCATGCTAATACCAGAGTAGTCCAATCCAATGTGCAATTTGATTTAAAGACAGTCACCATTCCAATCGTCTTACAAGACAGATATTGCAGGGCTATGGTTGATACTGGTAGCACCTTGTCCCTTATCCAAAAATCCTTGTGGAAACAGCTATGCAAAGAGGAACAATTCCAGTCAAGTAAAGGACAGTCGTTTCTGCTTGCCAACGGACAGCGGCAGACAGCCATTGGTAAAGTGGAATGGAGTTGTGAGATCCAGGGGCAATATATGAAAGTCATATTGTTTATCCTGAATGATGCAGACTTAACTGTACCGATCATCCTAGGTATGGATTTTCTGCTCGATTCGGGAATAAAGTTAGATTTTCAAAAAGCACAGTACAGTTTGCCTACAAAAGAAGAGACTGCTGCAGGGAACACTTACCCATTCCTAACCAATGAATGCCATTCAACTGTGAACTTTTATCTTGCTTTACCCACTCCTACAATATCTGAGGAAACGCTACATTCCATCTACCAACTCGCACAACAAGCCGACACGAGTGAACAGTTTAAGGGACAGCTGGAAGATTTAATGTTAGAATGGCCATCGGTGTGCACACACGAGATTGGACAGTCAAATCTGGTAAAACACCGCATTATCACTACAAATTATGTGCCAGTAAGAAAACGTGCTTACAAGGTTTCAGTAGACAAGCAAAGATTTATTGATTCAGAAGTTAAGGACTTGTTAGCCAAAGAGATAATTCAACCATCTATTTCACCTTGGGCTTCACCAGTGGTGGTAGTCCCAAAAAAAGATGGAAGTTCAAGACTTTGTGTGGACTACCGAGGTCTTAATGCTAAGACGTACCTAGATGCCTACCCAATGCCCCAGATCCAGGATATCTTAGAGTCGCTGCATGGAGCAGCGGTGTTTAGCACTCTGGATTTGAAAAGTGGATATTGGCAAGTGGATATGGAGAAGGACAGTATCCAGAAAACTGCTTTTGTCACATCAACAGGGCTCTATGAATTTTTACGGCTTCCTTTTGGGCTGAAAAATGCAGCTGCATCTTTTCAGAGGTTAATGGAGCATGTATTAAGAAAGCTCAAAGGCAAGTGCTGTTTCATATACATTGACGATGTGGTGGTGTTTTCACAGAATGAGAAGGAACATCTTCAACACCTTAGCCAAGTTTTCCATTGTTTTCATGATGCAGGTCTCACCCTCAACCTGAAGAAATGTAATCTCATCCAGCGATCACTATCGTTTTTAGGACACATTGTTTCAGGTGATGGTATAAAAACTGATCCATCCAAAGTAGCAGCAGTCAATTCATTCTCTACACCCCAATCACTTAAGGATGTTCAACGTTTCTTAGGTTTAGCAGGCTGGTATCATCGTTTTATACCTAATTTTTCTGATAAAGCTGCCCCCTTACATGCACTGAAGCAGAAAAATTCCACGTGGCTGTGGACGGAGCGATGCCAACATGCATTTGACACCATTAAAAAAGATCTGACACAAGCCCCAGTCTTGATGCCACCTGACTTTGATAGACCGTTCAGGGTTCAAACTGACGCCAGTGAGCTTGGTTTGGGTGCGGTACTTACACAGGAGTCAGAGGGAGAAGAGCATGTGATAGCATACTCTTCTAGACTGTTACGAGGACCCGAGAAGGCTTACTCTGTTTCAGAAAAGGAGTGTCTGGCTGTGGTATGGGCCGTCGAGAAGTGGAGGCCATATCTCGAGGGTCATCCATTTGAAGTGGTTACAGATCATGCAGCATTGACCTGGGTTTTTCAACACCCAAAGCCATCTTCACGACTAATACGCTGGACTATACGTTTACAAGGGTTTCACTTTACCGTTAAATATAGAAAAGGACAGTGTAATGTTGTACCGGATGTGTTATCCAGAACCCAAAATAATCACACCTCACCTGATATAATTGCTGTAGTGAAGGCCATAGCACTTCCCACTGACATTCCGGTGGATCTTGCTCAAATTGGCATCGCTCAACAGAATGATGTAGAACTTCAGGAGTTGATTGGTAAAGCACAGTCACAGACTGTTCAAGACGTATCTCGAGTGCATTATGTTCTACAAAATGGATTTCTATTTCGCAGTGTACCCAACGGACAGAAAGGACAGAAGTTGCAATTAGTAATTCCAGTAAGGTACCGTGAAGAATTCTTACGCTACGCACACGACAATCCACTCAGCGGTCATCTGGGGAGGTTAAAGACACTTCTTCGACTTCTAGATGTAGTGTATTGGCCTAGCTTGAGAGCGGAAGTGTGGAAACATTGTAAAGAGTGTCCTACCTGCCAAAAATACAAGCCTTCTAGCTCAAAACTCTCGGGTCACTTGCAGTCTACTCCTGTTGTTGAACCAGGACATATGCTTGGTGTTGACTTGATGGGACCTTTCCCGCGAAGTACAAAACAAAATGAACACCTTCTGGTCATTGTGGATTATTGTTCCAAATGGGTAGAGTTGTTTCCCTTAAGAGCAGCAAGAGCACCGCAGATAGCAAGGATTCTGGTCGAGGAAATATTCACCAGATGGGGTACACCAGCTTATCTAGTGTCTGACCGCGGTGCACAATTCACCTCACACCTTATCAACCTAGTATGCAAGCAGTGGGGTGTTATACAAAAATTGACAACGGCCTATCATCCACAAACAAACTTGACCGAACGTGTCAACAGGAATCTCAAAACAATGATAGCATCATATGTAGGGGACCAGCATCGTCATTGGGACAGGTGGTTGCCTGAGTTTCGGTTCGCAATTAACACAGCGTGGCATGAGAGTACAGGATATACACCTGCAGAAGTGGCGCTGGGGCGCAAGCTAAAAGGCCCATTGGAGAGAGCTTTGCATAGACCACCTGACCCCAATAACCCTGCCTATCCAATCCTTGAGCGCCAACAAAACCTCATCAAACTGGTAAAGGAGAACATTGAACAAGCCCAGGTCAAACAGAAACGCTACTACAACCAACACCGCAAACAGACTCAGTATCAGGTGGGGGATGTAGTTTGGGTGCGGACTCATCCTATGTCCAGAGCGGATGAAGGGTTTATGGCAAAACTTTCTGCAAAGTGGAAGGGCCCTGCGGAAATTGTTAAGTGTCTCGGACCTGTAAATTATTCTGTTTCTTTTTTTAATGATGTTCATAATATCGAAACTTACCATGTACAAAATTTAAAGACTTGTCATGGTTATGACAAGCTTTCTTCTGAAGGGGGGGGTATGTAACAGACTCAGGCCTGTTACTATGTTTACTCCTACTGAGGGTACTACTACTACACACCACCAGAGGCACTAGGGTGCGTTAGGAGACGGTATATACCCAGGTGGGTAGTAGAGTTAGCGAGATTTGTTGGACAGAGGAAGCATGGCTTACCTGCTGTGTGGCCACAAACTACTTTGAGTCCTGATTGGGAAACTTTGGTTTTAAGCTCAGTCAAAAAGGACTCTTTGGTGATGCTAGCATTCGCATCCCTTTCTGAGGTTACTTGGGTTGCTTTGTTGTCTGTGTGGGTTCATTGCCTTGTGGATCTCTTGGATCTTAAGCACAGGGGATCGTAAAGAATACCTGCACGGTTACCATCATCTACAGTTTTTCATCAACCGGTATCGTGCATCTGTGGACTGTATGCTATACACCATTCAATCCTGAACACTGTTGAGTCCTACTTCCATATTTGTTCTTTCTTGTATGGTCATTGTGTGTTTTGGTTTTCTGTATCCATTGTGGTAAAATTTTGTTTGGTTTGTTTATAATTTGTTTTGTTCTGGTGTTTAGATAAAGTTACAAGAACACATGTTTATTACCTAACTGTTTTGTGTGATTTATACCTTGTTATATTAGGTCTGTGAAGCACTAGTTTGTTGATGATTCCCTTCCCTAAAAATCAGACTTATAGCAGCCTTTAACTTAAAGTAGTTAAGGTAGTTATAGAACTCATAATGACAATGAAGAGGGCGTGGCGGGAAAACAGAACAAAGGAACAAACTCAAAGCCAAGCAAAACAGACTAGACATGTAACAGATATATGGTGTATGTGTATGTAAATATGTAAAGCATCTACTTGTTTTGTATTTAATTAAGGGATAAAAATAGAGAAAAGGGGGGTAGGACCAGAAAAGTTGTTTTTTAACTTCTTCCTACTCCTTTTTGAACATGGGACATTTTTGATTTTGAATTACTTATAATTACTTACAATAATAATGACAATGTTGCAAGTGAACCTGAATTTGACATTTGTATAAAAATACTAAAACAAGCCTATTTGTTTGTCATACCTGAACTTAAGATTATCTGCATTGTATTATTTGCATTTAATGAATAATGCAATAATTTAATAAAGTAATTTAATGAAGAATGCAAGAAGATGCAATCTAAAAAGCAAATGGAAAGGGACACTACAAAATCTAAGAGACACCTCCACAATTTAGTCATATAAACTTCCGCAAACTAGAGGTGTCTTGCATATCTAGAAAAATACGAAAATGGATACAGCACTGACTCATTAGATGACTTCTTGAGCAAGAACAATGTGTCATGTCCTAAGCTTTAACTGAACATTTTCTCTTATGAAGTAATGACCATTAAATTCACATCCGGGATTGATAAAGCATTAATCTATGGCATGAAGATATAATGCAACACTGGCTGAAGGATTTTATAGAACGGCAGAAGAGAAACTAAGAAAAAAAATCACTGATGAGCCCCAATAGACTTATAGGGAACAGAGTGAGTGCACTTCAATCAAAGAAATATGAACTTAGAGTCTGTTTTTAACTGCACTTTCATGCGAAGACGAATGATTAGACACATTGCCTAAAACTTCTACAGCAATTTAGAATTAAGAAGTATTGGCTTAAATTAGAAGTTTTAGCTTCGTGAGGATAATTAAATATGTCCTTCAGTCCCGACTGCACCTCCATATATAATTTTCTCAATATCTTACTAGCTTGATTAGGGGGCAAGGTTACTTACTAGCTGTTGCTATGGGGACCTGATGGAGGATGAAATGAACAAGAGGTTAAGTATAGGTTTGGATGCTGTCAGCTAATTTGTTCTCAGGAAATGAAGAACTTTGTTTACCAGACTCAATGGGACATAAACAGATAATGTGAATAGTTCAGGTTGCAAAAAACAACTGTAAACGATTTATTGATCGCAGCACTGTATTTGTGTGTTCTCGTGGCCTTTTATATATTGCACATTATTTTATGTGACCACCACTTGCACTACTGTTTTCTGAAGAAAATTAAAAAATCTTGTATTGTTCATCTAAGCACCAAGTAAAAGGTACAGTGGGGCAAAAAAGTATTTAGTCAGCCACCAATTGTGCAAGTTCTTCCACTTAAAAAGATGAGAGAGGCCTGTAATTTTCATCATAGGTACACACTTCAACTATGAGAGACAGTATGAGAAAAAAAATCCAGAAAATCACATTGTCTGATTTTTAAAGAATTTATTTGCTAATTATGGTGGAAAATTAGTATTTGGAACCTACAAAAAAGCAAGATTTCTGGCTCTCACAGACCTGTAACTTCTTCTTTAAGAGGCTCCTCTGTCCTCCACTCGTTACCTGTATTAATGGCACCTGTTTGAACTCGTTATCAGTATAAAAGACACCTGTCCACAACCTCGAACAGTCAGACTCCAAACTCCACTATGGCCAAGACCAAAGAGCTGTCAAAGGACACCAGAAACAAAATTGTAGACCTGCACCAGGCTGGAAAAACTGAATCTGCAATAGGTAAGCAGCTTGGTGTGAAGAAATCAACTGTGGGAGCCATTATTAGAAAATGGAAGACATACAAGACCACTGATAATCTCCCTCGAATCTGGGGCTCCACGCAAGATCTCACCCCGTGGGGTCAAAATGATCACAAGAACGGTGAGCAAAAATCCCAGAACCACATGGGGGGACCTAGTGAATGACCTGCAGAGAGCTGGGACCAAAGTAACAAAGGCTACCATCAGTAACACACTACGCCGCCAGGGACTCAAATCCTGCAGTGCCAGACGTGTCCCCCTGCTTAAGCCAGTACATGTCCGGGCCCGTCTGAAGTTTGTTAGAGAGCATTTGGATGATCCAGAAGAGGATTGGGAGAATGTAATTTGGTCAGATGAAACCAAAATAGAACTTTTTGGTAAAAACTCAACTTGTCGTGTTTGGAGGAGAAAGAAGGCTGAGTTGCATCCAAAGAACACCATACCTACTGTGAAGCATGGGGGTGGAAACATCATGCTTTGGGGCTGTTTTTCTGCAAAGGGACCAGGACGACTGATCCGTGTAAAGGAAAGAATGAATGGGGCCAAGTATCGTGAGATTTTTAGTAAAAACCTCCTTCCATCAGCAAGGGCATTGAAGATGAAACAAAACATTTTGTCTCACATAGTTGAAGTGTACCTATGATGAAAATTACAGGCCTCATCTTTTGAAGTGGGAGAACTTGCACAATTGGTGGCTGACTAAATACTTTTTTGCCCCACTGTAAGTGCAGGTAAGTTTATTCTCCAACATTGAGTTTATTCTCAAACATGGAGCAGGTAAGCTTGTGTGATCGTCTAGTTTCGAGTTTGCTTGGGCCGTGCGCTCTTTTGTCTGCATGATACGTCTACATTAATCCGGATACATTTGAAAACAGCATTTTCAAGCGTTTTCTAAATGTTTTCATCCACACTGAAACGTTGGAAAAGGCTAAATTCACCTTAATGCGCATGCGTAAAACCTCGTAAAAGCTCACTGAGAGGATACAGACAGAACAAGACATATTTTAGCAACTGTGTAAAAGTGAATAGCACATAACAGGCACAATAATTTGTATTACAAAGGAAATTTATAAGAACAAATGTTAAGTATCACTGTATTACAACCAAAGGAGTTAATTTATGGATCTCCAACTGTAGTGAAGAGTTGAAATCATGTACAACAATGAGTAATTTTAAGAGAATATTTAAAATGAAAATATTGAATGGATACGAAAAGGAATTGAGGTGTTAGTATTGTATACTGACTGTCTGGTTTCTGGGATTATATAATAAGTCTAGCTTGGTTGGGTTATTGTTCAGTTTGATATAGAAAGACGAAAACGAAGTAAATGGATGGAAATGTGTATGCATATGTATGAAGGTATGCATCTGTGTCTAGTTGTACATGTATTTATTTGAGAGTGTACTGTGTGTATATAGATAGATAGATAGATAGATAGATAGATAGATAGATAGATAGATAGATAGATAGATAGATAGATAGATAGATAGATAGATAGATAGATAGATAGATAGATAGATAGATAGATATATGGTGTATGTGTATGTAAATATGTAACTCATCTACTTGTTTTTTTATTTAATTAAGGGATAAAAATAGAGAAAAGGGGGACAAGACCAGAAAAGTTGGTTTTGAACTTCTTCCTACTTCTTTTTGAACATTACTTACAATAATTTTGGAAGCTTGTAATGAGAAGTCCATGTCCTTACTTATTTGTTATTTTAATTGTATTATATACAGTATATATATATGTAAGTATGTATATATATATATATATATAATATATAATCTGTTTTGTTTTATTTACATGTTCAAATAAACTAACTAACTAACTAACTTAAATAATGGTATAAACATGAATGTCTATTGGTACAATATGCGTCACATGACTAAACATGCGTCATCATTTTCAAATACCTCAGTTTTCACAGTCTACGCTACAATGCAAAAATGGCGTTTTCAAACGCTTCGTTTTCGTTAGTAAAAACGCTGTCTCAGTGTGGACGAAAGGCCAAAACGGAGAGAAAAAGATTTTTAAACAGAAATGTATTACTGTGAACAAAGGCCTAAGAGCAGAGCGTGGTGTTCAGATCCTGACACTTCTGTAGTTCGGTTTTGGTTCACTGTCGGGTGTTGGACATTCATGCTCCATGTTTTGTCTCTTGTTGAACTCACTCATCGTACACTTTTGTCTTGTGTGTTTTGTAAAAAGACTGGTTTATGTTGTCATTGGCCTGGGTATTCCAGAAAGCAAGGTTATCTTACTGTCAAACATACCCTGAACTCTCAGGGTCATTGATTAACCCAAACCATTACTTACTCAAGGTATGCTAGTTCCAAAAACACATCCTGGGGTAAGTTTAGTTAACCCAGACTCTCAAGAGTATGTTCACGGTTAACACACAAGGGGCCTAGAAGTTACTAAAGAGTTACTAAACATGGCAAATTAGCGTGAGGGTGCAATTTCGATTATGTGATATTGATGATGTGAGATGGTGGTCCAGTGGGTTGAACCATGGAACTGATACGCAGAAGGTTGCTGGTTCGATCCCAGCGGTCACTACCAGTGTGTCCTTGAGCTAGGCACTTTACTCCATGTTGCTCCAGGGGGATTGTCCCTGTAATAAGGGCACTGTAAGTCTCTTTGGATAAAAGCGTCTGCCAAATACATAAGTAAAAAAAATAATAAAAATTCCTAAATTTGTGCCATTATTTAAACCATTATTTAAACCATTGGGGAGTTGAAAGTTTTGCGCATGATCTACTGACGACGCGCAAATTAAAGAACACAGCCGGATCATTTCCATAATGACCAACGCAATCTACCAGTTACTGTCTGGTTTAAATAATGGCACAAATACCAGTAAATTGACGAGCACAAACCTTAGCAAATCACCTTGTATGATTAATTTAAGTACTCTCCTCTCATAAAATTTGCATCTGAAAGGGAAACTCCTACAAATACATATGCAGTAAGGTCAGCCGCAAAAATAACCCTGTCCATGCCTTTTCATTGCTAGATTTTCACTGCGTGTCTTTAGTAAATCCTGACAGTAGTTTTTTTAATGGTAAAAGAGGGTTAGCGCTGACACAAGCTGGTAGTAAATATGTCCCAAGGCATTCTCAACAGAGAGACGAATTGACGAGTCACCTTTGAAACGGACACTAAGAAAAAGAGTGCCATACTCCTTTCTTTTTCTGTTTAATGTCAATTTACATTCTTAGTGCATATCGCAAACTAATTTTTCGTTTAATCTTTAGTCTTTTTGAATCGGGTATGGTTGTAACATGGGGAGAGTTGTAGCACCACCAATTCCACCAATCAGGGATAAGCTAGTCCTATGATCATTTCAACCAGGGCTCGACATTAAGCATGTTCACATGCTTGTCCTTCGGACAAGTAAATCTGTCATCCACTTGTCCAAGTAAAAAATGTGCTTGTCCGGAAAAAAAAAATATATATTTTTGTGTGTGTTGAAAATAAAATGTATTCTGAAGCAATATTCTCACCAGTGTTCAATCAGCTTTGACATATGCATATTTGTGATATTTTTACCTTTTATAAAGGGCATTTTCCCCTAATCTTATTAAATATAGGCTATGATTCAGATTTCCTTTTATATTCTTAAATTGGATCAATAAATTAAATTAGAAGACGACACTGGCTGTTACCAGTCAAATTAAATAATTTACACTGAAAAATTACAACTGCATTAAATAATGTTATGAGATTGTTTTAAATATTTTTTGAATATACAAATAAGAAATGTTGGAAAGATGAAACTAAACCACCAGTAGGTGGCAGCAGGTGACCGTCTGAATGAGTGAGTCATTGAGTCGATTCGTTCAAACGCTGATTCATTCAAGAATGAGGCGGTCGTTTACGAATAGTTCATTGAATCTTTGATTCTATCGATTCATTCAAAACGCTGAATCATTCACTAACACGTTGTTGCTGTGACACTCGTTCTGCTGTGATCTTTTGGAACTATTTTCGCTGCTGAAATAGGACAAAAACACTCAATATTGCATCAAAATGTAAGTGACGTAATGTTAATAATTGTTTATGGAGCTGTCATTTGAAATCAGTGTCCTTTTCAGTCGTGATGTTATTCAGGAAAACACAGAGGTGGACAGTAACTAAGTACATTTACTTGAGTACTGTACTTAAGTACACTTTTTGAGTATCTGTACTTTACTGAAGTATTATTTTTTAGGGAAACTTTTACTTCAACTTCACTACATTTGAAAGACAAATATCGTACTTTTTACTCCACTACATTTCTGTCAAGGTCCTCGAAGTCAAAAGTCGTTTCTGTAGCAGCTTTGCAAGTCAGTGGATGATTTTTTTTCTTCTTTAAAAGTTTTTTTTTTTTTGCAAAATGTAAATGTCTGGGAGAAAGAGAAGCATGATGAAAGAGCTCAGTTCAGTCTGGTTTTTGTGCCTCTGAGATGCCAGAGCACGAGTACTCGTGTGAATAGAGTTTTCTTTTGTGTTTTTTTCGCACTTAAACAGACCAATACACACATTGTCAATTTTCATTTTGGAAAGTATTCACGTAAACAAAGTTGATTATGTCTTAAGTGAACGTAAACAGTTGGGGGAATATCGAATGTGTATCAGTGTGTAGGATTTGTGCATTCTGCCTTAAAGTGACAGCAGCTTTGTAAAAAGCTTTGTAACTTTTAAGTATTTAAATTAGTTCAAGGTGGTCGTATGCTAGCATGTCGGATGGAGCATCACTGACTGGCTTAAACCACCATGGCATAGCGTGATTTATACAACAATGCAACAATAATAAAATAATGCATTGACATAAAAAAGGAAATTTACTTTTGATACTTAAGTACTTTTAAAAGCAAGTACTTCTGTACTTTTACTTAAGTAAAAATAGTTTTTAACAACTTTCACTTGTAACAGAGTAATATTTGACCAGTAGTAATTTTACTTTCACTCAAGTAATGGAGTTGTGTACTTTGTCCACCTCTGGGAAAACAGCACTCTTGGTAATGTGACATTGCAACTGTATCATGTTATAAATATAAATAAACAAAATTTTTACGGCAGTGTGTTAAAGGGTTATATTCACCCAAAAATGAAAATTCTGTCATTAATTACTTACCCTCATGTCGTTCGACACCCTTAAGACCTCCGTTCATCTTCAGAACACAAATGAAGATATTTTAGTTGAAATCTGATGGCTCTGAAAGGCCTCCATTGGCACAATGCACGGTTCACTCTCAAGACCCTTAAAAGGTACTAAAGACGTCGTTACAAAGTCCATCTCACTACAGTGGTTCTACAATAACTTTATGGAGTGACGATAATAGTTTTTGTGCGCTTTTGATGAGGTTTCAAAGAAGGGCAGGTCAGTCAGATCAGTTGAAACAACAAAATGTTGAAATCCTGTGGTGAGGATTCTGAGACCTCAATGAAACTTTTATGTTCTCTGTACGGAACCATTTGGCAACTCAAAGCCAAAAGAAGTGTGGGGTAAAATGTCTGTTTCTGGGCCCGAAGCCTGCACTCCAGGGTTAAAAAACACACATTTTTTACACATACACACACACAAATGTACACTGTTTTTTGTTATATCTACAGGTTTTTTATTAATGCGCCCTGTAAATAACACAACAAATACTGCGCTATTGACTTTAGAGCAGGTTTTTGTTGGTCAATGGCGCAGTCGTTTTCAGTTGCCTCAAAATAGCAACATGCCAACAATGTGTCTGAACACACCTCATTTTCAGACCAGCACTCCTATGGTGAACAGATGGGCGCGAGTGCATTTGCTATTTAAACAACGTGGCGCTGGACATGAAAATGATAACTGCGCAAAAAACACTTGTGTCGCACCTGCCTGTCGCATTGCGCCGGGTGTACGATAGGGCCCTATATAGGCTGCCCTAGGAGACTGCACAGATGTGAAAAATTGTTGAATAAAGTTGTTATTTTTGCGCACAAAAAGTATTCTCGTCGCTTCATAACATTAAGGTTGAAACACTGTGGTCACATGGACTATTTTAACAATGTCTTTCCTACCTTTATGGGCCTTAAAAGTGTTAATTAAATAGCTGTCTATGGAGGGGTCAGAGAGCTCTCATCTTCATTTGTGTTCCGAAGATGAGCGAAGGTCTTACTGTTTTGGAACGACATGAGGGTGAGTAATTAATGACAGAATTTTCATTTTTGGGTGAACTAACCCTTTAACCACGCCCTTCTTGTTACCTGATTATTGGCTTATCTGCCCCACTGGTTCCCCCTGGCTACCCTCCTGATTTCTTCTATTTATTCTCCTCGTGTTCGCAGGCCTGTGCCAGTTCTTTGTCTAATGTATCCCTCATGTCCTACTGTTTCTGTCCTGTCCTGTCCAGCCCTGCTTTGCTTGTTGCCAGTGTTTTCCCCTACGGGGTAGTTTTTGTTTTATTTTTAATTACAAATAAAAGCCCATTGAAACTGCATGAGTCCTCGCAACATTCTTAACCCAAAACTTGACAGTACATTTACCACATTGTGAGCTTAACTGCCTTATGTTAAGTGAAAAAAAAAAAAAAAAAAATATATATATATATATGTCACTGATGGTAAAAAGGCAGTAAAGTTTTCAATATCCATCCTGGAAATATGTTTCTCTGATGAATGGTGTGTGACCCTGGTTGTTTTAGGCCTCATTAATCTATTCTTAGCACCTGGTGAAACTCTTGTCTCCTGTCATCCTGAGCGAGTTTCATCTGTCTTATTCTGTTTATACATCTCTTTTATGTTTATTTTCTCTCTCGATCCAGACTCTGATTTGATGGCTAAGTCATTCTGTCTCTTCAGCTCATTTATATTTCTCTCATTTGTTGTGTTTGACTCACTTTGTCTCACTGCATTTAAAAATACCTGATCGCTTTGTTTCTGTTTGCCCTATCTGCCATCCCCCCTCATACACACAAATACCCAGTCTTGCGTTCACACTGCAGGCTGAAACGTCCCAATTCCGATTTTTTTGCCCTTATGCGACCTGTATCTGATCTTTTCATGACAGTCTGAACGACACGGATCCGATCTTTTCAAATGCGACCCAGGCCACTTGGGTATGTGGTCCAAATCCGATACATATCCGATCTTTTGAAATGCGTCTTCAGTCTGAACTGCCAGGTCACATGTATCCGACCCGCACGTCGTTGATATGCGACAAACGTCATCATTGTACGTTGAAGTAGGCGGGAATGAGAAGATACAAAACGCCATGGCCAAAAACCTTGCTCTCCTCCTCTTTTTTAATTTTCTTCTTAACATGAGAGGGTTGTAATGGTGCTGGCTCCGTTGCGAAAATAACTTTAATAAAGCTAAACGAACTCCAATGCTGACACCCATATTTGGCTACTTCCGTAAACAACAAGTGACGTCGTTGACCGTTGAGTACTCTTCTGCGCATGCGGGTCACTTCTGGGTCATTTCACGTTCACACAGGAGATCACAAAAGGTCGCATTTAATTGGAAATGTGAACGGCCTTGCAAAAAAATCGCATTTTTTCAAAAAATCGGAATTGAGCATTAAGCCCTGCAGTGTGAACGCAGCCTAACTGACAGCAGCACCAGCATCCTCTTTTCACCACAAGAAACATTTGCACACATCCAACACTTCCTAAAAACATTTAGTTCTTCATGCTTTCTGTTTACAGTCTATTATTAGGGAGCTGATGGGCATGGAAGCATTTCACATCAGCTTCATTTTACGTGCCACGTATGACGTCCTACCTTCCCCCTCTAACCTCAACCAATGGTACGGAGAAGACCCCACGTGCCCCCTCTGTCCATCTCCCGCAAACCTTAAACACATTCTGGTTGGCTGCAAGACAAGTCTGTCACAAGGCCGTTACACCTGGCGGCACAACCACGTCCTGAAGAGCCTAGCAGCTGCTTTGGATACCAGGCGGGTAAAGATCAATGCCCTGCCTTCTCCATCACTCCATCCTATTTCCGCAAGGAAGTTTGTCCGAGAAGGTGCAAAGCCAATCAAAGTCGGACATTGGCCAGCTCAGTGGGGCTCGCGACTGGAAGTTGGCTGCAGATCTGAACCAAAGGCTCTGCTTTCCTTCTGAGATAGCCACAACAAATCTCAGACCAGACCTTGTGCTCTGGTCCTCCTCACTACACACCGTATACATCATAGAGCTTACTGTTCCCTGGGAGGCTGCTGTGGAGGAGGCATTTGAACGCAAGAGCCTTAAGTACGCGGAGCTGGCAGCTGATGCTGAACAACGCGGATGGAAAGCCAAGGTTTGTCCAGTGGAAGTCGGCTGCAGAGGCTTCATTGGCAAGTCAACCATCAGGCTGCTCAAGGATTTGGGAATCCAAGGCCAAACCCTACGCCAAACCATCAAAGCCCTCTCAGGTGCAGCAGAAGAAGCAAGTCGATGGCTGTGGATAAAGAGGCGAGACACTACCTGGACTGCCACCAACACCTGCAGCAAGTAAGGGTTGAAAGCAGAGGGGGGCACACCTGGGACGCCAGATGTTGCCGATGAGCCCTCTGGAGGTGTCGTGGGCCTATCATCGAAACACCAGTGAAAGAGGGTGCCCACCTGATGACCCCAATGATGCTGGCAACCCCCCCGTCCACTCAATTAGACCTGCCACCGGAACAGCGTCAAAACCATCCCTATAGATTGGCACCACTGATATCTCAGGATTGTTGTTTAAACGGGATTGTTTCACCTAGTCCTAAAAACAGAATTATAGAAAGGTGCTGATGATTCTAGGGGCCCCACAATTCCCAGAATGTGATTTCAACTGAGGAGCCCCCACCCCCCAGAACGTGATGTCAACCGAGGTGGCCCTCAACCCCCAGACATGATTTCAACCAAGGGGGCCCCTCACACCACAGAACGTGATTACAACCGAGGGGGTGTCCCAAACCCTAGAACGTGATTTCAGCCGACAGGGAGCCCCCACACCCCAGAACGTGATTACAACCGAGAGGGCCCCCCACACCCCTGAATATGATTTCAACCGAGAGGGCCCCCACACCCCAGAACGTGATTACAACCGAGAGGGCCCCCCACACCCCTGAATATGATTTCAACCGAGGGGGCCCCTTACACCCCAGAATGTGATTTCAACCAACGGGGGCCCCTCACACCCCAGAATGTGGTTTCAACCAACAGGGAGCCCCACACCCCAGAACGTGATTTCAACCGACGGGGGCCCCTCACATTCCAGAACGCAATTTCAACCAGCAGGGAGCCCCACACCCCAGAACGTGATGTCAACCGAGGAGGCCCTCCACCCCCAGACATGATTTCAACCAAGGGGGCCCCCCACACCCCAGAATGTGATTTTCAACCGACAGGGGCCCCTCACACCCCAGAACATGATTTCAACCAACAGGGAGCCCCACACCCCAGAACGGGATTACAACCGAGAGGCCCCCTCACACCCCAGACATGATTTCAACCAAGGGGGCCCCCCACACCCCAGAATGTGATTTCAACCGACGGGGCCCCCCACACCCCAGAATGTGATTTCAAGGGGGCCCACATCAACAAAACCCCAGCTACAGCGCTGATGAGAAAAGAATGCCTATATCTCAGTATAAATAATTACTATCATTGACAAATATTGCTTTTGGGGACATTAAGGATGTGTTTTGTTCATGTTTACAGGTTCCAGCTCCAGTTTTGGTCATTAAAAAAAGTACCCTGGCCTGGTGCTTTGATATAAACCTGAATGATTATCACTCTTCTCCATTTTAATATCAGGTAGGAAATTAAACAAGTGTCTGATTTATTTATTTTTTCTGTTTTTTTTTTCAATTGAGCTGTATAGTCTTGTATTCTCTTAATACGGATTTTTCTAGAACATTATCTCACTGTCATAACATTACATTACATTAACGGAGCTACTGTCAGACGCGGAGGGATAAGAAGTATGTGCCGCGGCATGGAGCACTAGCGGCGGAGGGACACAGAGAGGCAGGCTGCGCGTCGGCTCTTCATCTCACCGGCGGCATCATTCAGCCAGAGACGCTTCATAATCCTCTGCGCTGCATATGCTCTTCTATCATTGTATCAAAGGCATCCACATGTGCTTTTAAAACCAATGCAGCCTGGCCCATTCTTTACGTTTTTTATTCATGCAGAGCCCCTCTAATACATTACTATGCATGGTAACCTTATATAGATTTCCTTTCTAGACAGTGGGTCTTTCAAACGCTGGCCATCGTTATCCGTTCAAGAGCTTCATTTTTTTCTTCTCCCGCTTGACTGAAACCAAACCCAGTTGATAGACTGAAGAGACAGCGACTGACGGCTCCAAAATGGGGGTAAGAATCTATCTCAAATGCTTGCACATTCTCTATGGCATGAACCTTCAGAATATTATGGGTTATGATATTTGAATGGCAACATGTCTGCGTGTAATTAATGTAAATTCCTTGCATTTAACATGCATTTCTCAATTATCATATTGCTTACTAATGACAGTAACGTTACTGTAAATGATAATCAAACATGTATCGATTATTCAGTGAGACTGTGGGCATCATTGACATTGTGAAATAACGCTGTAGCCTACCGTTCGGAAATTGCTTCAGTTGGGATGCTTCATTTTTTTGTCCGATGCGACATAATGCAGTTAAAGGGAACAAATGAAGCCTATATTTGTGAATTTAAATCCACATATGTCATATACATCGTTAATACTCAAGGCGTCTGGCATAGATTGCAAAAAGATATCGTCTCATTCGATGCATAAAGGCGCACTGAGGTAAACGCAAAAATGACATCCAATATCAAAATGAACCGTGATATGATAACTAATGTTTCAAATAGCCTCCATACTGGTAAGCTATCATAATAACACATATTCAGTGGAGCCTAACGTTACATTGTGATTAACGTTTCTGTTAGCCTCTGTTAGTTCTGTCAAACGTGACCGCGCGTCAGTAACGTTGACGACCGCAGTAATGACCGTTGTCGATTTTGTTTATTAAAAGACAGCATAAAATTAGGCTACATCAATTCTGTTAGTCCTCATTTGTGAATTAAGATAGCATTGTAGCCTATATCTTTATGAAATCCACTGATTTAGCCTATACATCGACAAGGCTATTTCCTTTCAAGTGAAGACAACAAGTTTAGGCCCACTAGCTAGGAAAAACGACATCTTAAATGAACCAGGTGATTTTATTTTCGACAATTATTCTCTGTCTGTAACGTTAAAGTATGAGGAGAAATTCTGCCAGTCTCCTAAAAAGGCGTTAACCACAGATGGGTGGGGGGAGGCGCGTGTGGATTTGGGATGACAGCATCTGGACTGACCAGTTTCGATAGTTTCACAGCCAACTATGCAACAATAAACTTGAGTAATCACAATTATGAAAGTAAATCTCAGTCGTATTGGCCAGAATAGGCGCAGACAACTGCGTCAAAATGGATGTCTGATGATTCACGATAGAAGCGCGTTGCCATACAAGCACCTTCCAACTTACCCAGATAGCAAAAAATATCGGCACGGCTTCTTTTTGCCGCCGGCCCTAAGCTGTCGGCTATAGGTGCGTCCCGCTGGCGGTGATGAAACGTTTGCCGCCGAATACGTCACTCCCATTTCTTGCGAGATGCCGCGGCCGACTAGCCGGCGGGCCGCCGGCTTCATTTTCTCTGGCGGTTGCCTCCGCCTAATGGACCGCGGCCGGCTGGCGGCAAGCCGCTGTGAAATGCAAGGATTTCTACTCTCAAATTCGACCAGCCACGTTGGCTATGTTTGGCTTGTTGGGAAATAGAGTGGAACTGACAGCATTTTAACTAGTTCTCACATTTGAAGCGATTATAAAATCATAATAGCCTATATGTGAATTATATCAAATATTAGTTTTTTTTTGCTCCAAAGCCATTAGGGTTTATAACAGATTCTTGACTCTTGATTCCATGATAAGGTTAGGTTTAGGAAATTACATTTAAATTTTCACTTGATTATTTGCATGTCGAGTGTGTTGGTCAATTTGACCCATAATGGATGTAATACTTTTTTTTTTTTTTTAGCATAATAGGAGGGTTAAGAAAGTTTGAAAGTTCATTTTAGGATAACACTTATTTTTGTATTGCCCTTTTTTCTATTTCTTTTTGGACTGACTTTAAAATAGACATGACAAAAAATTAGAACTAACTTCATGACATTTAACTTTGTTTTCAAAACCCATATTTTTCTGAAAAACAAAAATATATTATTAATTATTTAGGAAAAATTCTACATTCATAAGACAAGAATAACTCAAAAGAAGCCCTCTAATATTACCTCTTATAAAGCTGATTTTTACAATATTTGAAACCCTCTCAAACATGAGGTCGCAAAACAAAAAGCTTACAAAAACAGAAACCTGAAAGCTTTTCAATTTCATGTGACTGCCTTAATATTATAAAGTATTTTCTATCTCAGAATTCTTATTTTTATTATTTATTTTATATACAGTGTTACATTTGTTGTTATTCTTTGTTCTACATATTCGGAACTGTACCACAATGCTTTATTATTTTTATTTTTCTCTCATTGTACTTTTTGTATTGTACTTGTCTATACATGTACTAATTTAAATAAAAATAAAATAAAAAAAAAACAGAGAAGTACCTCCACCGGCCGAGAGGGGCAGTATACCTAAAAAAGGCGGAAGACAAACCGGTAAAACATACAGATTTACCAACAGCGGCCGCTCATCACATGGTTTTAGTATTTGAAGAGAGGAGATCAGAAAATATCCTCGACTACGAGCGTTTAAGTAAGTACATGTTTCCTTTTTGTGTCACACAATATTGTGTTCATTTTTGATGTATATACCGGTAGGTTGTTTTAATTAGTTTGTTCAGACACGCACGCTGATATAGTGCACAATACACAGTGTTAGCTAACACGTGCTGTTTCGCCTTTTTTACACACTGAGTTCAAGCATGTTCTACATGTTAAAATGTATCTAGCTACTGTAGGTAAGTTAGCCAAAGCTTTACATCTAGAAAGACTTAAGTTTAACTGTTGGTGTTTTTTAACAAAACAGAATGATGTATATAGGTTATTTAAATTATTTTGTTAGTCCGAACAAGCATGCTGCTAGGTCAGTTTTAGCAAGTGTTAGCTAACATGTGCTGTGTTGCTACTGTTCTTCTAGCATTTAAGGTCATTTATGAGTTATTTCTCTGAACTGCTGTACTTATTATGTTTGAGGACAATGCAGTTTACTTGCATCACTACACTGAATGAATACATTTTACTGTTCCACATTTGGCTGACCAGTTTTTCCCCCCACAGCATAGCTACTGTATATTCTGTATTTAACGTTAACAATGCGGTTTTGTTCACATTTTCTTGCAGATACCTTGACCAGAGCACAATCGGTTATCTTCATCCAAGAGACCTACTATTGGACAATCGTTTCGGCTTTCAAGGTAAATAAATTGTTAGTCACAATGTCTAGTTACTGGGCTATAAGGAGAAGAATATTGAAAGGAGTTGAGATGGACAAACAGGAAATTGCAGATGTTGGAAACTTTAACAGTATGGAAAATTGTGCCTGTAGTTGTTGTTTTATATATATATATATATATATATATATTATATATATAATTAAAATAAAATATTTTTTATGTAGATTTCCAGAATCGAGAACCAAGCCCTGAGGGAAAGCAATGCACGAGCAGGTGAGAACATGCACTCTTTCTTAAATTTTACTTTTTTGACTGTGATGTAGGTCCAAAATTACCAAATGCCTTTCATTTTGTAGCTTCGGATGGCAGCGGCTCACTTCATGAGCAGGTGAAGGAAGTGAAACAATGTTGATGACGTTTGCTCGTACTGGGCAATCAGGTACAACTTGCAAACAACACCTGTGGTTGTTGGTTTAATTCCCACTGGGGCCACCTGTACATGTAGTAGACCTAGTTGTAAATGTCATAGTTTAGTAGTTGAGGGACCAGGACTGACTGCTTTATTCTTTTATTCTGTGAACCCCTGTAGGTGCAGATCAGACCCTAATGCTGCGACGTCTTGGAGAGTTTGCCGATGTTGTGCGTAGCATGGACAACAAAATGGACACTATGCTGCAACATTTCAGTGCCAATGTGTCTTTTGGAGAGTTATCCCTGCCAGGGGGTCTGTTACTCCCCCTAGACAACCCATTTGGCGTTGCTTGACAACAGTTTGAGGCAGGATAAAGAGCTCCAGTAAGTGTGCTGATTTTGTTTATAATGCTGTAGGGTAATCTAAAAAGTAAAATTTAAGATTGTACACTGCATATTCTACAGTCTGAATCACAGCCTGTCACATTTTTATATTTATGTATGAGAAGCTTCAGAGATATGTAATTTGTAACACTTTTTTGTATTTTCAGCTTCGGTTTTTGGCAATCAAATGTGGGAGGGACCTAAAGACAACCGTGTGGCGAATGCTTTAGAGTATCTTCTCTAATCACCTTTCCATTAATACAACCTGGACGGGTTTAGGGGATAAAGCATGTTTTAGAGACATGTTCCTGAAGACCATTGTTCAAAGTAATATATATAAATATATAAATTTGTTATATATTTAAGTAGATGTGTGTGGCCTTATGACATTCACATGGAATGACAGATCTGTATTTTCTACAGGAGCCATCCGGAAGAACCCGGCAACCCAGGATGCCACTGATGAGGCGGTCCAGGTTAGCGCTATGCGTTACCTGAAAGGAGCATCTGATCGTGAAGGTGGAAAAAGACGCCGCACAGCTGAGAGGGACCCACAGCCGACCTCTTACACCTAGGCTGACTACTGACACCTGGAACCCTTTCTTTATCCTGCAGTCAGTAACATCAAGACCCCTAAAGAAGCCAGAAGTTTCAGGCTACACTCACCCAATCCACACTGTTCACTGTGGAAATTACTTTTTTTTTTATTCCCTGTGACCCTGCCTTGAAGGCAGCTCCTTGGATAGATATGGGATGGCGAGGTTGTTTGTCCTTTATATAGGCGCACAAGAAATCACTGAAGATAAGCCAATTTGCGCTGCCTCATTCTGGAGGTCGGGGAAAACCGGAGAACCCATAGTCAGGCTTGTTATAATGGTCTGTTCTACTACTGTTCTATTCTTCTCCAGAGCTTTACTCTAAATTATTACCATTTATGCTATTGTTAGAAATGGCTTGTTAAATGTGATGTTATACCTCGATTTATTTGGTATCCTGCACATTCTTTGGTACCAAATATCCTCATTATTTGATATAATATTTAATGGTAATTCTTTTCATCCCAGAGCTGACCTATTTGTTATTAACAAATATTGTAAGTGTTATAATTTGCTTGTAAGGCTGTTTTTTTTTTTTTTTTTTTTTTTTAAACCAAAATTTAATTGGAAACATGCAGGTTCTTTAGTAAAAATGTTTTTTGTTATTTATAGGCCTATTTAAGCTTATTTATTGTCTGTTATATTTAATTTATATTATCTTGTATCATTGACAGTTAATGTACTTTGAAATGTGGAATAAAAATGCCAAATGGGAATTTATCTGGTTTGTTCAATTATTATCCATCATAAACTGCATGTTACAAATATATGAATAATAAATAAATATATATATTATTTATTACACAATAAGCGGAGGCAGATCGTTCGAAAAAAGCGTTTGCCTCCGCCGGGCCGCCTTCTGGTATAAAGGCGGCGGAACGGCGGTTTGCCTGCGGGCCGGCGGCGGTACGAAGGCGGTAGGAAGCCGGCTGCCGCTTTTAAAAAGCGGCTGCCGCCGGCGGTGCGCCGTCAAACGTGTTTGCGATTACGCAATTCTGACGCTTCTACAGCCGCCGGATCACCGCCGGTGGTCCGCCGACTCATTGCTATCTGGGTAGCTAGCCTATCTTGCCACCTTGCAATGAGCAGAACTTAGAATTATTAATAAGATAAACAAACCAGTCAGAAATTAAATGGCGATGCTGTGGCGAAAGAATAGCCTACAACCCTTCAAAGGATACCTTTTATGGCACGGTGGGATGTTGTATCTCGGTGTCTGTGTCATTTTTACATGCTGATATCGGTCGTGATGCCCGGAGGGGTAACCGGGCTCGACGGTCTGTGACTGCGTCAAGTGGAGGCTGATCAATGAGAGTGGAAATTCCCTAACAAGTACCGCGATTGGTCTGTCTGACGAGAAGGCGGGGTCTTATTCACAGTCGCCGATGATTGATTGGTCTTGAGCCAATCAATCAACGTGTAGAGAATGCGTGATTGGCAAAATACGCTAGGGCGAAATGAAGGGTTGGAGCTTGAGAGGGTGGTGGGAATGGAGAATAAAGTGAGCATGGAAAGTGAATGATGGGGTTATAGGAGGTGGTTACCTGGTGTCACCTTGAGAGAGGTAGTGAGCCATTTGTTGGGGGCTCAGGTGCTTGAGGATGCTGGCAATTTCTATCAAATGAACATTTCTTGCTGGGTGTTTGGAATTGCATCTATAACCCACTACAGTTTCTACAGTATAGGCCTATAGTGTATACAGTATAATGTGTGTACAGTATTCATTCGCATCCATATTGTCTAGTCTAATTATGTACGCTTGTAATACTTGTTGGCAGTTGTTTATATTTCCAATCATTATGAACAAAAATATTTGGCAAACAGAATGAAGATAGCCTATTGCATTGATTTACTGTCACTGATTTACGTACATACTGTAGTTAGGTACGTGGTAGGCGTATTATTATTATTCACTCATTTCTGTTCCTACAGCACTAAATGATGTTCACTATGTAAGGAATAGTCAATGATAGAAAAATTGAGTGATTTCAGACGAGATATAGGATCCCACAATGCAGTGCTTTTCTAAACAGGAAGTTCTATCAACCAAAACTTGATGCACTGTTTAAAATAAAGCTTCCAAAAGGGGAACCTTGAGTGTATTTTGAATTTGAAACTTTATTTAAGAGTTAATACAAGAGTTAACCCTCTGGCCCTCTTCGTTTTAGGGGTCACAAATGTAATATATTTTTGTTCAATAATATTTTTTGATTGCTATTTAGAATTCTGAGGGCATTTAATGGTGGTGTGCAATATTTATAAAATTTTTATGGGCCATATTTTCAGATATGCTTTATCGCAGCTTAATCAATCAGAGTCTGATCTGATTTCAACTTCTTATTTTAGTCTTTTTGTGTCTATTTTGCACTCTTGATATTATAGAGTGTCACCCCTTCATTGCTGTGCACTTTTTTCTGCACAGTGGCTGATTTGTACTTTGTACCCCTAAAAGATTCTCTGAGGTTTCCTATTTTTTCATATTTCACATAAATTGTTCAATGTCAGTCATTTTTGACCGCGAAGGAGCCAGTGTGACTTTTTTTTTTTTGTCATCCCATTCCCATGAAGCAAAATGATGCAAAATTTCATTTCTGACCGAAGAGGTATAGAGAGGCATTTGTTGGGGGCTCAGGTGCTTGGGAATGCTGGCAATTTGTATCAGATGAACATTTCTTGCAGGGTGTTTGGAAATGCATCAATAGCCTACTACAGTGTACAGTATAATGTGTGTACAGTATTAATTTTCGCATACATATCTAGGCATAGCTAATGCAGGGCTCGACATTAAGCCTGTTCACATGCTTGTCCGGAGAAAAAGTAGATTTAAAAAAAGATTTTTTTTTTTTGTGTTGTAAATATAATTTATTCTGAAGCAATATTCTCACCAGTGTTCAAACAGCTTTGACATATTTAAATCTGCATATTTGTGATATTTTTACCTTTTATGAAGATAATTTTTTCATAATCTTATTAAATATAGGCAATGCTTCAGCTTTCATTTTATATTCTTAAATTTGATCTATAAATTAAATTAGAAAAAGACACTATAGGGCTGTTGCCAATCAAATTAAATCATTTACACTGAAAAATGTTATGAGATTGTTTTAAATATTTTTGAATATACAAATAAGAAATGTTGGCCGTGACCGTCTTAATGAGTAAGTCATTGAGTCATTCATTCAAACGATTTGTTCTATCGGCTCAAGGAAGTAAACTTCAAGGAAGTAAACGCTTGTCAATGGAGAGTGGCCAGACTCTCTGAACAAATGAAATGTACGAGAGTCTGGTAAGAACAGGCTATGCGCGAGCGTCAACAGCGCAAAATTGTTACCATCAGTTCATTATACATTATATATTACTATCCACTATCAATCACCACTTACACTAAATTAATGCAGATTCATTTTTGCCTTTTTGTGATTCCTTAGTTATTTTTTATCATTAACGTTTTAATGAGGATACTTGTCCGGTCGGGCAAGTAAAATTCTCTTTCACTTGCCCCTTCAAACAATACACTTGACAGGGGGTTAGTTCACCCAAAGGGTTGAACCAAAAGGTTAGTTAAAAATGAAAATAATGTCATTTATTACTCACCATCATGCCATTCCATACTCATAAGACGTCCGTTCATCTTCGGAACACAAATTAAGATATTTGTGTTCAAATCCGAAGGCTCTGTGAGGCCTGCATAGCCAGCAATGAAATTTACACTCTCAAGATCCATTCATGTACTAAAAACATATTTGAATCAGTCCATGTGAGTACAGTGGTTCAATATTAATATTATAAAGCAACAAGAATATTTTTCGCGCGCCAAAAATAAATAAATAACGACTTATATAGTGATAACCGATTTCAAAACACAGCATCATGAAGCTTCGGAGCGTATCGAATCAGCAAGTCGAATGATTTGGATCGCGTGTCAAACCGCCGAACTGCTGAAATCACGTGACTTTGGCGCTCCGAACCACTGAATCGATACACTGAATCAACTCGCTGATTCGATACACTCCAAAGCTTCATGAAGCAGTGTTTTGAAATTGGCCATCACTATATAAGTCGTTATTTAGGTTTTTTTGACGCACAAAAACTATTCTCGTCGCTTTATAATATTAATATTGAACCACTGTACTTGCATGAACTGATTTAAATATGTTTTTAGTACATTAATGGATCTTGAGAGTGTAAATTTCATTGCTGCCTATGGAGGCCTCACTGAGCCTTCGGATTTGAACACAAATATCTTAATTTGTGTTCCGAAGATGAACGGAGGTCTTATGAGTCTGGAAGGGCATGATGGTGAGGAATAAATTACATTATTTTCATTTTTGGGTGAACTAACCCTTTAATGTCGAGCCCTGTAAATGTGACAAAAGTCACCAATTGTCATCCCATTCCGATTAAGCAAAAAACTGCAACATTTCAAAACGTAAAAATCATTTCTGACCTAGGAGTTTACATTTAAAATGTTAACTACTTTTTTTTCAGAGATGATAATTGGATGAATTCAAGCATCATAAATTATGTTTATGATTACTCACTGAATTAATCATGCAATGTAACATTTGCATAATGGGTTCTGTTTCACATGGTATTTTAAAGAAAAATAGGCAGTATACAATGTAGACTGCATAGTAAGCTGAATGATAATATTCCATTGTAGCCAATGTTTTGAGCTTTGAAATGGTAACGGGATGGGCTGGGGAAGGGAATAAGGTGCGCAGGGCAGGAAAGATGAACGATGGGGAAACAGCAGGTGGTTACCTGGCGTCACCTTGAGAACAGCGGTGAAGCAGTTGTAGGAGGCTCAGGTGCTTGGGGTTGTCGGCAATTAGTATGCCGTGAATGTTTCTTGGAGGGTGACTCTGCGATGCCCTTGGGACACGCATCCAAAGACACAAGTCTGTCTGAAGGGCGCTGCTGATTAGGATGTTTAGAATAGCAAGAAAGTCATTGCTAATGTGAAATCAGGTTTGTAAACTCAGCTGGAACATTTCCACTGTGGTGTCTTCCACCATTTTGGTTTGATAATATATACATTTTTCATTGAGGTAAAGATGGTGACAATGTTGTAAATATCTATTTAACTTCAATCAGATTTACATGTTGTGTGATTGATCATTTTGTCTGCTGCATGAAGGAGAAAGAGACTGGTGGTGAAATATCTTCTAATACATGGTTGCGTAATGGACGGCGTTCAATAGCTCATTCTCACTGAGTGATTTTGGGTATGTATGTGTGCGCATACTTTCCACTAAAGCATGCAATCATGCCTTATTTTGTGTCAAAGCCCGGGGTCATATGAAGCAAAGCTAGTAGACACGCTATCAGTCAATTTACCAGACGCCAACATGATGTCATATCCTGTGGGAACTTCAAGGTCAGCCAGCAAGCTTATTTGATTGGCCCTCAAATGTCAATAGCAGGTTTTAATCAGTTTGTTCCACGTCAAGGTTGCTTTCCTGTGCATTTAGATCACATTCACCACGATTGCATCCACAAACTGGGGTGCTCTAAAGTTAATTCTGTATTATGATACAATTTAAATTCTAAATATTTTAGAAGTTTAGTAGAGACAAGGATTATGGCCTTTTTAGCTACAAGGACAGAACAAAAAATATCTCAGTTTTTTAAACTTTATATCAAGGTTTATTTATAGAATCTCACACTTGATATATTCAAATGAGATAGTGAATTGTGTATATTTAATAGCAAATTGAAAACATGTCACATTTGACCCTAATATCAAAATAAATCAAATCAAATTGTAGTTTGTATGAAGAAAATAAAGCCTATTTTAGGATCATTTATTGCATTGTGATTAGTTTCATCACAGTTAACCACATTTATTATTATTCTCAGTGATTTTCATAAATTCCCATTTCTGCAATTTTACTGTAAAAAATACTGTGCAATGATTTATATTCAAATGAGCATATATTATCTATATTATTGATTTATAAAAATTCAATAATTCAATAAGTAATTAAAAAGTGGGGGAAAGTTTTGTTTAATTATTTATATTCTAAAAATAATTCAAAAACCATAATGTTTATGAAAAGTAGCATTTTGCAGTTATGATTAGGACATGCTACATGAGATTGATCACAGTATTTTCAACACTTAAAGGGACAGTTCACCCAAAAATGAAAATTAGCACATGATTTACTCGCCCTCAAGCCATCCTAGTTGTATATGACATTCTTCTTTCAGACGAATACAATCAAAGGTACATTAAAAAATGTTCAGGCTAATCCAAACTTTATAATGGTGGTGAATGGAGCCCAAAATTTGAAGTGCAAAAAGTACATCCATCCATTATAAAAGTAATCCATATGGCTCCAGGGGGTTAATAAAGGCCTTCTGAAGTGAATCGATGTGTTTGTGTAAGAAAAATATCCATATTTAAAACTTTATAAAGTAAAATATCTTGCTTCCGCCAGACAGACTTCCGTGTTCAACCTGGCAGAAAGTGTAACGCCTCTCGCAGTTCAAAAGGCGTTTTTCCTTAGTTGAATACGGAAAGCGGTCTGGCAGAGGCTAGATATTTTACTTTATAACATGCTAAATATGGATATTTTTCTTACACAAATGCATTGTTTCGCTTCAGAAGGCCTTTATGAACCCCCTGGAGCCGTGTGGATTGCTTTTATAATGGATGGATGCACTTTTTTGGGCTTAAAATTTTGGGCTGCCATTCACTTCCATTATAAAGCTTGGAAGAGCTAGAACATTTTTTAATTTAACTCCAATGTATTCGTCTGAATGAAGAATGTCATATTCACCTAGGATGGCTTGAGGGTGAGTAAATCATGGGGTCATTTTCATTTTTGGGTGATCTATCCCTTTAAGCAAGGTTGTCTTGTTCACATTTGTTATCGAACACTTTCTTACTAAAATAATATTTCAAATACAGAACAGAGACATTTCACTTCACACCCTCACTTTAGAAATCCATTGCACACTAACATTGCTAATTTTGTTCATGAATGCATGTACAATATGCTTAATATTTGTATATGACTCCCTGCACTGCTGAGATATCTACATCCATATATGCAAATTTGAATTAAACGCCCATTATTCTCTTACTACATTTAGCTTCCCTACTGCTGCATGATAGACAGCTCTAACATTTATTCATTTAGCCTCAACATTTTTATGTGGTTTGTTTCATTGGTCTCTTATGTGTAGGTAATTATCAAGAAGCAAGGTTTCCGGAGGCTATCAATGCATTTTGTTCATTCACTACTGCATGTAGAGAGAGTACTGCACTAGCTCATGATGCAATAGTTCTCCAGAAAATTCATTTATTGAAGGTGCAATGTGTAAATTTGAACAATTTCTTTAATATTAACATGATGGTCTCAGACTTCAAGTCCTCATCCATGCACCTCTTACGTTTCAGTCGTGGGTCTGTAAGAGAATGTAATCTTAATCAGGTCTGAGACGATACCCTATGGATTTACTTGAATTGGAGCAGCTATACAGTTCTCCGGAAGCTTTGACGGTCACACATCCCATGGCACAGCAGCCAATGGACTTTGACATGAATTTGCACACGTCCCATATCTGATGTCCGGGTCATAACTGAGACTGCACGTGTGCAGGCGTGCATGAATGATAAAGAGAACTGCAAACAGTCAAATGGAGGATGTGTCATGAATGAATGCAGTGAGACACAGTATACTCAAGTAAGGCCGTGCTATCAAGACAACATTAGACAGCAAACTCTTTAAACTAAGTGAGTGGAGGCATTAAGACAATACATAACATACAGTATATAGTGTATCTGAAAAAATATGAGCGAAAGGAGGGAGCGGGATTACGCTTGTTCAGTAGGTTAATCCAGACTGTAGTAAACAGTCCTAATCCTGCATTGCCGTCTCACCCAGAGGATATAAAGAGGGAATCCTTGACAGATGGTCAAACCGTTTCAACACACTGCCACAAGGGTGCTACAGTTGTGGCCTTTTTGCAATTTGTAGTGTTTTTTTTTTTAATATAATTTCTATTTATTTTTTCTGTTGAACATTATGATGGACATACTGTATTTCATTTAAAACAAGTGGTTAAAGAGTTTTTTTAAATCATAATTTTAGGGATTGTGTGATTAGTTTTTATTTATTTAATACTATAATTTATTTTCTGAATAATATTGAGTTATCCCTTATAATGAACATAATTTGTTTCAAATAACAAATATTCCATACAATTTTTTTTGTATTTTTTCAAGATTTACACATTTCAATTAATAGTAAAATTCCATCAAATTGACCTGAATAATCCTTACATATTTTAATTGAATAATTGAATAATACTTTCATATTTTTACATAAGGATTATTTAATTCAATTGGATGGAAATTTACTATTAATTCTATTAAAATACAAAAACTAATTTTTAATGGAATATTTGTTATTTGAAACAAATTATGTTCATCATAAGGGATAACTCAATATTATTCAAAAATTTTAATTTCTAATAAATATTTGCTAATGAATGATAGCTTTTTATCATCATATATATTCTAAGATTAAAATCTAAATCTAAATTACAACTGAAAAAAATTATATTTTGGCTGTTTTTTAATTGAATAATTTTGGTTTAATTGAAGTTAACATTTTAATACATTTGGTCTGTTTTCAGAATTATTCAATATTTATATTCGGTTAACTTTCTATAGCAAATTTTAATGTGTTGTTGAACCTTATAATAAACGAATGACAAAGAAAGATGTAAATAATTAAAAGACAAAATATACATATTTAACTACTTCACCAGGTATACTTCTGGTTCATGCACTTGGAATAAAGTTCAGTGTAATAAAATCGAAACATTCAAGTAATTTTTTCCTTTAATATTTAATATTTTTTAGAAAACAATACTATCAACCAACCTTTACATCAAAAACATTGATAGATCCATTTCATGCATTGCTTTTTAACATCTAAGGGAGCTGGTGTGCTGTAATGGTGGATTTAACCATAATGCTGTCTGGTTGTGCATGCAAGCTAAAATAGGTCACAGAAGCACACATGACAAATCCGGGGATGCCACATCAATGAAAAGCCCTAATGTGGATATAAGCGCACTAGACCAGCCTCAACAGCCCCCACGCTTATACCACCCCCATAACCCACATGGGGTTCCTGGTTAATCTTCACAGTTTCGAAGATAATCAGGATTGTGGATGAAGCATTATCTGGTTGGCATTTCCCCTGTCCCCTCTCAGTCATGGAAAGAGTCAGTTCTGCAGTCCCTGGAGCGTGCGTCTCTCGCAGTGCAACAGAATGATGTTTATGAGCCTGTCTATGTGTTCAATTTATTATGTCAGTTTCAACTGGGACACATTTGTAATGTAATGTATATACAAGTGAAATAGCTTCTAGAGTAAGGAAAAAATGTAGTGCGGGACTTGATTTTGTCCATCAGGAATTGATTGGATCGTTGTGGTTTGCTATTGGTCGATCTCATGTGAGTGACAGGTTGTTCCGCCCACGCACCAGTAAAGGGCATGATATGCTCACGGCTAAATCATTTTTCGTTCTTTGCTTTGCTAGGGGTAAAAAGAAGTATGTGTATATGAAGTATTCGAAATATGTGACCAGTGGTATCCTGTTAGCGAACATCCTGATGCTGGCCACACTGCTGAGATGGGCGTTTAGATAAAGAGATTTAGATTTAGATGTTTTTACTTGCATCTGACCAGAGAAGATTTCCATGTCAAAGAAGGCGGAGCCTCAGAGCCACACCTTCCTATTATGTCATTGTCACGGACAATGGTAGTTTGAATGGGTTGACTAGCTGGAGTGAACTTTTCCAGAAAGGTCGCTTTTGGCAAGCTGTTTCGAACTCCCAAAATGAACTCCAAACGAACTTCAATTTGGCCTGATTTTGTTATAAATTGTCTCAGTTTGTTTTTCGATTTCGCTTGAAGCTCGATATCAAGGCCTTAAACAAATCATCAGAGATTCATTTAAAAATGAATGACAAATGATTTATAATAAATACTGCAATATTCCATAAAAATAAGAATTGTAAGAATGTTCACTTTAAATCTGTAGAAAAGTCTACTACTTGAGGCTCAAAAAGGTATAAATATAAATGAGCAATTCTGACTTTATTTTTTTTTTTTGAATTGCGTGATATAAACTCGGAGCAATTACGAGCAAAAAGTCTGAATTTTGAGATAAAATATTGCAATATTCAGTGTCAGAAACTAGCTTCCATTAGCCTGACAAGCCAGACCCACATCAAGATGTTGGGTCTGGGAACACACCATTGGCAGGGCTCAATCTGAGGAGCGGGATAAACGGTTGTCTTTCAAATTCCCTCTGCACGCAATAGGATAGCGCTACAACCAACCACAGCAACGAAGAAGGTGAAGCGGAGCTAGTTGATAGATTAAACTTTTGCCGTATCCAGTCGACAAAACTCCGAACACATCTTCCTTTCTTAAGAATGACTTCAGTGCCGCTCTTTGTTCTTTTCTCAAAGAAAAGCTTAACTCCAAGTCTTCCAGAGTCGTTGCCTAAGCTGATTCGAAAGGCTTAGTTTCTTTGTTTACAAGTAGCACCCGGAACCGCCGCAACTCTGCCGTCATTATGTTAAGCCCGCCCACCGACTCTATACACGATGTGATTGGCCTGACTCGAGTTTGGTTTTTCCAGCTCGCAAGCCAACAGAGAGTTGCTAGACGCCCTGGCTGCAAATTATATTTGCTGCCGCTAAGGTGCGTCTACATTTCTAGGCTAAGCTTCCATACCTTTCACACCAAAAGTGAAATGAATAAGCCTCAGGCGAATTCATGCCTGTACAGTAGAGGGCGCAGCTCAAACAAACCTTTCAGGATTGCAGGGATAGGACCCAGGAGAAGAAGGTTCAACACTTTTCAGCATGTTTATCTAAAGTAATATTTGCTTATTTATATGGTTGAATTGGATCATCGAATTTCAGCTGCAAAGACATTAGTTAATAAAGTGAGATTAAATACAGAAAGTATATTTGTGTGATTTAGCATATTTAATTATTGCAAGTTTGTGTAATATTCTGAGTTTGCATTTCACTGTTGTTCATTTTTGAGGAATACTGAATCTGTTTTTGTGCAAGTGAGATGAGTAAATGCTCACATTTGGTCTAGAACTACAATATACATCATGTTAACAAAGCGCACACAACACCTCTTCACCTTCTTCACAATTTCTCTCAACATGGTGACATGAGAGCTGTCAGTCAATACATGGGAAGACTAAGTAATTTGCCTTTTATAGACTTGCGTTATATATATATACATATATACAATTGTAGTTTTTCTGAAAATATTTTTGTACACTGCATATTCGTACAGCCTGTCTTATGTGGTAGAAATAAAAAGGTTGTTAACTGGCTTTATTCTAGGTGTTTTTATGTAGCTGATCTAAACAGAAAATGTTTTCCCTGCAGTATGGACGGTCGGACAGCTACCGCGTGGCGACCACGCAGGACAAAGATGAGAAGGAGTCCCCCAAGAAGGGAAAGGGAGGGAAAGACCTGGATGACCTGAAGAAAGAAGTGCCACTGGTAAGACACATATAAAACATGTTCATGTTCTTATGTATGTAATCTAATATGAATATTTTGCAAATAAACTTCAAACATTTAATGCTAATACTCTGCCTACTTACAAACAGTGACATGAATCATTTTATGATGAACGAATTGATTAGATTTTGCCACAATGCTTCATAGTAGCTCAGTGCCTCATACAGAAATTTAAGTACACCATATTGTATTGATTTTCAAATACTATTTTGCCTTGAATCAAATGTAGCAAGGTTGTGGTCAGTTGCACTCTATATAGCAATTCATCCTTTCTTTGTGCGGTTTTAGACTCTCTTTTTTCTGTTTCCCCAGACAGAGCATAAGATGTCAATTGAAGAAGTGTGCCGAAAGTTCAACACTGACATTGTACAGGTGAGTTTCAAACATCAGCAGTGAACAAAAAAGCTGACTGTTCCAAATGTGAAAATCCTATTTTTGGAATAAACAAGAATAAAGTTTTGAGAATAATCTTATAATAGACTTTTTACTGGACTAAAGGTATAGTTTTGAGAATAAAGTTGTTACATTTTTAAATGAAAGCAGTGGTTCTCAAACTTATTTTGTCACCTCCGCCCCCTTTTAACCTTTCAAAAAACCTGGTGAGCTCAGCTTCTTGTATGTCTTCTCGCCGTAAAACAGCAGCCTCACAATAGCAGCTTGTGATGCCGTCTGCTGAAGAGGTGCTTTTCTATGGCGAGGAACTTCTATGTCAGTTGACAAGTCAACAGTCTGAAGAAGAAAGTTTCAGTGGAATTGTCGCTTGGTGCCGCTTTATAAAAGCGGAGTGACAACCGCTATTCACGCACTTGAATGGCATTGCAACTGCTGTTACTTTTTTTCTTTCTTTTTCTGCTGATCTCCCGCACACCCCTCCCCACCCCACCCACACTGAGAACCACTGGATTAAAGTAATACCATTTTGGGAATAAAGTTACAATTCTGAGAATGATGATGGAAAGAAACATCAAAGTGAAGTGGATCTGCTTGTCATTTGAGATGTGCAGAAAAGAGGCAATTTCCTGAATGTCTGTCTTGTTCTTTCTCCTGAATAAATTCAATTTCCTTCGTAACTGCTGATGTGTCTGGATGCTAAAGATAATGCCTCAAAATCGATGCTGAGGCCGCAAAAGACCAAGGATATCTGTTTTGGTGAATCTTATGCAAGTATAATTGAACTAAATCCTCCATTTCCTCACAGATGAGGCTGCCCTGGCACTCTATTCCTATTATTATTGTGATTTGTTTTTTTCCTCTAAATAGTTCTACTTTATACACATATTACATCATTTGTTTCCCGGTTTTTGGATTAGTTCACGCAAAACTGAAAATACAGTCATTTACCCTTGCGCCATTCCATTTTTTTTTAATGTTTGTTACATACTATGTAAGTAAAAGTCTGATATTTATTTTGACCTCATTTAGTTTTAAAATGTTATTGATTCCTTTTAATCTTTACATTAACATTATGGGCCCTATCATACACCCAGCGCAATACGACGGCAAGCGTGACGCAAATCCAGTGTATAGCGTTAGTTCTGGCAGGTCACGTTAGTCAAGCTCGCATCAGCTGACTGTCAGCTGATCACGTCTACCTATAGGAATACGATGCCTATCACAGCATGCATATATATATGTATAAGCTCCGTCAGTAGTATCATCTGCTATTGCGTTTCTCCGGAGCTAATTACCCTACTCCATCCCCAGCTCCTCCTCTCGTCAGTCAGGATTTGGCATTCTGATTCCCCCTGAATCAGACTAAATTCCCGGATTAGGTTGTACATTTTAATATTGACATTAATGCTATCTGCAATACATCGTTGCTTCTGTTCTGGTTACCCTAGGGGCGTTCATTGACCAACAAAAACCTGGTCTAAAGTCAATAGCGCAGAATTTTTTGTGTTATTTAATGGCCGCGTTAGTAATATGCGCCTGGCTTTTAAAGGGAATGGGAGATGAGTCTCTGATTGGTTTATTGCACGTTAAGCCCAAAACACACCCATGACTCATTAAGAGACTACGTACAACCCTTTGGACCATGCTCCTGGCACGCCGATCATTTTTTCCATCGTTAAACTAGCAAAAGTGGATTCAGACACGCCCTAAGTGCACCTGCGGCATGCGCTTCAGACCATGTGTTCAGATCGTTAAAATAGGGCCCTACACTGCAAAAAATGCTTTTCTTACTTAGTATTTTTTGCTTTTTTCTAGTCCAAATATCAAAAAATTCTTAAAACAAGAAGCATTTACTAGACAAGTAAAAATTATTATCTTTTTTCGGGGGGAAATAACTCAAAATAAGTGAGTTTTTGCTTAAAATTAGCAAAATAATTTGCCAATGGGGTAAGCAAAATAATCTTAATTCAAACAGAAAACAAGATTATTTAGTTTACCCCATTGGCAGATTATTTGAATTATTTTAAGCAAAAACTGAGGGGTTTTTTTTTAGTTATTTTGAGTTTTAGAACTTTTGCTTGTCTAGTAAATGCTTCTTAATGTAAGAATGTTTAGATATTTGGACTAGAAACAACACAAAATACTAAGTAAGAAAAGCATTTTTTGCAGTATATCTCTGTATTGTCAAATTTTGAATTTAGTCTTGTAATGATATACTTCTCAGAATCTGAAACGCAGTCATACATTCACTATGAGCTGCAAAACACATGTCGCTTGTATTAACCCTAAAGCCTACTGAATCACCTTTTGATATGCAAATTTTCAAAAAAAAAATGGAATTATCAAATTAAATTAACTTTATATTGTTAAATATTATTTAAGAAGAAAAGTTACTAGACTGAAGCAACTTAAGTCTGGTTGATTATCCAAAAAGGAAGAGAACATTGGCACACCACAGCTGCAAAAGTACCTTGCCTGTGGTGAGAACATGACATTTTCTATTTTTGGAGCTGTGGTGTGCCAACGTTCTCTTCCTTTTTGAAATGTTTTCATCTTTACTTGATTACCCAGACATCTTTTTTTATAATTTTTTTTAGAAAAAACAAACAAAAACAAAAACTTCTGAGGAGCATTTATTTGTTCCATATTCTCCTATATCATACCATATGAGCCATAAAAGCCTATGAGCCACACATACACACACAAACACATATACAAACATATTCTCCTTGTCCAAAGCAGCTTAAAATGAGCTGGTCTAAAGCACTACTTTTTTAGAGCAGGAACTGTGATCTCATCAAATCTCCTTAGCCACAGGGCCCCCTAGTGGCAGTGCAGCAGTGTTTGATGTGAACTCTTGAATCAGATTTCTTCTCACACTCTCTTGTCCCCTGAAGGGTCTGACTAATGCTAAGGCGGCGGAGTACCTCGCTCGTGACGGTCCCAACGCTCTCACCCCACCCCCCACCACTCCTGAGTGGGTCAAATTCTGCCGACAGCTCTTCGGAGGGTTCTCCATCTTGCTGTGGATCGGAGCTATCCTCTGCTTCCTGGCCTATGCCATCCAGGCCGCCACGGAGGACGAGCCTGCTGGAGACAATGTGAGAACTCCCACACACTAGAACGCTGCATAAATTTAACACTGTTTGGCTGGTGCTCAAAATATGTAATATGCTGTTGTCTGGAGTATGCCGGGTTAAGGATAAAAATGAGAAGTAATACTGACCTCCTCTCACATTTTAATTCCAGTAAATTCATTATAAGCCGAAACCATTTTAAATTTCTCTTACTAAAAAAAGTGTTTCACTTTGTTAAGAGTTCAAGACCAAAATGTATCTTTCTCATTCAAAACTAATCATATATTCGGGGGAATGTTTTTTTTTTTTTTTTTTCAGAAACATATACTGTACACTACCGTTCAATTGTTTGGGGTCAGTGGGATTTTTAAATGATTTTGAAAAGAAGCTTCTTATGCTCAACAAACCTGCATGTATTTAATCAAAAACTTTGTAAAAACAGCCGTATTGTGATATATTATTACAATTTAAATTAGTTCCTAATTCTATTGTAATATATTATAAACGTAATTTATTCCTGTGATGCAAAGCTGAATTTTCAGCATCATTACTCCTTCAGTGTCACATGATCCTTCAGAAATTATTCTAATATGATGATTTACTACTCAAGAAACATTTATATTACTATTATCAATGTTGAAATCAGTTGTGATGCTTAATATTTTTGGAGAAACCGCTATCCTTTTTTAAAAAAGATTCTTTGAATTGAAAGTTCATTTTCAAATAGATTATTTTAACTAGAACGTCAAATTCTTTACTGTCACTTTTGATCAATTTAATGATTTCTTTCTGAATAAAAGTGTTAATTTGTTTTGAAAAAAACGAATGACCCCACACATTTGAATGGTAGTGTTTGATTAGATTTACATTACATTTATGCATTTAGCATATACTTTAGTGACTTACAAATGAATAAAATAACAGGGAATTTATGTAATATAAATAGATTAAAATTTTTAATCGTAATCGTATCATAAAATTAAGCATATGCCATTTATCTCATTAAACAAATTCATTTTGTCATCATTTACTATATCCAGCAAAGTAAACAATCAGAAAACTGTATTTTCTGCTTCAAGGATCATTGGAGACTCCAAAAGGACACCAAATAATCAAATATAAGGAGTCCATATAATTATATTATATAATAAATGTATACACACCTAAGCAACAAAAAAAAAGTTGCAGAAATCACAGTATATAGTATGTGTACAGAGCAACAACAACAAGCTTGTTTGCATTTTAGACGAGTCAAGCTGTGATACCGAACAGGACCACACGGAGACGCCAGAAAAACGACCAAATCAACCGCTTTGACTGCATAAACCTACGATTACTGATCACAACAACGTACACATGACAAATCAAACATTATCCTTCCTGAGTGTGTGTAAACAATGCGAATGTACTGTGTCTGTACATGAATGCAGCGTGTGATCAGTGATCTAGAGCGCACACACGCGGTTTGTTCTTTGTGCATCAATATAACAGACTCTCACGAGCTTACTGAACGACACCTAAATTGCGCAGAATACGACAGCGCTCGTGTTTTAAAGCAAAGCACACACTGGAATTAATAATTCACTAAAGCGCAATGTAAGTCTCTATTCTCTCTGATATCTCTGATGTAATCAGCCTGGCCTTCTTTACATTAGCGCTGTTTTGGACTGTTTGAATGAATTTGATTATTGGATCACTGAAAACTTTCCCAGAGTTTAACGGCTTAAAATGGCCTGATCACAAACAGAGAAGCATAATTGAGTTAAAGATTTAGAATGGAGATTTCCTCAGGGTTACAGGTGCTGTAGATTCTCAGTGTGATTATGATAAACTCCAGACTTCTAACATCATCTAACTGCGTGACGAAAATTACATTAAATAACGCAGCTTCACGTTCTTCTGTAATTTATTTGCGTTAATTATGTTAAATTATTTTAACACGTTAAGGAATTTAAATTAATCGCAGGCGTTAACGATGACAGCCCTAAAATAAGTAACAGTTATTATGTTTCAGTATGTGGTACTGTCAGGTTTTTATACCTCTGTTAAAATCAAGTGATGTCCGTAAATCCTATGATATAACAACAAAACTGAAATTATTCCCCATACCATGAAAAAGAAATGGTGTCACATAATATAAATGAATAATATATTTGCCTACCGTACCTCTATGAACAGTTCTACTTCAGGTCAAGAATACACTGTGATAAGAGCCACAAAAACACACACAAAATAATGATGCATGCAAAACAGAGAGAAAAGACTACCTTAATATAATAATTATTCATGGTTTGCTTCAATGACATGGTTTCTGATGTAATACATTGGAGATTTTGACCGTAATGCCTTCCATTCTGGTTTGTCACCTAAATGGGACACAAAGGCTCACAAGGTGAATCAGAGAAATCAAGGTTAGTGACCTTTTCCAGTTTGATAACCTGTCCTTTTGCTATCTCTCTCTGCTCTGCAGTTGTATCTGGGGATCGTTCTGTCTGCTGTGGTCATCATCACCGGCTGCTTCTCCTACTTCCAGGAGGCCAAGAGCTCGAAGATCATGGAGTCTTTCAAAAACATGGTTCCCCAGGTACACACAACCCCTTCCTCCAACAGATTTTATTCCTAAACTGAGCCCAAATCCTACTCCAGCCTTCACATTGCATATTTCTAGTTGTGCTTCTCAATTTGAAAATAACATTGCAATATACTCTAATAACCAATATAGTCCATTAATCTTAATCCCCTGTTTGCCTCTCTGGTCATAATCCTAATTATCATCTCCCACCGCGGAGTCTCTGAAGCCTCTAGACTGTATTAATGCTCTTCTAATCTCTCTTCTGGCCTTAGAGTCATTAGAGGTTGAAATTGATGTGTGTGTGGTCCGCAGCAAGCTTTAGTGATCCGTGAAGGTGAGAAGCTACAGATTAACGCTGAGGAGGTGGTGGCTGGTGATCTGGTGGAGGTAAAGGGAGGAGACAGGATCCCTGCTGACCTCAGGGTCACCTCTGCTCACGGCTGCAAGGTATCTACAAACATGGATGGAAATATTTATTATGAACACTCGCAATCTTTCTCTTGCACCTGTATGTAGTATATTGTCGAGATCTGTCTGTCTATCTGTATGTTTGTCTATCTGTATGTTTTTCTGTCTGTCTATCTCTCTGCCTATCTGTCTGTCTATCTGTATGTTTGTCCATCTGTATGTTTTTCTGTCTGTCTATCTCTCTGCCTATCTGTCTGTCTATCTGTATGTTTTTCTGTCTGTCTATCTCTCTGCCTATCTGTCTGTCTATCTGTATGTTTGTCTGTCTGTCTATCTCTCTGCCTATCTGTCTGTCTATCTGTATGTTTGTCTGTCTGTCTGTCTATCTCTCTGTCTATCTGTATGTTTGTCTGTCTGTCTATCTCCCTGTTTATCTGTCTTGTCTGTCTGTCTATCTCTCTGTCTATCTGTCTGTCTATCTGTATGTTTGTCTGTCTGTCTATCTCCCTGTTTATCTGTCTTGTCTGTCTGTCTGTCTGTCTATCTGTATGTTTGTCTGTCTGTCTGCCTGTCTGTATGTTCTAACTATCTATCTATCTATCTATCTATCTATCTATCTATCTATCTATCTATCTATCTATCTATCTATCTATCTATCTATCTATCTATCTATCTATCTATCTATCTATCTATCTATCTATCTATCTATCTATCTATCTATCTGTCTGTCTGTCTGTCTGTCTGTCTGTCTGTCTGTCTGTCTGTCTGTCTGTCTGTCTGTCTGTCTGTCTGTCTGTCTGTCTGTCTGTCTGTCTGTCTGTCTGTCTGTCTGTCTGTCTGTCTGTCTGTCTGTCTGTCTGTCTGTCTGTCTGTCTGTCTGTCTGTCTGTATGCCTGTAGAAACTTGAATATTCCAAAACTCTTTTCAACTTTCAGACAAGGCTTTATCAAGCCAACAAAAGTTTGTTATATATATATGTATATATATATTATAATTCTTTAGGTTGACAACTCCTCCCTGACTGGCGAATCAGAGCCCCAGACCAGGTCACCCGACTGCACCCATGATAACCCTCTGGAAACCCGTAACATCGCCTTCTTCTCCACCAACTGTGTTGAGGGTACGGTTGCTATAGCAGCTGCATCACTGCTCCATTTTCTCCCCCATGCTGTCTCTCTCACTCTATTATTTCATTTCCTGTTCTTTATGAACTCATCTTCTCCGATCGATTTTTCCTTTTTCATTTCACTCTTTTTCTCGTCTCTTTATTTTTTTTTTCCTGGTCATTTTTGCCAAGAACAGCCGTAGAGGAAAGATGTTGTCATGACAACAACCTCTCACTTTTGCTCCCCATCTTGCCTCTCGTCAACTGCCCACGCGATTGCTCACACTTTCTTTTTCACTCCATTTTTCCAAACATTTCTCTTTCCTATGTCACTCTTTTGGCTTCGTTTTGATAAGACACTAATCAATTCAGATCCAGCTAAATACATTTTCATCATTTGCTTCACACGTTTCCACCTTCAAAATGATGATTAATATTCCTTATAAAAAATTCAGCTGCTTTGGGTTAGTTCACCCAAAAATGAAAATTCTGTCATTAATTACCCTCATGTCGTTCCAAACCTGTAAGACCTTCGTTCATCTTCAGAACACAAATTAAGATTTTTTTTTCATGACATCCGAAAGCTCTCTGACCTCTCCATAGACAGCAATTTAATAAACACTTTCAAGGTCCAGAAAGGTAGTACAGACATCATTAAAATAGTCCATGTGACTCCAGTGGTTCAAACTTAATTTTATGAAGCGACGAGAATACTTTTTGTGTGCAAAAAACAAACAAAAATAACAATATATATCAATATCTCTTCTTGTCTGTGTCAGTCTCCTACGCTGTTGACATAGTAAACACAGTGCAGCGCTTTCGAGTTCTATGGCAGAACGGCGGCTCACCATTGGCTAGCTCCTGCGTCAGCATCACACGCATGCGCCGTGGTGCTCACGTGAACAGCGTCGGCCAATGGTGAGCTGCCGTAGAACTCGAAAGCGCTGCACTGTGTTTACTACGTCAACAGCATAGGAGACTGACACAGGCGTGAAGACTTTATAAAATTTAAGTTGAACCACTGAAGTCACATGGACGATTTTAACAATGTCTTTCCTGCCTTTCTTGGGGTCAGAAAGCTCTTGGACTTCATCAAAATATTTCTTAATTTGTGTTCCGAAGATGAACGAAGGTCTTACTGGTTTGGAACGACATGAGGGTGAGGAATTAATGACATAATTTTCATTTTTGGGTGAACTAACCCTTTATTGACAGCAAATACATATAGAGTTCTCTCAGAAATGACCGTGATTTCCCTCTTAGTAGTCAGTGTTAGCTCAGCACTTCAGTCAGTCGTGTGATGCTGTTGTTTTGATAGGTCAAGAGATGTTGCATATGTCCGCTGCTCAGTGTGCTGTCAGCGGGGTGTCAGTGTTTCGTGATCTCATGATGTCCTTCCTTTTAGAGTCAGGCTCAGCTCCAGGGTGACACTCTCCTGCCCCCAAGTGGTGGATTAGAGGATTACACAATATGTTTATGAGGTTTCTAGAATGTCTCGCTCATGACAAAACAAGACATCAAACTAATACTGGATTTGTTTACTCGTGGTCCGAGATTTAAAAAGACAAAATAAGAAAAATCTTAATGAGACATATTAATATAAAAATGTCTTGGTTATTTTGTGTTTTTTTTATTAAAGAGATTTATTTGATCAAAGCTAATATTCATATAACATCATGTAGATGTGATCCATAAATAAAAAATCTTTTCACTTTCGTTCAACAGTTTGGTGCCACCTTAGTGTTTTTTTAACAATAATTTCATTCAGCGAGAAAACATTAAATTGATCAAAAGTAACATAAAAGACATTTATAATGTGTTACAAAAAAGGTCTCTATTTCAAATAAATGCAGTTCTTTTCAACTTTCTATTCATCAAAGTATCACGGTTTCCACAAAAATATGAAGCAGCACAACTGTTCAACATTGATAATAATAATATATATTTCTTGTTTAGCAAATCAGCATATTAGAATGATTTCTGAAGGATCATGTGACACTGAAGACTGGAGTAATGATTAATATTTTTTAGTGTAATAATATTTTACAATATTACTGTTTTTACTATATTTTCAAATAAATGCAGCCCTGGTGAGCATTAGATACTTCTTTCAAAAACATAAAAAAATACTTTTCATTTGTATTAAGGCAAAATAAGTGATAATTAATTTGCCTAGTAATTGAAACATTAACTTTACTGCCAAACTATTTAATTTATGTAACTACCAATACTACACAATACAACAATATAAAAGGTGGTCTGGAATACTTGATTCTGATTGGTCATTCATGGTATTCATTGGTCACTTTACACTCTCACGGAATAAGATCATTTCAAACCAAATCAATATTTCCTTTTCTTTTATTTGTTTCTTTTAATTATATATTTGGTAAGTAGCCATGTAAAATATAAGTGGAATAATGTCTGCTGGTCATTATAACAAAATAATGACATGTTGATTGGGTCATTGGCTTGAATGGACCATTGAAAGTCCCTCTTTTCTCTTCTCTGTCAGGTACTGCTCGTGGTATTGTCGTTTGCACCGGTGACCGCACTGTCATGGGCCGCATTGCTACTCTGACCTCCGGCCTGGAGACCGGAAAGACCCCCATCGCCAAGGAGATCGAGCACTTCATCCAAATTATCACCGGTGTGGCCGTCTTCCTGGGTGTGTCCTTCTTTATCCTGTCTATCATCCTGGGCTACAGCTGGTTGGAGGCCGTCATCTTCCTCATCGGAATCATCGTCGCCAACGTGCCCGAGGGTCTGCTGGCCACCGTAACTGTGAGGATCACTGGTTCTTCCCTTTCTTTCTCTGTGTTAGGATTTTGTTGTGTGTATTAATATCTCTGCTAGTGTTTAAATGTCTTTCTGTAACACTCACATGTTTGTAATCTTTCAGTATAATTAATGTGTGTGTTTGTCATCTTCTTGAATTTGGTATCTTTTGTTCATGGCTTTGTTCGGAATGGAATACTAGCGTACTGCACAGTATGTACTTCATATCGTCTAGTGAGACTGTGAAATATTATGATAAACAGTACACTGTATGCAAATATTTCAAAAAGTACATTGTATTCACACTATTTGCATAATTAATTCAGCAAGTAGCATCTAATAGTTAGTCATAAGTAAATAAATGTATGTACCGTTCAAAAGTTTGGGGTCAGTAATATTATTTTTTTAAAAGAAATTAAAACTTTTATTCAGCAAGAATGCATTAAATTAAATAAAAAGTGTCAGTACATTTATAAAGCTACAAAAGATTTTCAAATATATGATATTCTTTTGAACTTTCTATTCATCTAAAAATACAGTTAAAATATCATGGTTTACACAAAAATATTAAGCAGCACAACTTTTTCCAACATTGATAATATTAAGAAATGTTTCTTAAGTATTAAATCAGCATATTAGAATGATTTCTGAAGGATCTTGTGACACTGAAGACTGAAGTGTAATGATGCTGAAAAATTACGTTTTTCATTTTTAAAATATATTAAAAACTGATATTTTTATAATATTTTAAATACAGCCTTAGTGAGCTTATGAAATTTATTTGAAAGAATATAAAAAATCGATCCCAAACTTTTGAACAGTAGTATAGTATTTTATGCAAATTCATGTTTGATATTTCGCTTTACTTCATGGAGCACATGCAAGTAATGCATTGCATTGTGGGATACAGTATCCCATGAAGTGTGCTTCGTTGTAGACTACACAGTTTGTGCATCCAATAGTGTAGACATGCAAATTTTAGTTTCATTCTTATAATTTTACAGTTAGGTTGGGTCAGATTACATAGTTCAGTTCCCTAGTTCAAATATGAATAGTGTGCCATTCCGAAAATGTTCCATGAGATTATATTTGGACAATTTAAAATGTGTGTGTATTTGTTGTCTGTCCTTTTATTCCATCTGTTTGCGTTCATTTCTTTTCTTCTTCTGTGTAACTCTTTACAGTGTTAGTGAAGTCTTGTGGTTTCTCGTCTGTGATAAACGCTCAAGCAGTGTTATATATATATATATATCATTATGTGTGTGTTCTTGAACTGTATTCTCTCTCTCTAATCCTTCATATCTGTGACCCTTCGTGACTCTATCGCTATTTCTCTCTCTGTCTGTCTCTCTCTTTTTCTTTCCTGTGTTCTTTTACAGACTCTCACTGTTGAAAGCCTAGGTCAATATGAAAATCTGAAAAATTATTGCCCTGTGGTATCTCTAGTTGCCTGTGCGAGCTAGTGGCTGCCACATAGAGACTGACACTCTGAGACGGGGCTCTTGCTGTGCTCGTGCATTGGTGCCTCTGGCTGCGGTGCACAACTAGGCCTGAAACATACCCTACGCAGGCGTCATACTCAGTTTCATGCATCTTTGCATTCCAAAATGTGCCAAAGTGCAATTCTTAAAGTAACTCTAATATGCATTGGCTATGCATTGCCTACACCGACACTGAGGACGTTTGTATTTTTTGTATTAAAGATATATATTTATTTTATTTTTTGACTGTAACATTGCTAATGTTTTTTGGACCAAACTGTCAAATTATTATAGATTGATATATTATCAACTATATTTTTTAAATAAATGTTAATTATTCTATAGCAATAAAATGCATCATTTTATTTAATGAAAAGAAAAAAAACATTTATTTTTAACTATATTTTATATCTATGCTTAACTCCACTACCTGGATTTTTCTTGTAGGTTTTTTTTAAATATTTATATTTATAATTTTTTTTTTTTTTAAGTCAAAGCTTTTGTAAAATACTACAATATTATGTTTCCCCATGCAGCTTTTTTAGATGTTTTATGTTTTTGAAAGAAGTATCTTATCCTAATCTAGGATGTATTTATTTAATCAGAAATTTCCTTTAATATTGTGAAATATTAGGACAACTCAAAATTGTTTTCTATTTTAACACCTTTTCAAATGTATTCCTGTGATGGCAAAGCTGAATTTTCAGCATCATTACTCCAGTCTTCAGTGTCACATTTTCCTTCAGAAATCATTCCAATATGTTGATTTGCTCCTCAAGAAACATTTATTATTATTATCAATGTTGAACACAGTTGTACTGCCCTTTATAACTTGTATAACTTGTATATGTCTCTTGATTTTTGATTTTATGAAAAGTGCAAAGCTATGTCAAATGCTGGAAATTATTACATTTTGATTGAGTTTTATATAAATTTACACACTCCATTGTCTTTGAATCTGATTATAGTTGAACCAAGCTCATCTGTCACAGGTCAGATCTTAGTCTAAAAGACAAAAAAATACAGTTACTGCATTTTGCATGTTCTCGGCAGACAATTGTTCACCTCAGAAAATAAATTGTGCACATATGTTTTTCTCACTGCAAGTCAACCCTTTATTAACAATCTGGATTGGGTTCTTTTTTCTTGTCATTTTCTCAGGCTTTGTATGATGAGGGCATGTCACACCTGTTCCTGTTAGCATCTGTCTAATTTGACTGGCTCCTACCAAGTAACAGATGAATTTGTGCCAATATACCTTAGATTTTGATTTGAGATTTTTCGGCCTTCATTTTACGTCAATAACAAAAGCTGGACATTGCGTAGCGTATGTTTCTGACCACTATGCCTCCTCAATCTGCTTTCGCTTTGCTCCTTTTTGATTTAACACTGTTCTATTGCTGCACGATATTGCATTGTGCCACATTATGAAAAATGTAACATCACTAAAATTCTGTTTGGTTCTCTTTCTCTCCACCTCCTTTTCCTTTTAACTTCTGCCTCAACCACTCTTCCTTTTGTTCTGTTATTCTGGTCCTCTGTTTCTGTTCCTCTCTTTCTATCTTTCTGTTTCCGTCTCTCAGGTGTGTCTGACTCTCACGGCCAAGCGCATGGCCCGTAAAAACTGCCTGGTGAAGAATCTGGAGGCTGTGGAGACTCTGGGATCCACCTCCACCATCTGCTCTGATAAAACCGGCACCCTGACGCAGAACCGCATGACTGTCGCCCACATGTGGTTCGACAATCAGATCCATGAGGCGGACACCACCGAAGATCAGTCTGGTGAGCTGCTAGAGAATTACTAGGTTAAAGTTACTATGGAAATAGATGCAGGATAGATAGATAGACACTGCCATCGAAACATTTGGGGTCAGTAAGATTTTGGGCCATATAATACACCCGGCGCAATGTGACACCAGGAGCGACGCAAGTGTCGATGCAGTTATCATTTTCACATCCAGCGCCACGCTGTTTAAATAGCAAATACACTCGCCCCCATCTGTTCACCCATGGGCGTGCTGGTCTGAAAACGAGGTGTGTTCAGGTGTATTGTTGGCGCTTTGCTATTTTGAGGCAACTGAAATCTGCGCCATTGACCATGCAGTATTTTTTGTGTTATTTAAAGGGCGCTTTAGTAATATGCACCTATAGGCAGTGCACAACGCGCGTACACTCTGCTTATTACACACACAGGGACGTGCAGCAGCACACAAACATGCCAAATATTAAAAACAAAAGGATTCCTCTCTGGAGAATTACGCAATTCTTGCAAATTCCGCCATTGTGCGAGCGTAACTGGCTTTTAAAGGGAATGGGAGATGAGACTCTGATTGGTTTATTGCACATTACGCCCAAAACACACATGACTCATTTAGAGATTATGTACAACCCTTTTGGACCATGTGCCTGGTGCGCTGACCGTTTTTTTCCCCGTCGTTAAACTAGCAAAAGTGGATTTACACACGCCGTGCATCTGCACCATGCGCTTCAGACCATGTGCTCAGCTCAGATCGTTCAAATAGGGCCCATTGTTTGAAAATAAATGAATGCTTTTATTTAGCAAGGATGAATTATATTCAAAAGTGAGCGTAAAGACAATTATAATGTTACAAAATATTTATATTTCAAATAAATGCTGTTCTTTGTATTTGTCAAAGTACCAAGAAAAATATATCATAGTTTTCACCAGGGTTATTATATTGAACTAAAACTAAAATCATGCAAAGATGTTTTCATTATTTGGAATACAAAAACGTTAACTGAAATCAAATAAAATCTTAAAAACTTATTTAAACTAGCTGCCAACTTGCTAGCTGCAACATTTAATTTAACTTAACTAAAACCTGTATATATATATATATATATATATATATATATATATATATATATATATATATATATATATATATATATATATATATATATATATATATATATATATATATATATATATATATATATATATATATAGATATATTAAAAACATACATCAATAAAACTTCACAAAAAAATGAAAATGGATAAATAAAAATGTATCCAAATTATAATAGTATCTCAATAATTAAATTAAAATAGCATTAATTTCCACAAAATAATAAGCAGCATAACTGTTTTAACATTGATAATAATGATAAATGTTTTTTTGAGCAGCAAATCAGCATATTAGAATGATTTCTGAAGGATCATGTGACACTGAAGACTGGAGTAATGATGCTTCAAATATATATGCTGAAGATATAATTATAAAACAAAATTATTATAATGAAGAATAAATTATGTTTAAAAAATATATTTTTAGTTTTTATTCATTTATTGTGCTGTATTTAGGATTAAATAAATTCAGCTTTGGTGAGCATATCAAAAACATTTTTAAAAATCTTACCCACTTTTGAACAGTATGTACAGACAGAAAGATAGACAGACTGACAAACAGATATACAGACTGACAGATGGATAGACAGACAAACAGACTGACAGATGGATAGACAGACAGACAGACAGACAGACAGACAGACGGATAGACAGATAGATAGATGGATGGATGGATGGATGGATGGATGGATGGATGGATGGATGGATGGATGGGTGGATGGATGGATGGATGGATGGGTGGATGGATGGATCATTACGTTGTTCTAGCAGTTGCTAGTTTGTTTTAGGCTATAGATAGTCACTATATTGATCCCGTGTGTGATCTCTTCTAGGTACGTCCTTTGATAAGAGCTCTGGGACGTGGTTGTCTCTGGCCCGTGTGGCAGCGCTCTGTAACAGAGCCGTGTTTAAGGCCGGGCAGGAGTCTCTGCCAATCCTGAAGCGCGATGTTGCAGGTGACGCCTCTGAGTCGGCTCTTCTCAAGTGCATCGAGCTCTCCTGTGGGTCCGTCAAAGCCATGAGGGAAAAGAACAAAAAAGTGGCTGAAATTCCCTTCAACTCCACCAACAAATACCAGGTTTGTTTACTGTTTGTATAAAATGTGAATGGATTTATGAAGTAATTGTACGTCTAGCTAACATTCAGTCAACATAACCTTCATTTACTTAATAATACTTAAAATGTCTAACTGTCTAACTTTAATTGCGAAATGGATGGTTGACGTGTCCATGCCACCTTTTTTAATTAACGCCAAGATTTTATGGTTATTTAAGGAAAGTGTATATTGTAAGTCATGCCACCATTCATATTAAGTTTATCACCATTTTTTTCATGTCAAAGTTCATGTCAAATGGCCCTGCAACCAAATTATGTTTTTTTTTTTATTACAAATATTGGTAACACTTAAGTTTAGGGTCCAATTCTCACTATTAACAATTTGCTTATTAGCATGCATATTACTAGGTTATTAGCTTTTTATTAGTACTTATGAAGCACATATTAATGCCTTATTCTGCATGACCTTATTTTACATCCCTTAATCCTACCCAATATCTAAATTCAACAACTAGCTTACTAAATATTAATAAGCAGTAATTAGGAGTTTATTAAAGCAAAAGTCGTAGTTAATGGCTAGTTAATAGTGAGAATTGGACACTAAAATAAAGTGTGACCCAAATATTCCATGAGATCTCTCTTATTTGTTTTATATATATATTTATATTATTATTGTTGTTTTATAATACTATTATTGTTTCTTAATTACAAATATTCTATGTAGTTTTTCAATTACTATAATCTGTAAAATATAAAATATTCTTTAAATCTGCATGCATAATAATCTTAAAAATTCTAAAAAAAATTAGATGGATTATAGAATGTCACACCACAGGACACATGACACCTTATAACCAAATATATTTAATTTCAACTAATAATACAATAAATACAGAGAGAATAAGATGAGCGAGAAATAAAGAGTTATTAAATACATATTTTATATTTCATCAATACTAAAGTTTATCCTTTTCATTATAATTTATTAAATTAATTAATAATGATTTTGTATAAAGATATATATATAGATTTGTTTAGTACATTATTAGACAATGGCATTTCTTTTTACTTTAATTCTTAGGGATAGTTCAACATGATAATCACATTATTCAGTTCTCATTAACACTCATTCTCATGTGCTTGGATGTGTTTTCACACCAGTTGTCAGTGCACGAGTCGGATGAGGGTAACGATAGCCACTACCTGCTGGTGATGAAGGGGGCGCCAGAGCGCATCCTGGACCGCTGCTCCAACATCCTAATTCAGGGGAAAGAGCAGCCCATGGATGAGGAATTGAGGGAGGCCTTCCAGAACGCCTACCTGGAACTCGGAGGGCTGGGAGAAAGAGTGCTTGGTGAGAAATAGAGAGTTGTGACTTCAAAATAAAAGTATTAAACTATCACTTTCGTTCTATCATCTCTCCACTATCCTGACCAAAGAAAATTTTTTTTTTTTTAAAAGGTTCAAATATGAAAATAAATGCAAGACACATAAAAAAACTAAATATTGGACCCTCAAAACTGTGGAATAAATCCATTCATTATTGCTTATATTTTTTTTTCCTTCTTCCATCCAGGTTTCTGCCACGTGTTCCTGCCCGAGGACAAGTACCCCAAAGGATTTGCCTTTGACACAGATGACATCAACTTCCAGACAGACAAACTGTGCTTTGTGGGTCTGATATCCATGATTGACCCGCCCCGTGCTGCCGTCCCAGATGCTGTGGGCAAATGCCGCTCAGCTGGTATCAAAGTTATCATGGTGACCGGTGACCATCCAATCACAGCCAAGGCCATTGCTAAAGGTGTCGGTATCATCTCTGAGGGTAACGAGACCGTGGAGGACATCGCCGCTCGGCTTAATATTCCTGTCAGCCAGGTCAACCCCAGGTAGAGTTTTAAAACACACACACAGAACACATAAAAAAACTGTTTCTTCCCATAATTTTCTCTTTACAATGGATAAAAATATCAAAAGGGGGGGGGGGGCACATTTAGGAGGCCTGTGCTAAACATTCATGATTTTCCTAAGGACATGTTCCTGGATCAACATGCTTTTAAATCCTGGAACAACTTTCCTATCAACTGATCAGATTACAAGGTTGGGATTATGTTTGAACAGCATTTGTTTCCACCAATCGTATGCTTTTAGAAGTAGGCTGGGGTTAGGATTTGGTTTATGATTGCTTGATAGGAATATTGTTTCTAGGAATGACAAAGGATGTTGATCCAGTTGTTTGGCTAAATTGCTTCAGGCTGGTTTCAACCGATCTATAATCTATAATGCCTTCAAAAATCGGTCAGTGGTAAAGCATCTACAATGATATAACAAAATATTTGCAAAAGTAGAATATATGGCTACTTCTGAATGTCCATCAATGGAGAAAATGCCCTATAATTGTGCAGTTTCAGTATCTACCTGCAGGGAAAAACATTCAGAAAAAACCTAGGGTGCGTCTCAATCCGCTCCATAGCTTCCTCAGGTCGTGAATCAGTATATCGTGCACATGAATTCAGGCACTGCTATGGACAGAAAGGACTCACTACACATGGGGACACTGATGAATCGACATGACAACGTCCTCATTGTACAACATCACTACTGGCATTTATGAACAACAGTAGAACTGATATCTTTCTGACATTATTTGTACATTTTATTTAAAGCACTTTATGATAAATACTTCCCTTGTTACATACGTGCAGCCTTTCAGCTGTAAATAAATGATAGATCATGTTAATTACCTGCCTAGTGATGTATGTTTATGCTGAAATATAATTAAATAATAGTAAAACATAAAAATAAAACATATATCACATGTCATTATGTGTAGTGAGTTGGCTCACATGATTTATGTTTCGCGCTTCAGAACTTCTGTCTAGGGAACATAGTGAGAATCGATACTCCCTGGTTTTCACGGAGCATTCTGGGACTGCTTAGGGAGCGAACACTTCAGTGCGCTGGAAGGATTTGTTTTTCACTTTAAATTTAAAATAACGATTCAGTTCAGGGTGACTAGGGGTTTAAGAAGCATTTGAGTAATTATGATGCATTTTATGTTCAGAGTAAAAATTTCAGAGCTAATTTCATTCAGTAAGTATTGACTACCTAATAGGAACTATATCAGTCCTAAATTTGCTATTACTTACTGATTAGTAATATTGTTTCCATATTAGTTAATAGTAGTAGCTGAAGTGTTAATGTAGTACTACTCATTAGCCCTGCATTACTTTTTGCTACGTTCAGACTGCCTTTAAATAACACCAAAAATACTGCGTTTTCAAATTAGCAATGCACCAACAATGTGCCTGAATCAGGGGCGAAGCAGAAGTTGTCTCACCACTGATAGCACTCTGGTTGGTTGTAGCGCTATCCTATTGCGTGCAGAGGGAATTTGAAAGGCAACCGTTTATCCCACCCCTCGGATTGAGCCCTGCCAATGGTGAGTTCCCAGACCCAACTTGATGTGGGTCTGGCTTGTCAGGCTCACATTTACCTGCTATACTCTGCTTATTACACACACAGCAGCAGCAGCAGCACACAAATATTGTTAAATATTAAAAATAAAAGGATTCCTCTCTGGAGAAGCATTCAGTCTTTCCGCTCGCAAATTCTGCCATTTAAATAGCGAATCCGCCATGTCGCAAGCGCAACTGGCTTTTAAAGGGAATGGGAGATGAGACTCTGATTGGTTTATTGCATGTTATGCCCAAACACATCCATGGCTCATTAAGAGACTGGGTACAACCCTTTTGGACCATGCGCCAGGTGCGCCAACCATTTTTTCCATCATTAACCCTTTCATGCATGAATTATGGAAAACATTATTTAGATTTTTTTAAGATTCTTTTTATTACTTTAATATGACGCTAAAATTGAAATCCATTTTCATTTTTACAAAATTCAGTTTTATTTAAAAATTATTTTACTGTCCACGTATGTGGACACCATGCAACAAAGGCATAAAATGGGACAAAAAGCCATAGAGGACAATATGGAACATTGTGTTTTTATTATGTTATGCTATGTATATCAGCTCTGTTATTAAAAACATTAATATTGCAATATAACAACTATAAAACACATATTGTAGGAACTATAATGGTAGTTATATGCGGAAACCAATATGGACTGGGCTTTGCTGGCACATACTCTTCATCACTGCTTTCACTGTCACTTCCACTGTCCTCTGGGATGTATTCTATATTATTCTGTACTGAGTGATTGACCCATGCTGTCCCTATTTAGACGGCAAAATGCAAATCTTTCTCTGTATGTATGTGTAAAGTTGCCATTTAATGCCATAATATGTCATTTTGAATGGTTATTTATGTTGATATATTTGTTAAAAATCTGTTTTATTACAATATAAGACAATTCAAAACATATTTGCAAAAATAGAACAGATATACTAGCAGGTTACAGAAATCAGACTTAATGCAATCTGACTCCACTGTTGCATGACGTCCACATACGTGGACAGATAGTTTTTGGTGAATAAAAACTACGTTTTACTTTACATTTCAGTTTATAAAATACTAACATATTCATCATACTTTACTGTACATAATAATGTGTTTTTTAGCTCAATTGACCTCCTTGTATAAAAGTTTTTCACAGATATGCCTGGGGCATTTGGCACATGGCTATCGCTGTCAGCCATCTTGGATTAATGATGTCAATAAAGCAATTAATATTTGGAATACAATACAGTAGCCACTGTTACAATATTGCTGTCAATCTACTGACACTGCCCTCAAGTGGTTTGGAGAAAATAACCAAGATAAATTAACCCTAAATGGAGTTAAATTAACTGTCCCCAAATGTGGACGCCATGCATGAAAGTAGCAAAAGTGGATTCGGACACGCCCTAAGTGCACCTGTGGCATGCGCTTCAGACCATGTGCTCAGATCATTAAAATAGGACCCTGAGGCTCACTGTGTGAACGTTGTTACCTTATATTAAAGACAGACCGTTATTCTAAAGTGTTACCAAAATAAGAAAAACTCAACTAAAACTGAATTCTGGATAATGTAACATGATTTGTCTAATAAGTATTGCTCTTTTTTATTTAATAACAGCAGCTGCACATTTTGTCGGATTTTGATACACTACTGGAGAGCGAGTTTCCATTTAGTATTCGTCATGTGTGTGTTGTCAGGGATGCTAAAGCCTGTGTGATCCACGGCTCAGATCTGAAGGATCTCTCGCAGGAGCAGATGGATGAAGTGCTGAGGAATCACACAGAGATTGTGTTCGCCAGGACCTCTCCCCAACAGAAACTCATCATCGTGGAGGGCTGCCAGAGACAGGTACACACACGCACACTCACATTCAGCTAAATAACACATAAAAAGGATTTAAACTGTTCATTCGTAATCATTCATAACTGCCTTGTATTTTCACACACACTCTCTGTCTGTCTGTGTCCTTTAGGGTGCCATTGTGGCTGTGACCGGTGATGGAGTGAACGACTCCCCTGCTCTGAAGAAAGCAGACATCGGTGTTGCCATGGGGATTTCGGGCTCAGACGTCTCCAAGCAGGCTGCAGACATGATCCTGCTGGACGACAACTTTGCATCCATCGTTACTGGAGTTGAGGAAGGTACGAGAGAGAGGGAGTCAAAGCATATGAGAAAGGTAGAAAGAAATCCAGAGCAAGCCAGGGGCTACTCATACAAGGAAATTGTTTTCATCTGTATTCTCCATTATTTATTCTTTAATTGGATCTCTGTTAGATTCCACAAAGTGGTTGCTAGTCTGGGGTCCACATAAACATTCGTAATAAAAATTAGGATACAACTATACAAAAAAAAAATGAAATACCATTTTCAGATAATTAAAATCAACTATAATATGCAACAAACAATAAATAAAATTACAAAAGTATACATTTAATGTATAGTAAAGTTATAGTCTATAGCATTGTATAATATAGTTTAAAGATTTTATTTTAAAAAACAACAAAATGACAACAACAGTGAACAAAGTAGGTACAAAAAAAGTAACACAATTGAGAGTAGTAGTCTTCTTCTGATAGTAACTTTTTGAAAAAAAATAATTTGAAATAATATAATATATTATAATTAATTCAAAATAAATATTTATTTAAAACAACCATATGACTTATGGTTATATTTAATATGTAAAATTAAAATCTGATTATTCAGATAAAATAACATAAAAAACATGTTCAAATAGAACTATAAATCAAATTTTATATTGTTTATTTTATTTCTTGTAATTTTTCATTATATTTTTATTTTAGTGTTTTTTTTTATTCTTTAATAGAAAAATCCACAAAGTGACAACAACAGTAAAAAAGTAGGTCATATTTAAATGTATTAATTAATTCAAAATAAACATTTATTAAAAACAACCATGTCAAAAAATCTGAATTAAATGCAGAAGATAAAAATATGATAAAATATAACAATAAATCAAATTTAATGTTTAATTGTTTTATTCATTGTCGTTTTTATCATATTTTTATTTTAGTGTTAAAATTATTTTAGCTTAAAAAATTTACAAAAAGACAACTGTAAAAAAAAAGTAGGTCATATTTAAACCAAATAATAAATAATAATAATAAAAAGTCTTTTGATAGTAACTTTTCAAAAAGGTTTTGATTCAATTCAATTAATTCAAAATAATAAAAAAAACATATGATGTATGGTTATATTTAATTATATGTCAAAAAATCTGAACTAAAATGGAGATAATTCAAATAAAAATATGATAAAATATATCAAATCAATCAAAGTTAATATTTTATTGTCATTTGTAACAAATTTTTATTTTAGTGTTTTTTAATGCATTTAAAAAATCATCAAAACGAAACAACAACAGTAAAGAAAAGTAGGTAATATTTAAAACACAATTGACAGATTTTCCAGGCATCATAAGCATAATGCTGGGCACTTCTCTGAAAGCAAATTGTCATTTCAAATGTTTGAAAAAACAAAACAGAAAAAGTCTAGTTGGATGAGAGAAAAGACTTGAATAACTCGGGTAATAATGAGGTCTGTGTTTCTGTTCTTTGTTTCTCTCCCAGGTCGTCTCATCTTTGATAACCTGAAGAAGTCCATCGCCTATACGCTGACCAGCAACATTCCTGAGATCACTCCCTTCCTGTTTTTCATCTTGGTCAACATTCCTCTTCCTCTCGGAACCATCACCATCCTCTGCATTGACCTGGGCACTGACATGGTGAGACACGTCGTGCATATCTAATATTTTTATTTTAAGAATGAACATATTCTTGAATGTAACAGAAACTGGAGTTATTTTTTCTGTAATATCAGTCACTCATACATGCACTACATTCATACATTAACCAATTGTTGTATGCCATCTCAGGTCCCTGCAATCTCATTGGCTTATGAGGCAGCAGAGAGTGACATCATGAAGCGCCAGCCTCGTAACCCCCACAGGGACAAGCTGGTGAACGAGCGTCTCATCAGCATCGCCTATGGACAGATCGGTTAGTGAGCTGCTACATTGTAAAAATATATTTAGTTCAGTTTTGGTTCGATTAAAGGGATAGTTCACCCAAAAATTTAAATTCTGTCATCATTTATTGACCCTCATGATGTTCTAACCCGCAAGACTTTCGTTTAAACTTCAGAACACAAATTAAGATCTTTTTGATGAAATCTGAGAGCTTTCCCTCCTTCCATTGACTGCTACGCAACTACCAATTTAACACTTCAAAAAGTTCATAAACAGATTGCAAAACTAATCAATAATATTTGAGCGGTTTTGTCCAAATTTTCTGAAGAGACTTTAACGCTTTATATGATGAATGGATTGAATTTAGACTTTTATTCACAAATAAACAATAATCAACGAACAACGAAGCTCAACCAAACCTGCTTGACGATCGAGAACAAATCTCATTGGTTCTTGCAGAAGCTCAAACGTGCTGCGTAACACGAGAATGAACCTCACTGGTTCTTGCTGAAGCTCAAATGTTCTGCATAACACGAGAATGAACCTCATTGGTTCTTGAGGAAGCTCAAACGTGCTGCGTAACACGAGAATGAACCTCATTGGTTCTTGCAGAAGCTCAAACGTGCTGCGTAACACGAGAATGAACCTCATTGGTTCTTGCTGAAGCTCAAATGTTCTGCATAACACGAGAATGAACCTCATTGGTTCTTGAGGAAGCTCAAACGTGCTGCGTAACACGAGAATGAACCTCATTGGTTCTTGCAGAAGCTCAAACGTGCTGCGTAACACGAGAATGAACCTCATTGGTTCTTGCAGAAGCTCAAACGTGCTGCGTAACACGAGAATGAACCTCATTGGTTCTTGCAGAAGCTCAAACGTGCTGCGTAACACGAGAATGAACCTCATTGGTTCTTGCAGAAGCTCAAACGTGCTGCGTAACACGAGAATGAACCTCATTGGTTCTTGAGGAAGCTCAAACGTGCTGCGTAACACGAGAATGAACCTCATTGGTTCTTGCAGAAGCTCAAACGTGCTGCGTAACACGAGAATGAACCTCATTGGTTCTTGCAGAAGCTCAAACGTGCTGCGTAACACGAGAATGAACCTCATTGGTTCTTGCAGAAGCTCAAACGTGCTGCGTAACACGAGAATGAACCTCATTGGTTCTTGCTGAAGCTCAAACGTGCTGCGCAACACGGGAATGAACCTCATTGGTTCTTGCTGAAGCTCAAATGTTCTGCATAACACGAGAATGAACCTCATTGGTTCTTGAGGAAGCTCAAACGTGCTGCGTAACACGAGAATGAACCTCATTGGTTCTTGCTGAAGCTCAAGCGTGCTGCGTAACACGAGAATGAACCTCATTGGTTCTTGCAGAAGCTCAAACGTGCTGCGTAACACGAGAATGATACTCATTGGTTCTTGCTGAAGCTCAAATGTTCTGCATAACACGAGAATGAACCTCATTGGTTCTTGAGGAAGCTCAAACGTGCTGCGTAACACGAGAATGAACCTCATTGGTTCTTACTGAAGCTCAAACGTGCTGCGTAACACGAGAATGAACCTCATTGGTTCTTGAGGAAGCTCAAACGTGCTGCGTAACACGAGAATGAACTTCAATGGTTCTTGCAGAAGCTCAAACGTGCTGCGTAACACGAGAATGAACCTCATTGGTTCTTGCTGAAGCTCAAACGTGCTGCGTAACACGAGAATGAACCTCATTGGTTCTTGCAGAAGCTCAAACGTGCTGCGTAACACGAGAATGAACCTCATTGGTTCTTGCAGAAGCTCAAACATGCTGCGTAACACGAGAATGAACCTCATTGGTTCTTGCAGACGCTCAAACGTGCTGCGTAACACGAGAATGAACCTCATTGGTTCTTGCAGAAGCTCAAACATGCTGCGTAACACGAGAATGAACCTCATTGGTTCTTGCTGAAGCTCAAACGTGCTGCGTAACACGAGAATGAACTTCATTGGTTCTTGAGGAAGCTCAAACGTGCTGCGTAACACGAGAATGAACCTCATTGGTTCTTGAGGAAGCTCAAACGTGCTGCGTAACACGAGAATGAACCTCATTGGTTCTTGCTGAAGCTCAAACGTGCTGCGTAACACGAGAATGAACCTCATTGGTTCTTGCAGACGCTCAAACGTGCTGCGTAACACGAGAATGAACCTCATTGGTTCTTGCAGAAGCTCAAACGTGCTGCGTAACACGAGAATGAACCTCATTGGTTCTTGAGGAAGCTCAAACGTGCTGCGCAACACGAGAATGAACTTCATTGGTTCTTGCAGAAGCTCAAATGTGCTGCGTAACACGAGAATGAACCTCATTGGTTCTTGCAGAAGCTCAAACGTGCTGCGTAACACGAGAATGAACCTCATTGGTTCTTGAGGAAGCTCAAACGTGCTGCGCAACACGAGAATGAACTTCATTGGTTCTTGCAGAAGCTCAAATGTGCTGCGTAACACGAGAATGAACCTCATTGGTTCTTGCAGAAGCTCAAACGTGCTGCGTAACACGAGAATGAACCTCATTGGTTCTTGCAGAAGCTCAAACGTGCTGCGTAACACGAGAATGAACCTCATTGGTTCTTGCTGAAGCTCAAACGTGCTGCGTAACACGGGAATGAACCTCATTGGTTCTTGCTGAAGCTCAAACGTGCTGCGTAACACGGGAATGAACCTCATTGGTTCTTGCAGAAGCTCAAACGTGCTGCGTAACACGAGAATGATACTCATTGGTTCTTGCTGAAGCTCAAATGTTCTGCATAACACGAGAATGAACCTCATTGGTTCTTGAGGAAGCTCAAACGTGCTGCGTAACACGAGAATGAACCTCATTGGTTCTTGCTGAAGCTCAAGCGTGCTGCGTAACACGAGAATGAACCTCATTGGTTCTTGCAGAAGCTCAAACGTGCTGCGTAACACGAGAATGATACTCATTGGTTCTTGCTGAAGCTCAAATGTTCTGCATAACACGAGAATGAACCTCATTGGTTCTTGAGGAAGCTCAAACGTGCTGCGTAACACGAGAATGAACCTCATTGGTTCTTACTGAAGCTCAAACGTGCTGCGTAACACGAGAATGAACCTCATTGGTTCTTGAGGAAGCTCAAACGTGCTGCGTAACACGAGAATGAACTTCATTGGTTCTTGCAGAAGCTCAAACGTGCTGCGTAACACGAGAATGAACCTCATTGGTTCTTACTGAAGCTCAAACGTGCTGCGTAACACGAGAATGAACCTCATTGGTTCTTGAGGAAGCTCAAACGTGCTGCGTAACACGAGAATGAACTTCATTGGTTCTTGCAGAAGCTCAAACGTGCTGCGTAACACGAGAATGAACCTCATTGGTTCTTGCTGAAGCTCAAACGTGCTGCGTAACACGAGAATGAACCTCATTGGTTCTTGCAGAAGCTCAAACGTGCTGCGTAACACGAGAATGAACCTCATTGGTTCTTGCAGAAGCTCAAACATGCTGCGTAACACGAGAATGAACCTCATTGGTTCTTGCAGACGCTCAAACGTGCTGCGTAACACGAGAATGAACCTCATTGGTTCTTGCAGAAGCTCAAACATGCTGCGTAACACGAGAATGAACCTCATTGGTTCTTGCTGAAGCTCAAACGTGCTGCGTAACACGAGAATGAACTTCATTGGTTCTTGAGGAAGCTCAAACGTGCTGCGTAACACGAGAATGAACCTCATTGGTTCTTGAGGAAGCTCAAACGTGCTGCGTAACACGAGAATGAACCTCATTGGTTCTTGCTGAAGCTCAAACGTGCTGCGTAACACGAGAATGAACCTCATTGGTTCTTGCAGACGCTCAAACGTGCTGCGTAACACGAGAATGAACCTCATTGGTTCTTGCAGAAGCTCAAACGTGCTGCGTAACACGAGAATGAACCTCATTGGTTCTTGAGGAAGCTCAAACGTGCTGCGCAACACGAGAATGAACTTCATTGGTTCTTGCAGAAGCTCAAATGTGCTGCGTAACACGAGAATGAACCTCATTGGTTCTTGCAGAAGCTCAAACGTGCTGCGTAACACGAGAATGAACCTCATTGGTTCTTGAGGAAGCTCAAACGTGCTGCGCAACACGAGAATGAACTTCATTGGTTCTTGCAGAAGCTCAAATGTGCTGCGTAACACGAGAATGAACCTCATTGGTTCTTGCAGAAGCTCAAACGTGCTGCGTAACACGAGAATGAACCTCATTGGTTCTTGCAGAAGCTCAAACGTGCTGCGTAACACGAGAATGAACCTCATTGGTTCTTGCTGAAGCTCAAACGTGCTGCGTAACACGGGAATGAACCTCATTGGTTCTTGCAGAAGCTCAAACGTGCTGCGTAACACGAGAATGATACTCATTGGTTCTTGCTGAAGCTCAAATGTTCTGCATAACACGAGAATGAACCTCATTGGTTCTTGAGGAAGCTCAAACGTGCTGCGTAACACGAGAATGAACCTCATTGGTTCTTGCTGAAGCTCAAGCGTGCTGCGTAACACGAGAATGAACCTCATTGGTTCTTGCAGAAGCTCAAACGTGCTGCGTAACACGAGAATGATACTCATTGGTTCTTGCTGAAGCTCAAATGTTCTGCATAACACGAGAATGAACCTCATTGGTTCTTGAGGAAGCTCAAACGTGCTGCGTAACACGAGAATGAACCTCATTGGTTCTTGAGGAAGCTCAAACGTGCTGCGTAACACGAGAATGAACCTCATTGGTTCTTACTGAAGCTCAAACGTGCTGCGTAACACGAGAATGAACCTCATTGGTTCTTGAGGAAGCTCAAACGTGCTGCGTAACACGAGAATGAACCTCATTGGTTCTTACTGAAGCTCAAACGTGCTGCGTAACACGAGAATGAACCTCATTGGTTCTTGAGGAAGCTCAAACGTGCTGCGTAACACGAGAATGAACTTCATTGGTTCTTGCAGAAGCTCAAACGTGCTGCATAACACGAGAATGAACCTCATTGGTTCTTGCTGAAGCTCAAACGTGCTGCGTAACACGAGAATGAACCTCATTGGTTCTTGCAGAAGCTCAAACGTGCTGCGTAACACGAGAATGAACCTCATTGGTTCTTGCAGAAGCTCAAACGTGCTGCGTAACACGAGAATGAACCTCATTGGTTCTTGCTGAAGCTCAAACGTGCTGCGTAACACGAGAATGAACCTCATTGGTTCTTGCTGAAGCTCAAACGTGCTGCGTAACACGAGAATGAACCTCATTGGTTCTTGCTGAAGCTCAAACGTGCTGCGTAACACGAGAATGAACTTCATTGGTTCTTGAGGAAGCTCAAACGTGCTGCGTAACACGAGAATGAACCTCATTGGTTCTTGAGGAAGCTCAAACGTGCTGCGTAACACGAGAATGAACCTCATTGGTTCTTGCTGAAGCTCAAACGTGCTGCGTAACACGAGAATGAACCTCATTGGTTCTTGCAGACGCTCAAACGTGCTGCGTAACACGAGAATGAACCTCATTGGTTCTTGAGGAAGCTCAAACGTGCTGCGCAACACGAGAATGAACTTCATTGGTTCTTGCAGAAGCTCAAATGTGCTGCGTAACACGAGAATGAAACTCATTGGTTCTTGCAGAAGCTCAAACGTGCTGCGTAACACGAGAATGAACCTCATTGGTTCTTGAGGAAGCTCAAACGTGCTGCGCAACACGAGAATGAACTTCATTGGTTCTTGCAGAAGCTCAAATGTGCTGCGTAACACGAGAATGAACCTCATTGGTTCTTGCAGAAGCTCAAACGTGCTGCGTAACACGAGAATGAACCTCATTGGTTCTTGCAGATGCTCAAACGTGCTGCGTAACACGAGAATGAACCTCATTGGTTCTTGCACATCAAACGAACATGCTTGAGCTTCCATTTACCACAACTGATGTGTGTTGATGAATGTTTATATGTGAATAAAAGCCTCAATTCAATCTGTTCATCATATGAAGTGATCGAGTCTCTTCAGAAATTTGGACTAAATCGCCGCACTCAATTCATATGGATTAGTTTTACGATCTTTTTATGAACTTTTTGAAGCGTCAAAGTGTCAGTTGTGTAGCTGTCTATACTATGGAGGGGCAGAAATCTCTCAGATTTCATCAAAAAACGGCATGAGGGTGAGTCATTAATGACAGAATTGTCATTGTTGGGTGACCCTTTAATCTTCTGTTATAAGAGATTGGTCTACTGACTCAAAATGAACCGATTAAAAGTGACCTACTGTCTCTCTTTTTAAATGTGTATGTAGGTATGATTCAGGCCCTGGGAGGATTTTTCAGTTATTTTGTGATTCTGGCTGAGAACGGCTTTCTTCCCAGTCTGTTGGTGGGCATCCGGCTAAACTGGGACGATCGCTCTAATAATGACCTGGAGGACAGTTACGGACAGCAATGGGTAAACATTATATTGCATCTGATCGCACCAAGGCCGTAACCATGTGTTGAACACTTGGGGGGACCAAAGATTTGTGTTGTTTTTTTGAGGGAGGGGGAGGGGGTCTTTTTAGTTTAAGTCGGCATGAAACGGAAGTTGAGATCGTCTTTTTCTCCTTATTGTGACGTATATCCGAGTGAAACGGCTTCTGAAATTAGAAAAAATTTAGGGCGGGGCTTGATATCGTCCTTCGGGAATTGATTGGATCGTTGGAAGTTGGGCGTTGCTAACAAAATGGAGGCAGATTTGAATGCCAGTTTGCACTCAGTTGTGGAGAAAAACTTATTTTCTCTCTAAATCTTTTCTACATATGTTACTGAGCATATTTCCTCACTTTTCGCTGGTTTATGCTACAGATTTAACTTATTTTAAGCCTTTTATGGCTTTATTTCTGTAAAACTTTTTTTCTCAGCTCTCCCTTATAAGGGGGGCGCGCCGTAAGCACGTTCACACACGCTGCATTCCTAAGTGCGAGCCGGCACGACAAGCTGTTTGTCCGACTATATTGAGTAATTTTTACATAAAAAAAAGCTTTTATTTCTCATATTTCTCTCTTTTTGCCTCAAGTCCTTCCTGAAGAAGGTATTGTGTACACCGAGAAAAATGCATCTAACCACCATATTGCTACGATCAGTGACAGGTTTCTGAGAGGCGGTGCAGAAACGAGATAACCCCGCCCTCGCGCCATAGCACATGACCGGGAGAGAAGAGAAGTTGTTTCAATGGGGGAGGGAAAGTTAACGTATTTGATTAAAGATTATACGGGTAAATTAATTTTTAAAAATGAATGAATTGCACAGATAAATCAGTTATAGTAAACACTACAATATTAAATATAAAAATACGAATTGTAAAATTTGATTTCATGCCGACTTTAAAGAAATCGAATAATTAAAGGTTTAAAAGGGATTTAATGGATTAAAGAAGAAATAAGAACTTTTAAAGAAGCTCTAGGTCTAATTATAACCTATATAGTTGTGAAGTAATCCATTTTAAACTCTTTGCAAATAATATTTTATTTAAAAACATGCACATATTCACTCTTGTTTGTATGTGTAATATGTCAAAAAAAAAAGTAAAAAACGTTTCTTGTCTTGTTACATTCAGTTATGAATGACATCATTTAAATGATGTGGAAAAATGGAAAAATTACATTAAAAAAGTAGTTTGCAGTATGTTACCCTTGGGTCGTTAAACGTATCCATCGTAAAACATATTACATTTTAGCTACTTATATCTTACCATGCACTCTTTCACTGTAAAAACTAAAATGGTCATGTTGGAATTTGCACTCATCTTCTGTGAACATTAAGCCTCGCCTTCTTTGATCTGATTGGCCATCATTTTGACACTGACTGCTGTTAGACCACTGAGGCAGAGCGGCCTAAAAATGTTCATTTTTAAACTGTGAAGAGCAGCATTAAGTAATATCAAATATTGGCCATAATTGCCTATGGTGGTTACGGCCCTGGATTACACAAACTATGCAGTGCAACAGTGGTACATGTAAATGTGGAGCATGCAAGAATTTGTAATCACATAATCTCTTTCTCTTAGACATATGAGCAGAGGAAGATAGTGGAGTTCACGTGTCACACGGCCTTCTTCGTCAGTATCGTGGTGGTGCAGTGGGCCGACGTGATCATCTGCAAGACTCGCCGCAACTCTGTGTTCCAGCAGGGCATGAAGTTAGTATCTCTCTCACAACTAACCGACATTTAAAAACTACATTTTCTGAAATGAGTTATCAAATTTGAAGCTCGGGGTTAGAAGTGACTAAACCAAACTAAACGATTGTGCTTGTCGTTTGTAGGAATAAAATCTTGATCTTCGGCCTGTTTGAGGAGACGGCTCTGGCTGCCTTCCTGTCTTACTGCCCCGGCATGGATGTGGCACTCAGGATGTACCCTCTCAAGTGAGTGTTGCCTACTGAGAAACTTCCTGATGGAACATTACACTGCAAATGACATATATGCTACATTATTATCATAGCAATAGCTGAGGAAAAACCCTGAATTATGAAATGTTAATTCTCTTTTCTCTCTCGTTTCTTCTCTCAGGCCCAGTTGGTGGTTCTGTGCGTTCCCTTACAGCTTCTTAATTTTTGTTTACGATGAGATCCGAAAACTCATCCTGCGCCGAAACCCAGGAGGTACAGAGCCTGAATTACTCTCTCACACAGATATTTTTTTTTCTTCTGTATATACTTTTGATATAAATATCGATATTTATGTATTTTCTCTGACATGGCTTTTTTTTGTAGCCAATTACACTACCATTCAAAATTTTGGGGTCAGTTTTTGAAATTAGTATTTTACGCTCATTGTTACATTTGAAAAATAATGTAAATAATTAAAAATCTGTGTAAATCGTTCTAATATACTCTTTTGAAGAAACATTTTATTATTTTTAAGGTTAAATTTTTTTTTTCAGGCATCATTGATAATTAGAAAGTTCAAAAGAACAGCATTACATTACATTATAAATGTCTTTACTCTTTCTTTAAAAAAGTCTTGCTGGCCCCGAACTAAAATCCAGTAAATATGTGTAATATCCTCCTGGGACCCAGAAAAAAAAGTTTTTTTGAATTTAGTATTTTTTTCTTGTGATAACATTGTTTAGAGCAAAAGAAAAAAATGGGAAAAAAAATAACATTTTTAAAAAATTATATTTTATTCATATGTTATGATATGTCCTCTGTAGTTGACACCAGGACTCAGATGTTTTAAAAATAAAATGACATGAAATTGCATGTATAGGCAAAAAAAATGGGATTTATTTTTAATTCACCAATCAATTTTTAGCTTTCAGGATTTTTTTTTAAATAAACTTTGTTTAAAGATGATTCTGAACTATGTTATGAAAGATATAATGAGTAAAATGGCCATACTTGGGTTTTCCCATTTAATACAATGTATCTATACACTGCATCTAATTTGCAAATTGATGTGTTCTTGGTACATGTAATGAAAAAACAAGTGTAATAATAATGGGAGTAATAATTGGCAACATTTTCACAATAATATATCATATTTCATAGGAATATTGATATGTAATTTCTTTCCCTATTCACTTGTTGTGTCTCCAAAATTCCTGATAAACATGATTTAAGTCCTGCGTCCACTACAGTGGACATTTATGAAATCAATGCCCTGTTTTGTAACAGAAAGTCATATTTTGATTAGAAACCCCATAACATTTTCCTGAGATGTTGATTTATAACAAACAATTTGACAATTAATATGATTTAAATTATAATTAAAAATATTATCATATTTCCATAAGAGTGCTAAACATTAATGTCAGCCGTTTTTTAAAGACCAAGAAGAAGTTGTTGTCCTGGTGAAACCTCCAAACATTTGGTATCTCTGCAAAGCCCCGAATGTGCTTTTTAAAACTGTGACATGTATGATGTCAGAGAAATTCACTACAATATAATGTCCACTATAGTGGACAAAAGTCTATTCGTGGGTCCCAGGAGGATAGTAACTATATCTATAAAATATTTATATCTTAAAATGAATTTTTGACAGTTTTTCACTAAATGAACCAGAAGGAATAAAAACAATACATAACAATAAAAAGTTAAACTGACCTACATATATTTTATGTTTTATAGACGATGCAAATGAATCCCTGAATCAGAATCGATTCACTGAAGTTGACAGTTTGAACTGATTCATGAAAATGAATCAAACTTTACAACTCTTAACATTTTAGTTACTAAAGTGGCAAGAAGAGGACACATTGCACAAAAAAAGTGCAATTCACAGTGTTTCTCATATGAATATCCTGTGAATATGTGATTTTAATATTCATGCTGTTGATGCTGAATTTTAATCATGGCCTTTTTCTTCTGTTTTACTTCAGGTTGGATTGAAAAGGAGACTTACTACTGAATTGTCAAATACTTCACTCATCAATTCTCCCTCATTCCCTCACTCTCTCTTTCTTAATCCCTTTCTCTCTCTTTTTCACAATCTACCCATTCCTCCTTTATAAACTATAAAACACCAATACAAAATCAACCATGTTTCATGTCCTATCTCCTTCCTTTTTTCTGAAATAAAACAAAAATGAGACGAGATGAGAGGACCAACAACAGAGGAAGATGGCAAAGCTCGTTTTTTATGTTTGTTCGTTTTTTCCGGTCCAAAGACTACAGCTGAATCTGCCAGTATCGAGGTTTACTAATACTATTAAACACACTGTTAGCATGTGCAAACGCACGGCTTTTGTAATGGATGTCTCGCATGACGTCTTTCCAAACCCAGCAGCTGCATTTAGATTCTGTCACAGGCGACAGGGACTTCTGCGCAAACACTGCCATGCTAGATTACTGTTGTACATCCCTCTCCATCCTCGTTGTCGGAAAAATACAAATAACCTGATGATAATGAAATTCATTCAGACTCTCGCCCTCTGCTGGGGAACAAGAGGAAGACAGCCACCTCACTCCAAACCGGTCCCGTCTCACCTGCCACATCCTCCCTTTCTTAGTCGTTGTTGGGTGTTGTTTTTTATTAATCTTTCATAACTTTTTTGTTCGATATGTTTTTATGTCAGAAGTGTGTCTGAGAGCTGCTTGGTTTCATTTTTTCTCAGACATGACAAAGCACACTGCCACCGTTCACTCTTTCTCTCTTTCTCTCTCTCTCTTTCTCTCTCGCTCCTCCTCTCCCTCCCCTTTTACCCTGCACTGCCCCCTCCCTCCCTGCTCTCGCTCCTTCTGTCCGTCTGTCCGTCCCCGTCTGTTTGTCTGTTTGTGAACGATGTGAAGAAGCCTCCCTTTTCTACCCCCCCCACCCTTTTCCCTCTTCCCCTGTTAAAAAAAAGAGAAAATACAATCTTTCTGTGTCCTAGGAAAAAGAGATTTCTCTCTAATGTCATTGTTTAAATAAGTGCAGAAAAAATGGAATAAAAGCAATGTACCAGTATGTGAATCAACAGCAAAAAAATGAAATAAAAAAGAAGGATCTCTCTTTTCTCAGCTTGGCGTCGGTTTGTTTTTGTGTCTGATGTCTGGCATGAATTCTAATGAAATATTAAACTTTCTTTTGTGTAATTTAAGGCCATTTCAGGACTCTTAAACATGCATTCACAGAGCACAAAATCACTTTTAATTTATGCCAGAAATCATTTTATAGGAGTGATTTGCATTACGTACTCATTTCTGTATTAAGGTAATGTTATTAAAACATAATCATGATATATAAATACTTTACAATTTAAATAAAATATCTCTTTTGCAGTATGACTGATAATTTGGGGGTGAGAAATGTGAATAAATGTCATGAAAATATATAGTAATTTTATTAGATTTTATATAATTTTTGGACTAATTGTAGGCAGATAATAAAAATATCACAGCTATTTGTTGGATTAACATGGCCAGTGAGAACTTTTACCTCAGTAATGGGTTTTCTCTGAACTCTGTTTTACTGTCATGAATTGACTCTCGCAGGTTTATCGTAGGTTTTATGAGTTCGGTGCCATGCCATTTATAGAGATGGCTTCCCCCAAAATAATATCACCACAATAATCATATTAAACATCTCGCTTGAAATCACTCACTAATATTTTAGTAACATTCGTCATTTCGAGGATGTTGTTTTTCAATACCATTTCAAAACGGGGTTATCATAAATTTAATTTGAGGTATAAAATAAATCCTGTAAATAAATAAATAAAATAAAATTGCTTTTTCACAGCCATACCACCCAGAGGTGTGGGTCACCCCGTTTAAAGAGTGTCTGCACACACAGATAGAGACAAAGGACCTATAACACCCTATATATTTACACAGGCTTATATATATACAGTTTGGGTTTTATATGAAAGAGAAAGGAGGAGACGGGCTGCAGTAAAGTCTTTGATGAATTCCCTGGTTACATTCAGCCGCTGTTTCATTTTGATGATGAAGAGGGCTCACAAACACACACGCACACACACATAGAACCACACCTCTAAAAACAGAATTACAAACATGCCTTGAAGCCAACTCTCCAAAATAACAGAAATATGTCTCCTCATTATGAAACACACACACATACTCACACGCTCCCCTTGTCAGCTGTCCTGCCTGCTTTAATCTTTCTGCTCAATGCAGACCCCCAATCTCTCTCTCTCTCTCTCTCTCCCCCTTTCCCCCTCTCCCTCTCTCGCTCCACTGTTCTGTGTGATAGAATATCGATCGCTTGCCTCGTCTCAGCAGAAAGGGGGAAGGGAGGGGGCAATGGTCAGATGTGCTCCAAGGTTGTCTCCTTGGCAACTGATAGGTTGAACCGGATAGGTCACAGGGTTGCCATGGTGCCTAGGTCGTCAGGGTCACCGAGAGGGGGAGGGGTCATGGGGCTGACCAGTAATGTTTGGGTGATAAGTAATTGTGGACATGCTCTGTGTTTGGGTGTGTGAGAGCAGGTCATGTTCATTTGGTATGCTCCTGTCTGGCTGTGTACATTCTTAAAATATATGGGGGGTTTTCACAGCAATGCCATAGAAGAACCATTTTTGGTAGGCCTACCCAAAAAACTTTTCTGTGAACCATTTTAAAAATCTAAAAAATAAAATAAAAAATCTAATAAAGAACCTTGATGTAAAAGGTTCTTCATGGAACCGTTGATACCAGTAAAGTACCTTTATTTTTAAGAATGTAAATACGTTTTGGCTGCTCTTTACTTCTCTCTCACACACACACACACACACACACACACACAGTCTATGTATGTTTACACGTTTCATAAGATGGCGCTCTTTGCTACAATAGGCCTAGTTTAATTCAAACAGTCCAAATAAAGAGACAAATTCAAAAACAAGAATTACTCATTAGGCCTACTAAACGGAGGTCCTTCCAGCAAGTAGTTTTCTTGATCTAAAATTATAATATTAAAGGCTCAGACCAGTTGCTCAAATCAGCTTCTGTTCTTCAAAACTACTTCACTATTATAAGAATTTGAGGTAGGCCTAAATAACTAAATTAAGCAAAAGCAAAAAGGAAGTCATTTTTGCATGTTTTCGTTATGTACTCTTTAGGCCTATATATGTATAACGCAATTATTTTTGGGATTATATTTATTTATTTGTAAATCTATAATACATCATATATGATTCCTCACACAATGCTCACGAGTGGCGAACTGTTGCTATGGTTACCTCCTGAGGCGAACGGTTAGTGCACTTTGACTAACTTAATCTAACTTTTGTCTTAATTTTACTTTCGTGGTCACTGAAATTATTAAAATCTATATACTTAAGACTCCCTCAACCTCCTGATCTTACTTCATGTGAGACATTTGGGGTAAGACTGACCACTCATAATGTTGCAATCCTTGCAGAGAACGGTTCGCGCCGCTAGATGGCGACCAAACTCGCCAAATCATGTGATTTCCTTTGGATAATTATTTGAACGCCGAGTTCAAGATTTCAATGGAGATTCAAGATTCTTCGTATCGAAGTTCATCTTTATATCAAGGTGACATTGTTATTTATGCTTATGTACACTTCTGCTTGCTTATAACACAAATGGTGCTACTGACACGATTTAATTTTGAAAAGTTATTCTACAATTATTTAATGATTGTATTCCAGCCAAAAGGGATTAAAACAAGACGTAAATTATTGTATTGCTACAAAATAAACTAAAAGGTTGGTTATAAACTGTGATTATGAGGTTACCTTACTGTTTAATGTTTAGCTACATTGTACAAAATGTTTGTTTACGTGATGTTAGCCGACGCTTTCTCTCAAAAAACGACTCGACTCAACTCAACTCAAATTTCGAGTCCCGTAACGTTAACTTACAGAGAAAGGTGCGACAATCACTCAAAAAAAATTCAGCTTGTTTTTTGTTGTTGTAACAGAATATTTTTTAGCTGGAACAAGCTGGTTATTAGCTAGTTGAGCAGCCACTATTTTCCAAAGTCCACCTTGAACTGATATGACCAGGTTTGTTGGTAATATAGAAACTAATTGCTGCTCCAAAACACAGCATCCATCTTAAGCTGTATTTCCAGTGTACAAAGATTTGGCCTATAGATCCAGTAACAAACCAATACACAAGCAATTAATGTTGATTCATAGTACCAATTCACACTAAATCTTAGTGGATTCATAACGTTTTGTAAAGTATTTCATATAAAGCCATGTGTGTGTGTGTGTGTGTGTGTGTGTGTGTGTGTGTGTGTGTGTGTTTGTGGAGGTAACACATGACAAGGTGTTTCTGAATGCTTTCATTTTAACCGATCAGCTGTTCTGATATTTGATATTTGGAGATTGTTCCAATGAAGAACCAGGATAGAAATGGATGAAAAATTCTGGACATGGACGAGCAGGAACTCTTCATGTTGAGGGGGATTTAAGCCACCAGAAGTGGCTGATTGCAGTGACCAGACTGGGGTGTACGAGTTTGATGAAGGATTTTAGGTAATGGTTCTTCGGGCCATCGGCAGCATTGCAGGCTGGGAACAGTGTCTTGGGTTTAATTCGTACAGTTACTGGCAGTCCGTGTAGAGAGCTGAGCACAGGCGGAAAATGAGAGAATTTCCAGAGGTTAAATACAAGTCGAGCGGCAGCATTTTGGATGCGCTTGAAGGACCGTATAGCAGATACAGGTGGACCAGAGATGACTGAGGATCAGTAGTCTATCTGTGATTTAATAAAGCCTTGACAAAGCACCATTAGTGTTATTCAACATATTCCCTTTCTTTGTTGAGAGCTCGGAACCATAAAAAGCTTAACTGCCATTAACCCAAATCCTACTGTATCATATTTGATACACACATTTCTAAGGCCTCTAAATTATCAGCAACACAAAAACTTACTTTTTTTTCCCACCAAGTAAAAGGCCTTTTAGTATAGTTCTACCTTCAAGGTATGTATTTTTATATATGAAATCTTTTTATAGAGTAACAATAACTTTTATGTTGTTAGTGATATGTGAAGATGAACCCTGAGGCAACTTTGGTTTACTTGATTACCCAGGCATCATTTTTTATTTGAGAAAAATCACATAAAAATTTTAATTTGTACATTTCTCGACCATTTTATTGCACTGCGTTATGTTTTGCCCCCACAAAAACAACTACAGAGCTTTGATCATGAAAATAATTGTATGTATTTACTATTCAGGCATTTTATGTAAGTTGTCTGTTATAAAAATCCAGTTGATTTAGCTATCATAATTTAATCTTTTTGGCCATATATTAATATCTGCAATTGCATATTCCAGGCTCAGTTTGGGAAACTTTACAGTCATTATTGCAATGATATTTCCATAACATGACATTTTGTTTCAACTCGTAATGTTTTTATATATAATGTGTATTTCAAAGTGAAGAAGGATATTTAATAACAAAGAGGTTCGAGTTAGATTTGGCATATTTTGATGAAATATTACAAAGCCAAAGATTTTTTCTGCACCAATGAATCTGATGAAGCTTCAGTTTTGAATTCATGATGACTTTAAAAAGGCAAAAATGATATCTAATAGTACTGTGCAAGTTGTATTTGAGTTATATTTTAATATAACCGCGCATACATGCAGAATTATAAAGCTCATCCATTAAGTCGTGTATGATGGATTTCGAATGTGTCAATGTCCATCAAGTGGAGTCCCACCCTCAATAACTCTCAGGCTCCCTCACAAATGTGCCCCTCTTCCCCATCAGTATCTACTCTGTCGTCATGGAAACAGCCAAGATGCCGGGTACAACAAGGGAAAGTGAGAGAAGGAGAGATGGAGGGTGAGGGACGCAGGGAAAAATTGTCTGAAGGTCGCTCACAGATTAAAGGTGGGTGATGACAACTGTGCATCTGCAGTGCCTTCTAGAGGCTCAAGTTTGGGTCCTCATGTTAATAACATGAAATATCATTCTCTGAAACATCCTCTATTTAATGCTGTGTTTTTGCATAGTCCTGCGCAAACCCCCAAATATATATCGCCCTCGGTTGTTGTTCCATCGGTTTCTCGCCATGTCACACCCATTGATCTTCCACTTTCTTTCTCGCTCACTCTTTCTCCCTGAAAGAGCCAGATGGGGTGAGCGTTTTTTATTCTCGGAGGCCTCCTGCACGTGCCTCCTATTCAGAGCCTTAAAGCGTTTAATTCATGAGGGGTTTGATTCTACAGAGAAGGGGCCTCTACATCCCTCCCTCCGCCCGCGTTCTTTCGCCCCTCTCTCTTTCTTTGATCCACTCTTACACCATTTTATTTCTTCCTCTGTTCACCCCCCCCCCCCCCCCCTCTCAGCTCCTTTATTCACTCCCTTCCTCTTTTTGAACGTTTCTTTCCTCCAAACATTTCTACATTTCTGTTGCTTCCCTCCATTCAGCCTTGGAATTCGGTTTATTTGCCACGCTCATGACTGAATTTCATATTTAAAAGCATTGCCTTACCTTTTGGAGAAATGCAACGGTAAAAAATGGAAAGTGTAATAATAGTAATATATGTTTTTGTTGTATTTTATCAATGCGATTTGACTTTAATGCACACCCAGCCATCAATGGCAAAGAAATGTTGCTTTAAGCTGGGGTTTTTCGTTTTTCGTATAGATGCATAGAGTATGTGCTAGATTGACCCTACCGCTCTCTGATAATTACACATTGAGTTAGTGACCATTATCCTGTCAGGTGCCTGTTTGATAAAGCTGTGATAAACCTTTCTCCTGTCCTTGCTTTGCTCTCCCACTGTCTTTCTCTGTTCTTTAATTTCAGAGCTGGTCGTCTCCGATAGCTTGAGATTCTGGGATTCTTACCTTTTTTTAAAAAAAATAAAATGTAGAAATTTGGACCCACCTTTCACCCGCTGCCGCACTGGTCACAGATAAATATTTTTGATTAACTTGAATAGGAAATTGGTTAATTTTCATAAGCACAACTGTTATAATTTGAGAAGTTTAACGGGGTTCATAAAAATCAAAGACAACTATGACTGACATTGAGAGGGCAGTGCTTGAATGATTCAGATTAGTTTGTTTATATATATATATGCCTACACACACACACACACAGTATTCTCTCATAGAACATAGACAAAAATGTCCTGTATGCAAATTTTGACCATTTATGTTATGGATATATTCATGTAATTTGCCTAATGTTTATTCAAATTTCTTATAAATGTATCTACATCGAATGACAGAACTGAGGAAACACAACTAAGGGGAAATGTGTGTTCAATCCAGCTTTAAAATACACGTGTTCCCTCCATTTTGACGACATCTCTCTTTCCACCTGTCGAGGGGACCCCGGTGGCAGAAACAGTGGGATTATTTAGTGCCGTTGGGCTTTAATTGATATTGAATGTGGTCAATATTTATTCGGCTTCAGTTAACGCGAAAATAATAAGGCCTCATGTTCGCGACCGACGTGTTCCCGGATAGAGAGGCCGATGCGCCGTCGAGTGAAAATCGATGAACACACTGAGTTAATTATGAGAAATCAATTAAAAGGATGGAATTGTGACTTTTATAAAGAGCGAACTGCCATCGGGATATCGACAGGTCGAGAGGGGAGCGAGAGACACTTCCTCCCAGCGCGCGCGTGTTTGAAGTCTCGAGCGCGCGGCTGGTATCTCTCTATCTAGAGAGATGGAGAGAGAGACGGACAGACAGTGTGTGAGAGAGAGACGTGCTGACACCAACTACAAAGATTCAGTGAACATCTTCCAGGTTTAAACTCCGTCTGTCTGTCTTCAGGAAGCTGTATTGGCAGTGTAAAGGGCTTCACGTATTTGCAACGTATTTAAGTTATATTTATTTTGGGAGCTGGACATTTATGACATCTTAGAAATGTTTGCATTGTGTGTAGCCTATGGATATTTAAACACTTACTTTGACAAAAAAGGCCCACTTTTACCTGACTGAAAGACATTCTTATCCATTTTTCTCACCCTCTCGTTCTTTTCTTTTTTCTTTTGCCATCCATCCACCAATTCGTTTAAAAGGGTTTAATAGTAGCCTAAAGTTATTAAAGACCCAAATTGAGGACGAAGAAAACACGGATTTAAGACTGATTTTACCCAATTATTTTTCAGAGACAAACTATATGGTTTGCCTTTGTTAAATTAATATGATTTTTAAGAAGACGTTTTTCACTGCTCGTCTGCAAAAAATTAAATAAAAAATGCTTCATACTTGTGTAACCTATAGGTTTTTCTTAAGCTTTATCCTTATTCAGCAAATACAATATCCAAACTTTTCTTGTCTATTTCAGAACGGAATAAAAGAAATCGCGCTTTTGTCTTATTGTCTAATAATTTGATAGTTTTCGATTGTAGTGTTTAATCCAATGTTTTGCTGTATAGGTTTTATTTTACTAGGCTAATTCTTCGTACCTCAAAGCAACTTTACTGTTGTGGTATTTAATGTAGTGCTAAAAATCATCGAATTTACAATTTAGTTTAAATATTAGGGTTTCATTGTTTCAAATGCATTTACTGCTCTCATCATAATGTCCATGGTGTAACATTTATATTGCAAAATTGTTACAATTTATAATAGGCTGTAGAAGCATTTGCATTTATTTTTTAATTATGCATTAACATGTTTGCATTTTTGCATATTCAAAAATGCAAACATGCTCTACATAGGACTTTAATCTAACGAACATATTAAAATCTTGAGTGTAAAATAAACGCAAAATTTAGGCTATATACAAAGTTGAATATTAATTCTAGTGTCGTAATCCCTTTGACTTCAATCGTCAAATTTCGATTAGGAACTGAAAGAACGTTTACTATAGTCTTTTTATTTGCAACCTGAAATAACTTTTAGATATTTCAATTTAAAAATGCATATATGCACTTATTAAATTACAGGCAAATGCACGGGTAAGAGTGGCTATTATTAATGCGCCTGCCTGCCTTTATATTATGAATATATTTGTTTAATTTGTGTATTTAGATTTATGATAAATGCGTCTATTTCAAATGACAGAATTAGGAAGGGAACAGAACGTGCAGTTTTTGGTTAAAAAAAGTAAATGGAAGATGTAAAATCTACGCAATTTACGTCCAGTAGCTATTTGATTTATTCTGCACATCCTTTTTTTTGTGGTATTACGTACTGCTTTAGGACAGAAGTATAATAAATGTAATTTGTATTATCATATGCATGCATATGCTACAAAATAAATTATTATTTTGTAAACTTCTATCTTAATTATTCATGTAGAATAACAAAAAAATTACGTAAACATATTGCATAATAAATTGCGTGATAAATCAGTGTAATAGAATATTCATGTTTCCAGATGTTTCATAAATTATTGGTGTGGACATATCGTTCGAATTTTATAAAATAAAATAGAAGGATATGAGTGTGAACCTTGCTATGTTTTGTATTGAAGGACTCGTCAGGTTCGTTGTTTCCCTGGCGTTTTAGAAAATTTCACTCACCTCAGCAAAAAAAAAAGCTGCAAAACAGGATCGATCTTTCAGTTTTGACAACAATTTAAACAAAAACTTATGGTCCAAAAGGCTTTGACTATCTAAATAAAAATTGAGAAATAAACAACCCTGACATTAACGCTAAAAAATACAATTTGTCCACACAATGTGCAAAGCTGTGCAAAGCCCATTAGCTCGCGACCTCGGTGTCAAAGGGCAGCTGGTCAGTCTCCAGACGCACTGGCCGCGAGAGCGCGCATCGTCTTCTGTCTTTATTGCTCTATATTTCATTAGTGAAGAAGCTCATGCCCAGCACACACATCAAAACCATATAAAATATTAGGAATCCAGAGATATAGACTTTATATTGTGGTAGTGTAAATATCCATACCTATTCATAATTGCTACCTATTTCTAATGAAAACCAAACCTAGATTATTTCAACTATTGTACCGATATGTAGGCTACATACAATTATTTTATTTTATTGTATATTTTTATTATATAAATAATAGGCTAAATAATAGAAAATTTAAGTAAATATAAAATATTTATATTATCCTATTAGAATGATGTGTCGATTGTGATAGATATTAAATAATGATATTTCATGGTGGGATTTACCTTGAATTAATTTCGCTGGACACATGGCCCATAGAATGGAAACGGTGTGTATTCTGCAGTGGATGTCATATTTGGTCTGTTTGTGATCAATAGCTTTGATTATCTTGAGCTGATCATTGACTTTCTGATGTGCCATCATAAGGAGAGTCAGTGAGGTATTGACCTCCAACACTGCTTTACTTCAGCTTTTCCTGTCTTCAATGTTTGTGCTTATATTAGACCAAATCTTTGTGTGTAAGTTGCATTTTGCTGTATTACTTCAAACAAACAAACAAACAAACAAACAAAATCTAAAAAGTGAATCTTAATAAGCTATAATGATGGTCATTTTATTCTCGACCATTGCCAATATATAACATTTATCCATTAATGTTTTATGTACAGAATGAATAAAATGATCTGATAGCTTTGCGACAAACACACATACGCATGCACACACACGCTCGCTCCGTGAGCTCTGTGCTGGTTGGTTGTCCAGGTGGTTAGAATGCGGGCAAGCGATCAAGTTGAGGGGTTGAAGGTCAATTTCATCCCAGACGAATGACCTCATTCGCTGCAGGCTGACCCCTGTGGTCAAACTGGTAAGGGGAGGAAAGAGAGATAAATAGAGAGAAAGAAAGAAGAAACGATTGGCAGTGGGACTGGTCATCTAACAGTCATGCTGTTGCCGTCTTAGGTGTTGTGCGAATTCTCCTTTGGTTTGGTTCTGGCATTGTCCTTTCATATTAACTAGATTTCCACTCTCTGTCTACACGTCTTTCTCTCTCACTCGCTCTCATGAATTAACACCTGACCTTGACCACTGACACTGAACCTAACCTTCAAGAGTGCCTAAACATCAACCCCCACGGCCCCAAAATGCGCACGCACACACACACACACATAAAGAGAAAGAAGAGGGAAACACACAGATGTCCAGCTAGAAGTGAGGATGTTAAATGTCACATCATGAATTGCACTTCAATCCACACAGGTTTCTCCTCTGAATATTGCTCATTTTTTATTTCAGACAATAAAAAGGAGAGATGGTGAATATCAATAACAGCAGTAATGTCTCCACTAAATTCGATTGTCTTTCACAAAATGTCAGTTTTGTCATCAGCTAAAAAAAAAAAACGTGTAGTGTATTTTAACAATTAGAAGTGGTAAAATTGTACTGGCAGCAATAACGATCTCCTACCACCTTCGCTATATATATATATACACACACACACACACACACACACACACACACACACACACACATACACACACATACACACACACACACACACACACACATGTTGGGTTTTCATGTTTTATGGGGACTTTCCATAGGCGTAATGGTTTTTATACTGTATAAACCGTATTTTCTATCCCCCTACACTGCCCCTGCCCCTAAACCCATCACAGGAGATATTCTGCATTTTTACATTTTCAAAAAAACATCACTTAGTCTGATTTATAAGATGTTTTCCTCATGGGGACCTAAAAATGTCCCCACAAGGACGAGGATTTTGGATATTGACATCTTTGTGGGGACATTTTGTCCCCATAACGTAGGGATTACCAGTCCCCACACACACACACACACACACACACACACACACACACACACACACACACACACATATACACCTATATACACATATACACCTAAATACACATATATGCACACACACACACACACACACATATATACATATATATATATTATATTATATTATATTATTTAAAACATAAGAAATAGTATAGTATTAGAGACAAGACACAAACGAGGGAATGCAATGTCAGGGAAAAAAAAACACTAACCACAGAATTCTCCAGACAAGTATTTACACTCCTATAGGTTTTGTTACTTCTCCTCCCCCAAACACCCCTCTCTTTTTCTTTCTTTCTCCTCCTTCCTGCTTAATCCCTGCCTACTTCACCACATGTTTTCTAATCCCAAATATCAGAGGTATCCCCCCCTCGCCTTTGAGCCCCTAATGCTGTAACCTCCTTTGATACAACCTTCTTTGCTTCCTCTTCCCCTCTTTTTTCCTTGCTCTTATCACTCACTCACACTCCCTGCAGTTGTCCTCTCGTGCCTTGTGTATTGTACTTTCTCTTTTATATTTAATTCCCAGTGTGTTTGTGCCATTTGTTTCTCTATATTGTTTCTCTAATTATTGTTTCTCAAATAATTGCAATTAAACGCATTGTATATTTTATGTATAAAAATGGATTTCTTGAACTTGACTAGAAAAATCCTATGAAAAATTATTTAAAAATAACAACATGCTGTATTTTCTTGTTTACTGCATCGTGATGTCGGTGGACTGTGAGAATATGTAGCCTCATGTGCATGTTTGTTCATGTTGCCAAGTGTCGTATCAATAGGTTAATAGGCGTGGTGTCACATTCAGTAAGTCGCTGATTAGTTGGCACTTCACCAATCCATACACTAGTCAGGAGTCATAGACCCCTCCGCATTGATTTCCCCCTTGCCTTAAGAATGAGGTAGAGGTCGGCATGGGGTTCAGGTATTGATCGACCCCAAATCACAACCCACCCGCTCCTAGTCAACCTGTGCCACCATAGCTATCCCATGTTTTCATAGGGTGAGCCGACGGGGCTTTGCTTTGCCTCTGCCTCACCTGATTGGCCGGATGCGGCTCGGTCAAGGTGCGTCTGTAATTGGGCCTTGCTTTGATTGACAGCTAGGTTTACATGCTTACCCATGGATGAGCGCCCCTGTGTTTGACCATCTGATGGGACCGTTGAACCAACTGCTACGCTCTCGCATAAAAAACATGGCCGCGGATAGGCCCTCTAACCTTTGACACCCTAATTTGCTTAGTCACCATTTAAAGTTGTGTGATGGTCCATTTAGGTTGGCCGTCGTCCATAATTGAGTCCTCTCGCTGGCACTCGTTCATTATTTGTGTCAAATAATTCCTCCCTTCCCCTCTCCCATCCGCTTTTTCTGCCTTTTCTTCACTGCTGGATAATTACATGTCATAGTCCTCTGTTTTTTTTCTTCTTCATCCCCACCAGTTTCATTGACTCTATACATCCCTTTTCCTTGCCCACTTCCCTCTATCAATGTTCAGCTTTTCAGCTTCCTGATTCCCAGCTGTAATCTCATCGCGTTGCTCCCCTCGTTCTCCTTTTCCCCCTCTCCCTCTCTCTCTCTCGTCTTCACTGTGTAAGCAAGAGAGTAGAGGTTGTTAAACATTTTTCTTCTCTCTTAATTGTTTTGACTTGTGCCATCGGCATCCCGATTAGGGCCCATTGATTTCCTAGTGCTAAGTGCATTGATTTCTACATTTCTTATTGATCTCGGTTCTAAATCTACCCACACACAGTCTCAATGCACAAGGCGAGACAGAGAGAGAGAGAAAGAGAGAGGAGACGAATCTGTTAAGTGTGTCATATGTTAGCCTCAAAAGTAGTTAAAAACTTATTAGAATGACCTGCATAGTGAATGTGGCTGTAATGAAATGATTAGATCATAGTCATTGGTTGTTACCTGGTTTAAAATGTACATGGCATATTAACCTTTTAAAAAGTATTAGCGCTGCCAAATCGATTAATCGTGATTAATCGCCTCCAAAATTAAAGTTCTTGTTAACGTGTGTGTGTACTGTGTATAATTGTTATGTATATATAAATACACACTCATTCATGTATGTGTATATTTAAGAAATATTTGCACGTATATACTGTGTATATATATTTATGTAATGTATATATATATATATATATATATATATATATATATATATAAAAATATTTTTTTCTCTTAAATATATACATGCATGTTGTGTGTATTTATATATACATAATACACACATATTAAACACAAACCTTTATTTTGGATGCGATTAATCGTGATTAATCAATTTGACAGCACTAATTAAATATTATATGAAAAGTATTCAATATTATAGTGATTTATTTTAAATATCATATAATTTTATAAATATTTTCTAAAGTAAAATGATTTTGAATGCAAAAATACAATTCATGGTACTAAACAATGGACATAGAATATCACACACTTATTTACTCCAACACACACACATGCTCAGAATAACACACGCTTTACCTTTAGCCTCTGCGTAGCCACACACACACACACACACACACTCGGCACCCCATAAAGATCACAGACGGTGTATTGGGGCTTTATCCTCTTCCGCTGTAACGGTGGATCACATATTCAGCAGGCCTCTGACGGGGCAAAATCAGCTCCCCCTCTCAAGCTAGTCTGCGCACTACTGATAGCCCCGTCCATGTCATAGCATTAGGCCACTGCAGGCCGCTGCGGGCGAGACACATCGCAAGCACTTTGGGGGTCGATGTCTTTTACTAGCGCTGACTGCTGGATCTTCAGCTGCTGTTTCCCAAGTCTTTGATCGTGTTAAGGCTAGCATAGCGTGGAATGATGGTAGAATCTGTATGAAATGGAAAAGACTCTTTGTGGTGGGTCCAGTAAAGGAAGCATTAATAAAAAGAAGAAATAAAAAAATCTTGTTTGTGAATTTTAGCCCCCATAAGCAAATGTGTGAAATTGAAATATTGTAAGTGTTTGAAAGGCTATGCGAGAAAAGCTCAACCAGGCAAAAGATGTAAGCAGCCTAGCATTCGTCAGACTGTATCTCAGATCAGCCATTATAATATTATCTTCATCGATAATTGAATATATCGTTTTCGTCTCCCTTCATCCCAGGTGTTGAGGCAAATTATAAATCCATTAAACAAGAAATATCAGAAAGAACTACAAATCCCAACATGGCATTGATGAGCATGCTATCTATCAAGAAGACAAGATCCAATTGGTGATGACAACATTAGCGCTGAGCAATTATTACCCAACTGTGTGTGTTAAAAGAGAGCTACGGCGCAGAGGATGGATTTGTATTAAGGGTATTGGCAGACTTGAGTTGGGTATTGACAATATGTCAGCACTGATCATTAAATCAGCTGAACAGAGAAAGTGTGTGAATGCTTGAATCCCTTCTAACTCCATCTTTCAGGAACGGGCGATTTGCTTGCGTATAATAAAAGTTGATCATTTTTACATCTTTTGTATTGCGATTAAGAGATGCGTGTATGCATAATGCACCGAATAAAAGAGAGGGCCTTGCATTCTGTGCATGTTTGTTTAAGAAATCTGTTGCTTTTTATACCTGTGTGTGTGTGTGTGTGTGTGTGTGTGTGTGTGTGTGTGTGTGTGTGTGTGTGTGTGTGTGTGTGTGTGTGTGTGTGTGTGTGTGTGTGTGTGTGTGTGTGTGTGTGTGTGTGTGTGTGTGTGTGTGTGTGTGTGTGTGTGTGTGTGTGTGTGTACAAGGGTTGCACCACATTGGGAATGTGTCCTGCCACAGTATTAGCTGCTTGTTACAGCAAGAGGAGGTGTTGATATAATTGTAAGCTGGTATTGATTGGGGCGCCTTGTTATTGATGAGAGAGAATTTAATTCAACCAACGCATTTGTCAACATGACATTGCCATTTAACGATGAACTCTTTCACTATCGCTGTCTGGTTCACCCACCCAGTCACACACAGGAGGAAGTTTCTTTTTATGTGTGCACTGGGTAATGATTATTTCTATTGATCGCCAAGTTGTTTATTTTTTTATCACAACAGGAACAACATAAATAGTGATAATGAGGCCGTGAAATAATATTAATATCTGCCAAAAAAAGTGCATGTTAAATCATTTTACATTGACTTTGTGGCAGGTGGCATATAGTGGTACATTAGTAATAGTTTAGTAATGTTTTTTTTTTGTACATTTTATTTTTATTTTTTGAAATGATGACATGTCAGTCGTAATGGCTACTGGTGTTCAGGGACATACTATGAGCTGACCATTGAATGTAACCAAATGGAAATGTCATATTTGGAAACTGTGTTTCAGTCTGCACACCTTTCTTCCTTCTCCGCGTTATAGACGCGCAAAACACACTATATTCTACAAGAAATAATTGCTTTTGTCTGGAAGGAGTTTGGATGGGGGGGTTCGCAACGCGTGCCCTTTTAGGCGAGGGGGATTCGTGAAGGACAACTTGTCGCTTCTTTTTTTTTCTTCTTCCGCCCCCCCTCTCGCTCGTTGGACACGCGGATGTCATCTGTCAAATGGAGGGGGGTGCTTGGGGACAATAAAGCTCAAGGAACCATTGTGAGTCTGTTGTATTGCAGGAAAATATGATTTTTTTTAAATAAAACATAAAATAGTATGGTGTTTTTTAATCAAATGGCTATTAATGCATCTTTCAAATCAAATAGGCAAATGTAGCTATACGTTTTTTCTTATTTATTTTTTTTCAAGTAATTGATCGATATCAAATCTCTCACCTCGGACATAGTAGAATAGATAGATAGACAGATAGATAGAGACAGGAAGATTGGGCGAGTTTGGGGGGTGGGGGGATCAAGCGCTGCGCTTTCGATTTTTCCCGTATTGACTGCGATGTTTAGCGTATAGATTTTTCTATTTAAAAAATCTATGTCGGCAATAATCTGGAGTGTAAGTGCGCGGCATAGATTGTAGCTTTATTACTGACAGCATTCAATGTGTCGGAAAGAGGGAATGAAATGTAGAATCGGGGAGAGAGAGAGAGAGAGAGAGAGAGAGAGGGAGAGACCCTGACCAGCAATAGACCAAATGAAACTTTTGTGAGGTAGCGATAATCGGTTTCTATTTGTTGCCTATTCACAATATAATCACCATAACATATCAATGGCTTCTCCATAGCATGGTCGCTTTAATCGACCGTATCTCTTCCACAGACCTATACCTGCATGTAGATGAGGATATAATCACCTGATGTAAGCCACTCGGTGAATGTGTGTAAGCTTATCGATCAGCGGCCCACCGCGATCATCAGAGTCATCATAATGAAGAGTAATCAAGCGATCAATACGCAGGATAGCTTGCCTTATATGGGATTAGTAAAAAAAGGGAAGGGGAGAGGGGGAGGTATGGATGGAGGGAGAGAAAGGGGGGCGGGGGGAGTATAGCGGCTGCTCCTCTCGTTTCAGTGTTGCTTTCGTACCGGGAGGCGGACAGAGCTCGCGAGCTACCGGTGTTCTCAGATAACGGGACTATCGTAACGGACACACACGCACACACAGACGGATGGTGGTGGGACAGAGCCAAAGAGCCGAATTCCGCTTAACGGGTACCGTGTTGTTTTCTTTTCGTTCAGTTTTAACATTTCGTGCGCAAGCAGTGTTGCTTATTCGTTTATTTATCGATTGATTGCGTTTTAATTACTGGCTCGTGAGTGGAAACGAAGGGGGAGCGTGTAGAGCCGCTGCGTAGCCTTATACGTACGTGATTACTTAGCCTAAATACCTATATCAAGCGATTATATTTTATACAATAATAATAATATGCTGCTTGAGATGCATGCAATGTGCGCGAGATAAACCACACAGTAGGAGAGCTAGAAACCAAATAGAGAAACCAAATATTCCTGTTAAACCTTTGTAAACCGTTTTAAAGCCAGCAGCCGCGATTGATTGTAATGAACCAAATAGTTTTTGTACTCAAGTGAACACACGTTTTGACTGGAGATTTGTTTAAAAAGCGAAACCAAAGTGGAACCAGATCGCGGCGCGCGCAAGGCCATTGTGACGTTTACCGGCCGCACACCTGGTCTCGCGCGGGATATGCAAAACCCAGGAAACGTTATGAGTTGCGACAACAAGTGAGTTTTGAATTTTTTAAAACAAGTTAGCGTTTCAACCAACGGGTCGACGTTTGTCTAAGCGCTCTGCTATTCCAACCAGCCAAGCAATTGTCAAACCATTGTTCAGTGACCACAAAAAACGCTTTTAATATATTTAGACGATATTTCGACCGCTTGAAAGATCCGGACTATCCGTCTGTGTGTCAGTCCGAGATAGAGTATCCCCGAGGAAGCAGTAATGACTGAGAGGCGCAATACCAAAAATGTAAAGATAGCTTGAGCAGTTTACTTAGCCTACGTTTTAAACCAAATAGTAACTATTACCAAAAAGAAACAACCTCAAAACACAGTCTACTTGACAAAAAGCAACCAAAGAAAAAGCAACCCAAGACAAGAGACCATAGAAGAAAAGCCCAGACGACAACGGATCATGTTTGTTCCCTTGCCGGTGCCGTTGGTGTTTCAGAGAACCGCTCCAGATTTCAGCGCCTGGCGACTCAAGTCTCCGCTGCCTCTGCGCTCCGGTAACTCCGGTAAGAGATACCTTTACCTCCCCCTGGTTCATGTCGATAACAGCTTTTCTCTTTTTTTCTCACTACTGGAAAAAAAAACTACATGTGGAGTCGAACACCTGTTCAGACCCAGACAACTGTCTAAATGAAATCCATATTTTTGTATTTCGTACAGGCTAAGATCCTTTTTAGTTCCGTTTGTGTATGTGACGTTAAAATATGCCAGTTTGAGTGTGTATTAATGAAGGCATGGTTGAGGTGAAAAGACGTCTGCCCATAATTGCCCTTGTTTGAATGCTTCGTCTCGGCCTCTTTTGGCTTCTTTCATCCTTCTGTCCTCCCCGTATCTGCTGCTCCATCTGCCGTCTGACTCTCTTCTCACGACCGGTTCAGGGAATATTCATGGTAATTTATCGATTCCGCCGAGATCGATACACGCAGACACTGGGGGGAAATGACAGAGCGGGTGTGTGAATTTAACGACAAGTTTGAGAATGATGAGACTGAATGTCACTTTATTTGTTGATGTTTTTGTCGATTTTAAGTGCTTTCACTTTAGGGTTAAATAACGTAATTAGCTTCATTTAATTTGAAATTAAAGTCATCAATACCTGACTGTAGCGAAGAAGCTAGGCTACTAAAGCCTTGAAATGGCAGGGGTTACTTTTATTTTTAGACTTTTAAATAGAGTTTGCATTGTTGTATTCATGTTGCAGTGTCTTTCCATAAATATTGCAAATAAACAACATAGGCTATTCTGTGGAGCTGCTTGTAATTGAATTAGGCTAACTATTCTTTGCAAAATTATTATAGGCCTACACTTAATTTTATTTACATGGAACGTGTAATATGACTCTGTAATGCGAAGTATTACCAATAATGCTTCTTTTAGTTGTAGTGAAAAGAAAGAACATCGTATTAAGGAGTGTTGGTTCTAAAGTGCTGCATTAGTGAGGGGGGCGGGTACGCGCAATGTGTGCGCGCAGCGTCTGGCATTCAACGAAGCGGAAATTTTCCAACCAGCAGATGGATTAAACGTATACGCCACTTATAGATCATCTGTCACCTTGTTGCACATCCGCACACAACGACTAAAATGTAAATAAGGAAATGTAAAACAGCGCGAAGCGGAATCTTTAACTCTAACGAGCTAAATAGGCTACTAAAGTGGATACACCATAGACCTTATTGAGAGTGGACGCCATATTTATTTTAAATGTCCTTTTTTTGGTATTGAAAATGAGGCTGAGGGTCACACGCAGTCCCCTTAAAAGGTTAGGCCTATCTAGGTCTAATTTTCATAACACTTGTTTTCCTGCAGAACGATTGACAAAGTTAGAAAATAATGCAACCAATTAAACAGACCGTGCCCCTCACAGCGTCGTCTTCATTCACAAAAAGAAAATATGGCGTCTGTCCTTAATAAGGTTTATACCTCAAGAAATGAGAGACTCTTTAATTACTTACTGGCGCCTAAATGAGCAAAGAGCCAGACGTTAAGCTTTCGTCAGCTGCACCACATAATAGGCCCACATGGTGATGTGCTTTCTTGAAATGCAGGTTGTGTTAAAATTGGATTGGCTTGCTTGTTTGAGGCTGGTTGGTTAGGATTTGTCTTTTTATGTCAGAAGTGAACTGGAGGATAAGAGAGAGGGGATTCTATATTGGATAGGAAGTATTATTCCTGGAATGACAGAGACATTTATTCTTAAATTTACAGGGGAAGAAAACTATGTTAAAATCAATAAATGACAATTATAGTGAATACAAGTGTTAATTTTGTCAATTTGTTTATTATGAACAGGTTCTTATGATGTTTTACTGGTTGATCAAGTGTGTAGCCTACTTGTGTTCAATGATTTCAGACACTTGTGTGTTTGATTTGAACTAACATTATCACTCAGTGTCTGTTTAAACTGACTTTTTCAATGAAATTTGAAAACGTGTGCTGAATGTATTTGGTTGCCACGTGGTTTCAAGACTTTAACCTTTTCGGATTTTAAAATATTGCCATAGGTTATACCTTTCACTTCTTTATATAAGACTCAAAATGGACACCAGGCGCCACAGCTGACATTAAATGCTGCAGAGGTCAGAGTGACAAGCAGAGCAGCCAGTGAGGATCTTTATGTTGGGTGAGGGAAAGTACATTTATGTTCAGCCTTATTTGCAGATGATAGACACTATCGAGGGCAGTGGTTCAAAGTTTTTACTAGGTTTTTCCTGCCGATGACCATGAAGATATCTTACCGTTTTTACCGGAGTGTTTAGTGTAGAATCTTGGCGTCGGGGGATATTGGGATAGGCTGCAAACTATATTTATAATGGAACTCTTGAGTGCTTAGGCTGTTGGGAAGCGTCTATTTTCTAGCAAATTACTGACGCATCAGCGATCATTTAATAGCAAAACTATTTAACAACCTGCCTGTAATTGTATGTATCAAACAATTCACACATTTTCAGCGTTGTGTAACATACTATCACAAAAAGACGACCAAAACTTTGGTTCTGTGAATTCCACTAAGCCTCAGTTAAATAGCTAATAGAACCAATGCTGTCAATAGTGTCTATCATCTGTAATTAAGGCTGAAAATAAATGTACTTTCCCTGCTTTAACTTTTTGCCCTTATTGGTTGTTCTGCTTGTTGAATCAAGATGTACAGTTTGGTCCATTGAAAATATGTTGTTTTTTATTTGATGAAATTACACCTGTATAAAAGTTTAGAATTTTCGAAATTAGGAAGGAAATAAAATATATTTAATATTCTGTACTTATTTTGAGGTCACAAAATATAGCAATAAACATGACGTTGGCCATGTTAACTTGTGGAGTCTATGCACGTTCAGTTCGATTTATCTCTCAAAATATACTGATAATATAATTTATAATAAAAGAGAAATTTAGAACCATCTTTACTAGTGGTCGGAGACTTTTGGACTTTTATCACATGTTTTAGCCTTTCGGAAGGCTAAAATGCGAATGCTTTGAGAGGTTTAATAGGTCCACCATCATCTTTTTAGGCCTCGACATGATGTTCATGCTGTGCTATATGAGCAACATTGTTGCATTGTTCACTAACACTTTATTTTACAGTGTCCTTGTTACATGTAGATACTATAGTAGTATCTATAAACGCTGTATAATTATATGCAACTAACCATAAACCTAACCCTATAGTACATGTAGTTGATTATAACTAAGTAATTACTCTGTAACAAAGACACTTCTAAAAAAAAAAGTGTAACCCATTGTTCTTTTATGGAATAATAGAAATATTTCTACAGCCTATTCACTGCGGCAAAACTACAAAATAGTTTTATGTTGCAGTGTAAATCCAGAAATGGCGATACAAGTAGCTGCTGTTTAGGAGAAGGTTGAGGTTAAAGGTCAAATGCGATCAGGTCACTCGATGGTTCCATCATGTGTCTGTCTGCGCAGGCGAGCTGTGTTTACACTGATACAAATTTACAGTTTGATGCGCCGTAAAGTGTTTTAACCTCAAACAGGTATTGATTAAGAAAGATCAGCCCTGCCGTCCTCAGCAAGAGAGAGCGCGCGCGTATGTGTGTATAGATCGGATTTGAGCGGGAACGTCGGCGAGTCCCAGTGCTAACGTGATTGCGAATGACAAAATGTCCACCCGGGTTTGTTAGGGACATAATGGGGAATCAATAGACACAACAGAGATGTCAATACAACATGCTTTATTGCATTAAACCACCTCTCTCTTCCCCATCCCGACACCTAGGCTTACCCTCCACGCCTGCTCTAACTCACACACGGATCAACACACACATCCACTGGTTTGCGTCTTTTTTTCTTTTTTGATGTTGCACTTACAGGAAACTGAAATCATTTGAAGTACTGCACTCATTGCACTAAGTATCTCTGGACACACACACACGCATTAAAACAAACGCACTCACACGCACACAGCAGTTCCCTGCTGAGAGCCTACCTTTCCGATCGGAGCCATCTCTGTCCCTCCATCCATCTCTCTCTCTCTCTTGAGTATCCATGGAGACATTCATAGGCCATTAAGCAGATGGTAATAAAGGGATGTAGGTAAACACTCTCTCCCCTGCGCCGGCCCTCACCTCTGCGATGGAGACCACCATCAAGACCACTGCCGACTAAATGGACCTCATTCGGACTCCAATACCCCATATCTGACAGGGCCAAGTGGTTTTTTTCATGCTGTAGTGTGTGTTTGTGTTACCTGGTGTGTAGGTGAGGACGTATGCGTAATGATTGCTGGAGGGACAGTGTGTTGGCCGATTTCTGATAGCTCTTAACACACTGAGCGCTATTACGGTCCAACCGTCTGAAATGGAATCCGGTGGTCATATTGTGCAGACGGAGCAAGACATCACAATCTCTCTTTTCTCTCGATGGACCTTTATCAGACTCATAAACCAAATTACACGGTACGGCCATGTTAATACACTCTCGCTGGTCAACTGTGACCTGTCCCTTTATGTTGCTATGTCTCCGTTGTTGGAAAACCAAGCGACACCAGTTTAGAAGAATAGTTCACATTAAAACTGTATAACTTTCTTATATAGAAGACAAAAGGAGAAATTGCGAAGAACGTTCACGCTGCTTAATAAAAGTGGATGATGTCCAAAAACTGTTGAGATCAAAGCACCATTAAAAACATCATGGAAATAGTCCATATGACTTTTCTGATAGCTTTATGTGAGGAACGGCCTCAATTTAAAATAAAATAAAAAGTTGCTTGACTGACATTTGTGTTGGATGGAAGAAACTAATATGGATTTTGAGTAAATTAAATTCTTTATTGACATCTATGGTTCCACAAAGAACATTTAAAGTCAATGGAACCTTTCCATTGCACAAAAGATTATTTTATAGTGGAAAAAGATTCTTCAGAATATTAAAATATTCTACATACTAAGAAAAAATGGTTCTTTTTGAGAACTGCTCCATGGGGGGAACCAAAATGGTGGTTCTTGGCAATGCTGCATGCAAAACCCCCTTTTTGGAACCATTGGGTTTAAAACTACTATTTTAAAGCCTGAAACATATTTAATGTATGAAACTTTATCTACCAATTTCCCTGAACTTATTTCGAAATGCAAATACAGTTGAAAATGTGGCATTTGTTTTCCATTTCAATCTGGGAATAAACAGTTTTTAAATGTTTTAAAGCAATTAAAAATAATGGCATAAAAAATAAGAAATCTTTAAGGTTCTGCAATATTTCTATGCACAGCAGGATTTCATGCATTTGCATATAGAGGCTGTTCCTGGCCTACGGTGTTCAAGCTGGTCTATGGTGGTCTTCCAGCCCAAATAAGCAGGACCAAGATGGTTTACCCAGTTAAAAACCAGGTCCAGTTGGCATACACAACTAGCTTGGACCAGTTAGAAACCTCCGAAGCTTCATTTCACAAACACCCTTTCACTTTTATAATAGTTGTTTGTATAGTATGTAAACAAAAACCTCACACCTTTTGACTTATTTTCAGATTGTAAATATCACTCTTTTTATTTCCCTGGAAGCAGCATTGTGAATGGCTGTAGGGCTCTTCATTGAGGTCAGGGTCTTACCGCCTCTTAATTAAGATAAAGAATTCGATTTCAGCACACACACATGCATACACACTTACCCATGAAAAACCACATACATTTACACCTCTACACAATTCTTATTGTGGAACCAACATATGAGCCATTGCTTTCTCCGCCTCATTCCCACTTTTTGAGCCCTTGTGAAAGGAAATCTCACTCTTTTGAAGGGAAAGAGTAAGGGTTCACGTATTTTATTTTGGGGAGAAAGAGACGTAGCTCGTAGGTCAAGGAGAGCGACCGTGCGCCGCGTAGAACAGAAACCGTTAGCTGTTGAGTTCAACAGGTTTGGGTTTAGAAGAACAAATGTGTTGGATGATGACCAAGGGCCGATGAGTGCAAAACAATCAGGTACACATTCATATCACTTTTTAACTCCAACTTGGTTCAATTAATATAAACTTTTATTTATTGATCTGGGTTCACCATGCAGGTTTCAGAGTACATATGTGTGTCTTTCACAAACCGACCACCCATGATGTGGCCATTTAAGTAATAACTTGGGCTTGTAACAACCAGAGCTTTTGATTGAATTTGTCTCCTGCATTTCATATCAGCTCCTGGATCAAGAGTGTCCCGTTTTTGGGTGCGTTTTTCACCACCCAGTTTAATTTGATGGACAAGCTGTATGAAAATGAGCATGTGTGTGTGTGTGTGTGTGTGTGTGTGTGTGTGTGTGTGTGTGTGTGTGTGTGTTTGGACCTCAGGGACGTGCTGCCCTTCCCCATGGCTGTGTAGTGGTTACAGTCAGGTTCGAAGGGAGAAATTTAATATCCCTCCACAATGTATACACAATGAAGGGGGTATTGCAACAATGGTGCGGAATAAGCGAGAGGGAGAAGCAGGCGTGAGCAGCAGCTTTTAATAAATCTGAGTGCTTTTGCGCTTCAATCTTCTCAAAGTAACCGCATCTTTACCCTACACCCCCCTCCTTCAAGCACACACATTCACACAATGCGAACATGTACTCTTTCACACTTTTGACAGTGGATGTTGCCGAATTAATTAATAGAAAGTCATTCAAGCCCACGTGTTCATGGAAAGATCACACGCAAACTCTTTTGGAATGTCAAAATTCTATCAACATTTTTTTTAGCAAAAATCTATTGAAAGTTGAAAGAAATGATTTACAATGCAACACATGCTAGTGAGTCCAAAGGAATGCTGAGGGCCGGTTACACACGCAAATACATATTGTTAGGGTACAGTATTTGTTTATGTTTTTACACAAGGACAAATGTACAAGTTCAACATTTCATTTTCTATTTTTTTATTTTTTTTGTACGTCCACTTAACATTATTTTATTCTTTTCTTTCGTGGTCTTTTCATTTTTTCCACCCTTAAATGAAATCAATGTACCATTGTTCAACCATCTTTTTTTTGTTTTGTTTCTTAGGCCTGTGCGATTAATCGAATTTTATTCATTTCATATACACACATACCAACACACATACACATACTGTACAGGTAAACATTCTTGACATGCTTACAAATCATCTTCTGATGGTTTCTTAAGGGGATGGAATTTCATGCACAAGATCAACACACATACACACACTGACATAGATCAAACACATCCTCTCATTTTCCCAGACCTTGGTGTGTTGAGCTGTGTTTGCCAAGCTTTTGTCTGAAAACACAACACCATTCAGTTATCTAGTGACCAAACCACATTTACTGTACCATGAACAGGCAGCACAGAGTAAGTAAGGAACCATTCATCTGTTGAGGTGAAAAGCAGCTGGATGTAAAAGAACGTAGGAATCAAGTGATATGTGTGTGCGTTTTAAGTTTGATGACTTAACTCGATAAAACTTTGTACATCACTTTACTGTCACTTTTGATCAATTTAATGCGTCCTTGCTACATTTTGAAACCTTTTGAACTCGTGTGCATATACAAAGTTTAAAATGGTGCAGATGGAATCTTGGCTTATGTTCAATGATATAGAAATCGAACTATATATTGACTTCTAAGGCCACTTTGAATAGTTTTTTTTATATATTTCAGCAAATATTGATATATATGATTAATTTGACCCAAATCATATGTTAATAATTTGGCTTCAAAGAAAAATTGCACAAGTAAAAATGTATAGAAAGCAATCTCCTAATGCACTTCTGTGTTTACTCATGATGACACTTCTGATTTGTGTGTATGAATAATATGTATTTGTATGTTGAAAATAACTAGGTCAGGTGACCCCCCCATCACTCCTGCTCCTCCCTACATCTATCCATCTTCCCCCTGTTCCATATGCAGGATGAATATGGTGAGTATACGTGGCGGTCAGCTGCATAATTTTATAAAGAAATCCCATGCTGATTACCCAAGAGGGTAACCACGGGTATGGTGCAGTTGGTGCGGGGTGTGGTTTACCTGACAGGCCGCCTGGCTAATCCCGCAGATAAGATAAATAGCTAGCGTAGCGCGGACCGTAAGTGGACTTGACCTCCGCCGGCACGGCAGCGGTGCATGTTTTAAGATAATGAGGGAGTTGTGACATGCACTCATGCGAGTGTACTGTGTCTATATTTAGAAGGAGATTTGTTATCGTTTTCTTTGAGTCGTAGCGCACGGCAACAAAGGAAATCTCCAGTCGCATTAGCGTATTCAAAAGAGCCCGCGCGCATACGTGAACTTCTAGAGCGACTCTTGAAAAGAAGACCCTTGTCAGGGTGACTGTGTATTCAAATTTCTCTTTTTTGGAGACCTTGAAAAGAATCTGAATGTCTCAAACGGACTCAAAAGGATGCGCCTTGAGCATGAAAGACACTCTTTTCTGCGTGTGGCTGAAGAGACACCCCCGATTGGAGTGTGTTCACCAGTTGTCCATTCAGCCGTGCACTCTGACCTCTCTCTCCTCCCTTTGTCTGCCCATGAGGGGCAGTGGGGGTTGACAAGTTGACCCCTGACCCTCGCCTCAGCCCTACCCCTCCTCCACCCCTCTCTCGTGCCCCCTTCCATTCACATGCAGCCACTCATCATCCCCCCCCCCCCCCCTCTCCTCTTTTTCATCTCGTCCCGTCTTTCTAAAAGCGCCGTTTTCTTATTGACTCGCTCGCCGTCTCAAGTTCAAGGCCTCGCGGCCCGCTTGCATTGAGGCAGACTGAGGAAACCTCTGCCTATAGTGTCTTAATACATCATGTTTTTGAATTGCAACCAACCAGATGCTTCCAAAATTTGGAGATAGATCTTTGAGATTGGCTCTAAATTTACCTTTAAAATCCAAGTATGTCAAATGTGGTTCGCTGAATACAATGACTTGACTTGTGTGAGTTTATGAAAGTTCACAGTGATGAACACATGCACAATTCTTGTGGTACGTGTGATGTTTTGATGACACTTACATTATAATTGTTTCAGTGTGAAAAGTACTATAAAAATACGTATTGATACAATTCAAAATCATTTGCATCCGCCATAGTCCGCCAGCTCTCACAAGATAATCAAAACAAGCAGAAGTAGCTGCAAACCTGAATGAACCAACATTATGATCAAAATTTGGATATATTGCACATTGTAATGTTGTAAATCAACTGTGATTGAATATAATGACGTGTGTTGCTTATTTTAGCCAGAGTTCAAAAATCAAAAATGAAAATTACCCCATGATTTACTCACCCTCAAGCCATCCTAGGTGTATATGACTATCTTCTTTCAGACGAACACAATCGGATTTAAAAAATATCATTGCTCTTCCAAGCTTTATAATGGGAGTGAATGGCGGTCCTGATTTTGAAGCCCAATATGACTCCGGGGGGTTAATAAAGGCCTTCTGAAGTGAAGTGATAGGTTTTTGTATAAGAAAAATATCCATATTTAAAACTTAAACTAAAATAATTAGCTTCCGGTAGACGGCCTACGAAAGTCGACTTACACCTAAAGAGTAACCCCTGACGAGATGTAGGAGTAGTGTTAGCTTAGACGCCTCTCGCGGTTCAAACAAATAGGACTGGGCAACATCTTCTTCAAGCTCATCTTCTCTTATATCGAATGGATGGATGTGCTTTTTTGGGCTTCGAAATATCACCCACCATTCACTGCCATTATAAAGCTTGAAAGAGCCAGGACATTTTTTATATAACTCTGATTGTGTTGGTCTGAAAGAAGAATGTCATATGCACCTAGGATGGCTTGATGGTGAGTAAATCATTGTGTAATTTTAATGATTCTTGTGATTTAAATGTGGTGTTTTGTCTACTTTTGGTGACGTAGGCATCATAAATGTGTCTGTGTGATGTTCAGATTGAATTTCTTGACACACTGTACATATTGATGCGTTTTTAAAGTATTTGACCTTAATTTTCGATGCTCGTTGTGAGTCCGCCAGCTCTCGCAAGAGTATCAAAACAAGCAGAAATGACTGCAAACCTGAATGAGCCAACATTGACATGCACCAAAAGGGCCTCCAAAATTTGAGATTCTGCACATTGTAATGATGCTTGCAGTAGATCATTGAGATTGCCTCTAAATTTATCTCCAAAATTCAAGTAAATCAAGTGTGGTTGGGTATAATATAATGACTTGTGTTGCTTGTTTTAGTAAAACTTTATTTTACAAGGAATTTCTTGACATGCGTAAAGTGTTTGACCTCAATTTCCAGTGCTCATTATAAGTCCAGCAGCTCTTTCAAGATGAATAAAAACGAGCAAGAAATACTTGGCTTTTAGTAAATACCACAATACACAACCAATGACCTTTCGCATGTAAGAGAAGCACAGACTGTGAAAACACGCAAAAGAAATGCGCCGTCTTGCGCACAAGTGTCATTATTAGCTGCTCAGCAGACACACATTCACATGTTTTCTCTCTGTGTGGTTCAATACAATATGAGAGGTGAAGGTGAACGATGTGTGAATGTTGAAAAAAACAGGAAAGTGGGAATGTAAAGGGGTGAAAATTAATCAAAACATACTTGCACACGTAAACTCATAGAATGTTTTTGTGTGAATGTGGTAATGATGTCGTTTCATTGGATGGTGCAATTGAATGATAATGAGAGTTGCCTCAGAAACGAGGGGAGGATTGAGATCGGGACAAGGGCAGAATTTATCAGATTCCACATGAATAAGTTCTTAATGCGTTATCAAAATTTGCTGAGCTGTAGAAAAGACAGTTCTCAAGGACATGATATATTTTTAGTGCTAGTATATCTGGATGTCTTAACTGCACTGTATATTGCAAATGTGCAAAGTTTTTTGTGTACTCTGTTAAACTTAATTGTAATATTTACTGAACATTGTTCAAATTTGCTTGACGGGAACAGATATCCAAATGCTTTACCATGGAAGATGATAATAGTTTATTGTGTAGCGGTGAAAGGAAATTAAACATTTCTCTGTACCTACAATCTGTAAAGGCAGTTTTTAAGGCTCCTCTTTTAACGCACACACACACAGATACAAACTTGCTCACAGACACACCAACTGCGCTTTCTCTCCTAAAAGCCCCTTTTTACTCCCTCAATTTTGTCCATTTCTCGTCCATCCTCTCAGCTTTTGTATTAGAAGGCGGTGAGAAACCACATACAGAAAATAACACAAAAAGATGTGCTTGTCAGAATTATGAGTCTTATCTTGAAAATTTGTCTTCACTTTTTTATTTATCTGTTTGGAAATTACAAAGATAACAATTATGTGTATAAATGCATTTAATGGTAAATTGGAGTATGTGTTCATTCGCTCTATGGCTATACAACTGCGTGCAGCATTTTTTTACGGCTGGAATTATTAAAACATTTGTCACTCTGACGGAGTGCTCGGAGGATGTTGAATCTGTCTACATTGTGCTTTAGTGTCGTTTCGGCAACAAACATGTGGTGGTGATCATTAGTAGTGAGCTTATGTTTAGGTAATGCTGCATACTAGGGCATTTCCAGTCAATTTATTGTTTGAAAAGTCTCCCATGAATACAAGTAATGCTAATGAAGTTGTCATGTAGCGTAGTGTATATTGTGTATGCTGTTTTTAAGGAGGCATTTAATACAGTCAGTCTGTTGACTTATTTACATATATATTATACTGAATTATAGCTACCTGTTGCTTTTTTGGACTACTGAAAAAAACTTTTTAGGGTCAGTAGGTTTTAATGTTTTTGAAAGAAGTCTCTTGTGATCACCAAGGCTGTATTTATTTGGAAAAACAAGAACACTAAAAACAGTTATACTGTTAAGTATAATAATCATTTTAAATAATGTTTTTGATTTTATGAATGTAATTTATTCCTCTGATGGCAAGGCTGGATTTCAGCATCATTACTCCAGTCTTCAGTGTCACATGATCCTTCAGAAATCATTTTAATATGCTGATTTGCTGCTCAAATAACATTTATTATTATCGATGTTGAAAACAATTAATATTTTTGTAGAAACTATTTTTGTGAATAATTTTACGGATGTTTTTGATAACTAGATGACTATAAAGTTCACGTTATCAATATAATGTATCCTTGCCGAATAAACATATTAATTTCTTACTGACTTACTGAACTGTATAGGTTAACTGACATAAAAAATAAAAAATTATATATATATATATATGTATATTTTACTGTAATTTGAAATAACTTTTTATTTTTAAGCTGTAGAATCTAATATGAATTTTCATAAATAATAAGTATGCTTTCAGCGAATGCTGATTGTTCATTTATTTAACACAAGGTAGGAGTGTCGGACATCAATAGAGTCACAGACATCGTATTGATAAAGAGCGTCCAGAGAGGTTGTTGCGTGTTCCTATCCGTATCGTTTTCTGCAATGAGAAGGCTAGTTAACAGGAACGGGGGAGGTGAGCGTCCAGGGTTCGGAAATGAGAAATGACCCAAAGCCACACCACCAACCCCTCCCTCGCTGTCCCATCCCCCTCTCCTTTATCCTTCCCCCAGGAAAGAACGTAGCAGAGGGATGGGTCAGAAGAAGAGGGGTGAAAAAAAAGGTGGAGGGGGGGTATGAGAGAGAGAGAGAGAGAGAGAGAGAGACAGAAAGCATTAAAATTCATGGCCTTTTTTATTTTCCCCACTGAAAATCAATACCGTCTACTATGGATGAGGTGAACAGTGGACAACAGTGGTTGTGGGCAGGGGTGGATGGGAGGGGGGTGGTTGGGGGGGGGGTAGATAGATGGATGGTGGTGGTGGTGTGGGGGGGGGGGGGGGGGGTGGATGGATAGGTTGTTGTTCATTAAGTATAAGCTGCAGTGCTGGGGACCCTCAGTAGAGGCTATTGTCCAAGTGGCAGTAACATAAGGAAAAGGGGACGATGGGCCGAAGCATGACCATTGAACAGCGGCAGGTACACACGGAACACACACACACCCAAACTACCCTTATTGGGTTAGCACTGTGATGGTGCCATAGTACTTGGATATTGAGTATTGCATCAATAGAAGATCTGTGATTCAAAACCTGAAAAACGTAAAACAAAGAAATTTATATGGAACAAAACAGAAATAAAGATTCTGCCGTGTTATTTTAAACCTGGTTGCATTACTTCTGTGGGGGGAAAAAAATGTATGGACAAAACAGTTTAAACATTCTTCAACATATTTAATTTAATGTTCCACAGAATAAAGCAAGTCATACAGGTTTGGAATGACATAAGGGAGAGTAAATGATGGCAATTGTCATTTATGGGTCTATCTCTTTAAGATTGTGCACTCTTTCTAAGGTCAAAAATGCACATTTGTGAGCATGTGAACTCCTTTGAGCAGACACATTTGAATTTGAATCAATTCAAGCTTCAAACTGAATTGGAATCACTGCAAGATCAAAAGCTAAGCTGAATCACTTCAAACTTTACTTTAAAGGGGTCATAAACTGGCTTTTTTATGTATACTATTGTCTGAGGTCAACTTATGACGTTTGCATGGTTTTTACATTCAAAACTCACATCATAATGAATAAGTAATAGGCAAATTTTTACCCTGGTTTTGAGTCTAGCTCCTGGAACGCTCGGTTTTTATGGGCGTGCCGCATTGAAGACTTAGAAGTAAACGCCCACTGCTATGATTGGATAACAGTTTTGCATATTATATTGAGCTTCGGTTCCCCTGTCATTACACATGGGGAATAGTTTTGAAAACGTGTGGAAAAACGGCAACCGGAATGATTCGCCCCCAGGGCTCGCAATATGTCTTAATCAAACAAACACAATGATTTATCTCTCGTCCACCCGCAATTAATTGGAATGTTATTCTTTATTACTTGGCCCACCCGATCGGTGGATATAACCGCGAACCACATCACTAACACACACTTAAGTATGTGCATCTGCAAAACTTCACTGCTGACAAATCAGCATGTTCAAAACTTCCGCAATTTTGTATTTTCAAGTCAAGAGAGTGAACAACGCACATCAAGAAAGGAATTGTATTTCACTATTTAAGACAGCCCAATTTGAAAACACATTAGCCCCAGGACACAGCTTTGTTTTTTAATCTCATTCTTTCTGCAAATCCAGTCTCTTGTTTACAAACGAATCCACAGTGAAATGAAGCGAACAAACAAGTAATATCTTCCCCATGTGAGCTGGATCTTCATTAAAAATAAAGTTCAACCATGCATTCCTAATATTGGAATCCGAATTAAGCTTATGCGACACTTAATTGCTTGGAAGTTCGATCCGGTTTAGCTCCACGTAGGCTTATGTTATTTATCTATAGAGAAAGAGCGCATTTAGGCCACGCCCACACCATTGACTTTGTATTGCGTGAAGCGGCCTCGTTGTCATTTCTGACTTAGAAAAAAATGTCTAAAAGCTGCTATGTGATAGGGTGTACAGCAAACAAGCTAATAAACACAGAAGCAAGTTTTTATAAGTGATCGACCCCAAAAAAACGAGCGTTTAAGGAGACAAAAGTGGATACAGGCAACAATGTGAAGCATCAGCAGGAAGAATGGGTACATTTTGGGATCCTGACACTCAGTATGCCTACGTGTGCAGTAAACATTTTGTCACTGCTAAGTTAAATATCCAAATGTCAGTTTTATATATTATATTTCCTGTCGCTGATTACGTTCCCCTCTAGTGGGTGTAGTTCTCAGTGTAATATAACATGTCGCGCTCTGTCTCAATTGCCTGTATCCACTTTTGTGTCCTTAAACGCTCGTTTTTTGGGTCAACAGCTTATAAAAACTTCTGGGTTTTTGGTTCTGGGTTTTGTTTAGCTTGTTTGCTGTACACCTTGTCACATATCAGCTTTTAGACATTGTTCTGTTTTTTGTTATAAGTCAAAAATTACAAGGACGCCGATTCACGCAATACAAAGTCAATGAAGACGGTTTGATTGTTTTCCCCCCCGGTGGGCTCGGCCCTCAGATTATGGCGCGTGTCGGTGGGGCTACAGATTCAGGCGTTCTTCTTCTTCTGACGAAGCGCCGTTTCACTGCACTCTGACGAAGAACATTCGCAGATCGATCGTTTTCATCTCCGAAACGTATAGGATATTCTTATATTATCATGACCTTTTATATATCAAAAGCTCAAGGGAAAGATTTCTCAATTCATGACCCCTTTAAATCAATGCAAACCTCAAAATGAATATACATCCCTCTAAATTCTTTTAATTACAAGTAGAATTGTGACCACGTAAATGAGGCACACAATCTAATTTAAACCTTTGCAAGCTTTGAATCAATTAAAGCGGCAAACTGAATTTGAATCACTGTCTGCAAGTTGCAAAACGAATCTGAATCACTCCAACCTTCTAATTGACTAAACTCAAAAAAGAATTCACATTTGGGACCATGCAGACGATCAGATGTTCTTCCACTGAAGCACAAGACGCTCTTTGCATCATTCTGGAGGACATGATCGTCAGGTTTTGTTCATGTCAGCTCCAGTGCTGCTGTCGGTAAAGCAAAAGAGAAGCACCAGTAAATGTGAAAGTTTTCACTGAAACGGTTTATGCTGTTTTGCTATGAAACAAAGGTGTTAAACTAGAAAAATGCTAAATAGAAGACTTTGGACCCTATTATATATTTATATATAATGTCCTCATATGCAGACTGTCATGCTTCCGTCAGATGTGACAGCTTCTTGTCCCGGCTTGTTCACACTCAGCGGTTGTCTGGTTTCTCGCTCTATTCCCGGAGGCATGGAGAGACACTCACCTCTCACACTTTCCTCCCCAGGACACCAGGAAGCCCATTACGTTTGTGCATACATGTATGTCCAAACGCGTGCACACACACACACTTGTGTATATATGTGCTCTGTGAGGGGGGGGCTCTCCGTGCATATACAGGACTTTTGAGGTTGGTTACTATGGGGATAGGTGTGGAGGTGTAGGCCCGTGCTTTTTTTTCTGACGTGGGTAAAAGAGTCATAAATAATGAAAAAGAAACTGCATTGAAATGCAAAGGCTGAGGCGTAGACATGTGGGTCGTATCGACATTTGTGAATTCTAGGATCCACACAGTGCAGAGTTTCTATCTCAGACCTGTAGAGCCTGAAAGGGACTGAATATAGCAGCATTTACACTGATCTTGATAAGTTGTCACCTTATATCATAAATGAACAAAATATTTAAGAATATATAAATATATATATAAAGAAAAACTGAAGTTCCTGAGGAATTTACAGTATTTAGTTGCATTAAAACATTTATTAATTAACGTATACATTTTTACATAATTAATTAAGCAGTACATTTATGGTAATATTAATTGTTCATGATGACCTAAAAGAATAAATAATTTTATTTTTGATTGATTCGGTTTAGTTTCTTATTTTACCTTTTCACATAGTTTGAGAATGTTTGTTTGTAATATACTGCAATATTCCTACATTTGTGAATTAATTATAAGTCACAGAAAACAGAATTTTTTTTTTGAATAAAATCTTTTTTTCATAATTTGCATATGAAAGCAGGAATGTTCTGTGTTGTGCGTCGTAGATCTAATTTTGCTTCTGGAGATTTCCGTTCAGTGATTGAACACTTTTATTCTTTTTACATAAAAGTGTGAAACAATGCATGCATTTGAATCACTACAAGCTTTGAATTGAACTTGAATCAATACAAGCTTCAAACTGAATGAGAATCACAGCAACATCACATCAAATTTGAATCACTGCAAGCTTCAAACTGAATTTGAATCACTGCAACTTTGAATCGGATTTGAATCACTGCAAGCTTCAAAACAAATGTGAAGCACTCCAACCTTTTAATTTACTCTGAATTACTACAAACTTCAAAACTAATTTGAATCACTCTAAAACTCCTTATTGAATTTAAACCACCGTACATTTTGAAACGTATTCGAATCCATTCAAGCTTTGAATTGAATACTAATGAATGCATTCATTTGAGTTGAGTTTGAATGACTGCGAGTTTCACATCCAATTTGAATCACTGCAAGCTTCAAACTGAATTTGAATCACTGCAACTTTGAATCGAATTTGAATCACTGCAAGCTCTAAAACAAATTTTAATCACTCCAACCTTCTAATTTACTCTGAATTACTACAAACTTCAAAACTAATTTGAATTACTCTTAAAAAAAACTGTAAATTGTGAATCATATTCAAATCCATTCAAGCTTCGAATTCATTGGAGTTGGATTTGAAATCCCTGCAAGCCTCAAAACAAATTTGAATCACGTGGCGCTTTGAACCAGCTTCGATTATAATGGGAGTGTTTTAGTTTTGTCGTGCCGCTCGCTCACTGTATAGATGGGGTTTTATAGACTTTCAGATGACAGATAGAGGTTTGAATTGCACATTGAATCGCACTTTGAGTGGCCTTTTTTATATCTAAGATTACACATGGAGGTGGACATCACGGATATAGGCCTGAAGTACAGATAGAGGTTGGAGTGCATTTCATGCTCACAGGTGAGGACGAATGTGTGTGTGTCGGTGTGTTTGTGTGTGTGTGTGAACGCAGACCCTTTGAAGTGGAAAAGGCCTCTGGTTGGCAGTAGGCCAGTGCATCAATAAAGGCAACTGGAGTTTGAGAGCCAGTGAGAGGCATTTAAGTTCCATTTCTCCCAGGCCTTACAGCACAGGAAAGACCTGCGTTCTCTCTCTCTTTCTCTCTCTCTCTCTCTCTCTCTCTCTCTCTCTCTCTCTCTGTCTTTCACGCACGCCCTCACAGAGAGAGAGTAATCAGGCCAGACTTGTGCACTACAATGTACGAGTGTGCCATAATTGAATATGTGTGTCCAGCTGTTTATGTGTGTGTGTGATTGGTTGTTGATTTTGAAGTGGCTTGTTAGACACACTAGCACAGTAGGGTTGGCTTTCAAGTTTAATCATGAAAGATGTATTTTTGCACAACGTACAAAACACACAACTGCAACGGGAGACGCAAACATACACATCTTTCTTTAGTTCTTGTCTGCTAATCTGGCTTCATGTTGTCATTAATAACCACAGTGTGTAACCACACCTCTCACTTTGTCCATCCGTTTCCTCGGCCGTGATTTGCAATTTACGTCTAATACAAGAGGCGGAAACCTGTGATTTATGCCTGATATACTTGTGTTAATCCCATTTCTTTCCAGTGCAGTTTCAAGGCTTTTTGCCATTTTTATTGATACTGAGTGTGACTTGAACCCGAGTCTCAAGGCTTAAGGCTCGTTCACACCAAGGATAACGATAAAGATATAGTTCTAAAAATCGTTCTCAATATTAAAGAATAGCAGAGTTCATACCACAGCTATAATGATAACGGCACAGGTGACGATATCAGTGGAATCACTCACTCAAGGCCCAAAATATACTTTATGCAGGTACACAAATGCTCACATTGCAAGATTCGGTTGTGCATACTTTACATCTTTTTTTGATTTACAATTGTGGTTGACAAAGTGTTGTGGTTGGTGTTTGTGGTTACTTTTTGATGCCACAGACCCTCAAATAGAGAAAATACATCTATATATTGTCATGTATAAAGAACCATTTATATTGAGAAACCTTAGAATATTATAAATATGAGTAAAATATTTTCTGGAAATGTTTACACTGTATTTTTTTCTACCTGCCTTTAGAGTACCGAAGAGAAAAAGTTGGACTGTAAATTAATAAAATATGTTTGGTAAATCTCATGATTTACAAACTTTAGACTGCATAATGCAACAACATTAATGCTGAATTCTGTACATTTATTGTATTATTTAATCATTTACATTTTTCCGCGAACCCTCTAATCGCCATTGTCCTCTGATCTTAGTTTATTAAAACTGAATGTTGTCTTGTCAAGTTGCTAATTACAAACATATCACCAGTTTAACTTACTGTAATTTACTGTTGAAGACAACAGCTTAGTGCCATTAATGCAGTGTAACACAAACTTGCATTGCATAATGAATCGTGCTTAATTGGTTTGTAACACATTTTGGAAGGCAGTGAGGTTGAGAGTAGTACGAAATTGAGATTGTGTCCCAAGAAGTAAATTCACATATAGTACACATATAGTTTGTGTTGAGTATATTTTTGAGTTTTAACCACTAGCCCAAAGTTGAGTTGGCATCTCTTTTTGAATTGTACGGGTTAAAAATACTTTTGTCCAGTTTCACAAACAAATGCATGTTTGAGCTGTCTTCACTGAAAACAACTTGCTATTGTTTTGTCTCACCAGGAAGGTTTTTTTTTCTAAGGCATATTTAAAAAAGCTACTTAAAAGACCTAAAGTCGGCTTAATCTAAGCCCCGTCTGTGAAACCGGGCCTTTGATTTCCAAATGCGTTAAGTGACATCAAAAGCATAGGAAGAATGAGCAAAACGACTTTTTCCAGAGCATTTTTCAGTGTTCACTAACAACGGCAAACACTAGAATCATTTTAACTCTCGTTTCCCTGTCTAAACACAACACCCTGTCTTTGTCCACCACAGTGTTCAGTGTCTTTTTCGGTCCAGTTTGCTTCCTACAACTGTTGCATCACTCAGCTTTTTTTCTGCCAACTCACAACCTATTTGCAGTACCCCCACAAAAACACGCAGCCCTCTCTCTCTCTCTCTGTGTGTGTGTCTCTCTCTCCCTCCCCTTCTCTCTATTGATCTAGTCATAGTTTTCTGTCTTCAGCCTGCTGGCTGGCTGGCTTTAATCAATACAGATAATTGTCTGCTTTCTCCCGATGCCAAACAGTCTGTGTTTTTTCTCAATGAATCCAGGTCTTCCCCCAACTTACACACATACACACAAGCAGGGCCCACCTACCCGGGATTCCCCCCCCCCCCCCCCCCCCCCATTAATGACGGGAGATTACCTGCTTTCCTTACCGATTTTTCCTCCCCCCCTTCCGCTCCCCTCTCATCGATTGCCGTGAGATATCGCCCCACGTGCCCCTCTCTCCCAGTGTAAACACGGCGAACACGTGGCACCACAACTACACACGCTCTCGCATAAACAAATACACAAAGCATGCATTAGCAAATACGCATATCGTTACAATAAGGTTATGTAGGCATTTGCTCCATCTGATTAAACTTGGTCTTTACATCATACTCATTTAGTAGTTCATTAGAGTTGAATAGCACAAGTTGCTTTAACTTCAAGCCTCATACTTTACATAGTGAATTTAGCTTGTTTGTTAGAGTCGGTACATATTTTCTGATTTCATTGTGCTGATTCAGTTGATGACATATAATATTCGGTATTTGATGAATCTAGCGTTGACCTTGTTTAAACAACTTTTTACAGGTTATTGTGTTGGCTAGGCATCCTCAATACAAACCTGAGTCAATTAGATGTTTTTTTCAGCATTTTCTTACAGAAGTGGTTCCAGACGTACTCAAATCCAACTCATTCAGACATTCACACCTGATGACAAACATCACAGGCCAGCGAAAAGGCAAGGACATATTTTGCAAAAGCAGCATTCCTCTAGATATTGTCAGGCAAGGTTTTGCAAATCTTTAAAGGCCTTATCTACATATGGGGCTGTTTTATGCTCAAGGTCATTGCTTAGAAAGGATGTTGATGAAATTCGGAGATGGCTTGAATGGAAGTGTCCGCTCGATCAAAACTGAATTACTATCTCACAATAATTTATTTGCACAAAATTAGAACAATGTTCTTTAGATCTCTGAGCGTCATTTAAGCATGCAGGAGAATCTGTCTCTTTGTCAGGTTAATGCTACATATAATAGCATTCATGTGTTAAAGACAACATTAAATCAATATCGACTCCATTTTCTTTATTAATAAATGCCCCCCGGTCTTACTGTGCACGATTCATCAGTGCATGTGTTTTTAAAAAGAAAAAAAGTATATTTTTTTAATAATCTGTCATTACTTTTTCTGCTTGTGAAACCAGACTGACTTGATTTAACCTAATGTGCAGCATGGGTGGGGGAAAATAATTTTAAGCTATAATATCACGGTATAATATGTTAGGGTTATGGTTTATCCAATCAGGTTGAGTCTGATTTTACCAGAGAAGTGGCAAAAAAGGGCATAAATGCTTATGAAGGAAAAAAAAGTTCCTCTCGCATACATTTAAATGTTCTATTATTCTAGTATGAAATATTCTTTCACATTATAAAACACTATGGTAGAAGGCCACTACACTCTGCATGTTGCATGGATAATTTCTTTATTGTCTTTACTGTCATTCCTTTACATACATTACTTCCTTATTATTGTTCACTTTTGTTTCCTCTATTCATTAGTCAGTGGTCCAGTGTCCAGTATTGCGGTACTGGAGATTCAGCCATTTTGTGCGTCTGATTTTTTTTGCTGGTGCAATGAGAACACGGCCTGATCCAATTTGTGTTGGTCACCAGTGTGAAATGGCGGTCGGCCGGGGGACCAGCGCTCTCCAAAGCCTCTCAGCTCTCTTCCTCTCCTCATTTTTCTCTCTCTTTCACTCTTTCTCTCAGCTGGTGATGTGCCACTCACCCAGCACACTGGCACCCAGCACGACCACAACCCAGCAATCAAGAGACAGCACACATATACATACATGCAGGCACTGATATGGGTTATATTGTAAAATTATTTCAAATATAAATTTACAATATAAATATTTAAAAGTATATATATTAAGACATTTATAGAAAGAATCTCGCTTAGTGTCTTTTTTGCATAGCGTTTATATCTTCATTGAGATATAACAAATGTTTAAACCTAACAGTTTACACTGTTAAATAATGATTAATATAATAGATTATACTGTACAATGATTTAACATCTAAAATGTTGTAAAACAATATTATTTAAAATATATACGTGTGTGTGTGTGTGTGTGTGTGTGTGTGTGTGTGTGTGTGCGTGCATAAATATACATATATACATATCAGTGAATACTTTAAAAGGCACCATACAAAAAAATCCATATCGGTGGTAATGTATGTTTATTGACATTCATTTGTATAGCACTTTTTCACAATATTTATGTAACATGCTTTTGTTACATCCGCATCATATGCAGCTTTAGATAGATCTAATACAGTTCTTACTGTAACTTTGATAAGACATTCATTGAAGACTTAGTACTTTTAAAAATAAGGATATTCCTTAACAAATGAGCCAAAGAAATTTCATAACTCATAGAAAGATTCGAGAGAATTGTATATATTCTTAAGTTGAGTTTTTGAATAAGATGGTATCAATAGCAATGTTTTTAAACACTTTATTTCTTTATTTTATTTACATTCTTTACTTTTAAAGTCCACAATAAGATCTATTTCAGTTCTGTTTGCTCCTTTTGACAGAAAGTGCAGCTCCCTAACACACTACAAATCAAAAGGTGACTTCACAAAGTACTTTTAAGCCACATCGAGCGCACGCACACTCCCCTTTCAACATCTTTAACACAAAAACACATATCTTGCCATTTCCCCTTCAAATACACACACTCACTGTGATTTTGGCAAAATTGCCATGCTTGACGACCATATAGCCGTCGACGTAGCAACAAAGAGAGTGAGCGAGCGAGCGATGGATGGGGGGAGATGGGGGTGTTTGTGTGTGTCATTTGGTGAGTGAACATAAGTGGCACTGAGGCGGTGGAAAGGTAGGCTGATGGAGAGGGCGAGGTAAAATTAGACAGCAGAGTGGCCACCTTTTTCAGCCAGAGCTTAGGAGAACTCGTCCGAGCTCGTCTGAGAACGAATGTGGCCATGAGCCTCATGATTCAAAATGGAGTTTTGTTAAATAACCTGTGATGGCTCTCGAAAGAAGCGCAGGTGCCGTGGCCGAAATGGACGAAAGAAAGACAGGAGGAGGAGAAGAGGTTGAACACACCCCAGGGAACCATGGGTGAAAAACCTTGCCCAAGGGCACGAGCGAAGGGTAGAGGGGGCCTTCATCCACCCAACTATCCCTCTCTTTTTCCCCTCCCTCCATTCTTCAGGGGAATTGTCAGTCAGTCTATTTCCACACTGCCTTCCTAATGTTTTCAGATGCTGAGGTGCTGTTAGCATCACCGTGCTAGCCGACGACAACACGCATACCTTACAAAACAGCCTTCGATCCTCCAAGAGCAGGAAAAGCGTGTATCTTTCTGTCGATTGCGCTCCCTTTTGTCACTTTTTCACCTCCCTTCACAGGAACGCTGACATTTGTCGAGCCCACATCAAAAATAGCGCTTAGCCAAGTGCGCAAGGTGATAAAGAGACAGGAATGAAGAAATTAGGCGGAGGACGAGGGACTAAGAGATCTGTAAGTTTATGTGTTTTCATCCATGTTTGAATTGTGAGGCCCGCTGTTGATTCGACTCCCTGCCCGGGTAAATACAACCCAGTTGCCGAAGCGCCTCGAAACTGCGATTTTGAAATCCCCAGGCCGCATGAACGATGCAAGAAAGAGTGCGTGAGAGAAAGCGAAGCAAAACAAGAAAGAGAGAATAACAAGAAGAAATGAGAGGAAAGGGGGGAGGAAGCCGGCGTTGCAAAAGTGCCTTCAATATGTGCAGGTCTGAGCGCCCTTTGAGAGGGGCCCCGATCGATACCAACTCGGAGCAATAAAGCTTTCTCCCTGTCATCTCCACAGAATACAAAGCAGAATGGGGGAGAGAAGGGGAGGGTGGTGGTGGAGGGGGGATAGAGGGGTGAAAAGCTGTTCCGCTAGCCAGACCAATTTCCTAACCCTCCCTTCTCCTCTCCCTCCACCTTTTTTAGCCCTCAAACTACTACTACTACTATGTACAACACCTTTTCTCTCCCTTTTCACGCACTTCTCCTCCATTCGAGCTGTTGTGTCTGCTTATATTATTAATAGTGTTTGAATAAATAAAGTTAATAATTCATCTCCGTAGTTTTAACCGGATTGATAGCGGGTGAAAGATTCCGCAGGATGCAGCCGAAATGAAAGAGGCATGCGGAGGGACCGGCCGCCGGGTTTGAGCAGGCCGGAACAGGTTTGAGGTCGTAGCCTTAGAGCGAGGGAGAGATGGATGTGCAGGTGAGGAAGGAAAAGAAAGAAAGACGTGCGGCACAGGCGGCGAGGAAGAGGTCAAATAAGTGTTCTCTTTAATTGAGAGCCAATTTAAGTCCAGTGCAATCGATAAACCTATACACCAAGCAATCTGCCGTCCCCCATAACACATACATCATGCTGTTTAGTTGCTTAGTAGATTCTGTCACGGACGGACACCGTCCCCCAAATGGGATTCGCGCACACGTCGGATTCGGCACGCTCTTTGAACTTGCCGATTTAGAATTCTCCAAATTTTGCGCTTTTGAGGGTCATAATTATACGCTGCCTCTCTCCACGTCTGAGCCCACCCTCTTATCCTTTATTAGGAGACAGCTGTGTAAATCTTCGTTGCCTTCTCCTGTCATTCCCTCCTTTTATTGTACAATCACAATGCACCTGCACTCACTTTTCTTCTCCTCTTTGTCTCGTCCTGCGTTTACTCATATCTTAATACGGTTCCTGCCACTTTCTTTTTTATTTTTCCCGGCGTCCACTTCATCCCTCCATCTCTGACACCTCCTGTCGGGGTGAAATAATAGAAGGACAGAGGGTCGGGGTGGACGGACAGAGGGATGGAGGAAGGGTAGAAGCGTCGGCCTCCCTCCCTGTTTTGTGTGTTCCCCCGGGGAGGGTGGTAATAATGGTAGCCATACAGGGGAGGGGGGAGAGGAGCGATTATTGTCTTGTAGGGAGTCAGAGGTATCGATCGGCCCAGAAATATGTGGTGCGCGAAAGAGGTACTGTATCGGATATAATATACACTCCTGAGACGGCAGGCGCAGAGGCGCACACACACAATAATACAAAATACCAACCGAGAGACACTCACGTACACACACAAATACAAAATACCCACCGCCGGAGAGGCTTGCGCATACTCGAGCACAAATATATTTAGGTAAATCTGCTTTTAGAAACACGTGCGGCCAAGATGCACTTGAAACACACAACCACAGCTAGAGGCCAAGAAAATACTCCCCGCATGCTGCCCGTAAACACACACAATACACTAATACAAATAAACCCCAGAAGATTCGTAAGAGCTGCAAAGCCTCTTAAAAATTTAAAAAAAAAATTGGTAAGAACAGAAACATCATTTTGACATCATTTAGATCACTACAGTCCACTACATGATATATTTAATTTACACTGTCGGTCCAAAATTATGGTGTGTCTTTGTTTGAATTGTGTATTCATATTTGAATGCGACATGTCAGAGAGAAAATTTGTTTGTCAGAACAAAACCAAACCAACTTATTACTTGAACAGAACATTCAGGTTTATTTAGTTTGATTATCACATATACGCTCGCACACACACACACACACACACACATGCAGGTCTTTCACTGCTGTTGCCTGGCAACGTGGCTAGGTGTCCTATTGGAGAGCTGTGCTGTCCAGTGATGTCATGACCGCAGCTGACCAGCACTGCTGCACAGAGAGAGAGAGAAATATACCGAACGACCGAGGCCTAGAGTTACCGTAAAGTTTTGTTGTCATTTTTGTTGTAAAAATCATATATATATGATGCAACTAAATATATATTAAAGTGTACCATGTCTGAAGTGAATCTTGAATACAAAACCTGAGCTGAACATGATGCAACTTTTATTAATATATTTCAGTTAGGGAGAGAGAGAGAGAGTGCGAGAGAGGTCTACTTTTAAACCTGTACCCTCCATTGTTCTGCTCCATTGTCTTTAAATCAGGTCAACAGCCGATAAGATTTAACACCCTAACCTGCCTCTGCATCTCTCCTTGAGACGAAGGGGAGTCACGGCTGTGCTTGAAGTATGGGAAGGTGTGTGCGTGTGTGTGTTTGCACTGCATCCTTAGAGCCCTGCGTTTGTTGTTTTGGTATTGCGTTAGTTTGGATTAAAGGAATATTCCTGGATAAAGCACTATGGACGGTGTTTCTTTGTGGTATGCTCCTGATTACCACCGAAAATGTCTTTGACGCTTCCTCAATTAAAAAAAAAAAGAAATTAATAATGTGTTGGCCAGTTTTGCACTTACAATGGAAGTCTGTTCAATTATTAGCCTTATAGACGTCCAGACTTCTATTTGTTTGTTTGTTTGTATGGCTAAATATCGATGTACAAAATAGGCTTAAAGTGGTAAAATTTAAAATGTATTTTATTCAAGACAACAAAAAAAAAGTATGTTGTCCTATTCATGGATTAAATATAAATAAAATATGTTACACTTTATTTTAAGGGGTCCTTGTTACAGAATTAATTAAATGAATTAACTACATGTACTTATAATGTAATTATGCATAATTTATAATTATTACTATAGTAACTACATGTAACGTGTAACAAGTTCACTGTAAAATAAAATGTTACCAAATATTATAATAACTTGGATTGGGTAACACTAACAAAAGTGAATTTCATGTTTAATCAGGTTTAAAAATTGCTCCAATTGCAGGTTACTGCTTTTTACAGTGTACAGAATTATATGCCTTTTTACTCCTGCATGTCAGTTTTTACATTAAAGTAGACTGAAGAAAAAATATATGAATGGAAGCATGTTTGCGTACCCATCTTTTGGCACCTTATTACATCAAAACTAATTGGAGCAACGCAACTAGTCTATGATCAGCAGGCCAACGTTATTTATAGAGCTGTCCCTGAGAGAGACCCCGCCTCCTGTTCTTCCGAGGCAGACGTACCCCTCACTGGCCTCCCCAAAGGTCAAGGGGGGCAAGACCAGGGGGAGGGGGGGACGAAGGAGGGTGTGCAGCGGAGTGACCCTTGACCCTAACACACGCCACCCAGCATCCCTATTTCAGTCCCTCGCATGGACACACACACACCCACGCGCCGTCTGTCACGGCCCTGACAGGCGTTACTGAAGAGCTTGGGGGGGTACATAAAAGGAGGCCCAAAAACTTGCTAAACCCCTGACCGTGACCCTGAGCATTACACACACACATATTCAGAAGACAGATCCATTATGAGCGCTGGGGTAAAAGGCTTTTACCAGAGGACGCATCAACTGTCCTGTGTGTGAATAAGTGTGTGTGTGAGGAGGCTGTGGAAAAAGTGTGAAAGTGTGTGTATATATTTTCAAAACAAATGCAAGTAGGTGATTGATGGTTGTATAGCTTGGATATTGCACGGTTAAATCATTAGAGTAACACAAAAATCAGTTTTCTCAAACATTTTCTAACTACACATAAAAGTTTTAGTATTATTAGTAGTATTTGTACTATGTAATGTAATGTTAAGTAATATATACTGTATAAAATAACTGAATGTTTTGTCAAGGACAATTCAGGCACCATATTTGTAAAGAATAGACGTTTAATGTGTTGTTCTGTGAGGAACAAAGTATTTCCCTATGAAAAAAAAAATCGTGAATTTTAGACGTGATATAGACCGTTCAGCATATTGAATGTTTCACATGTGGCGTCCATCCAAATAAGGTCTATTAACATTTATATCATTGGTATTTAAATGCCTAGTACTCTTAATATAAATTATGCTGTAAAGAATACAATTATATACAGTACATGGGACCTCTTTTAAGTCACGGAACGACATCAACATAATTTAGGCCTACTCTGAAAAAAGATCAGCTTTCTAAATATAAATCTCAAATAGACGTGAAAAAAACATGTAAAATTAAAATGGACAGGGAAGATTTCAAGTAGCGAAACGACTTATAATATTTAGTTTCGGACTCTCTTTTAATTCACAAAACTCATAAGTCGAACCTATTTAGCCTACGTGGAAATTAAACTCCTGTAAAATGTAAATTACACATGAAAAAGTTGGAATGTTGAAAGGTGTAAATATCTGAGGTAAACCCAACGTCCTTTCGATCTGTGAAGACTCTCAGGTTTAGTAGCCTATTTGGTTAAAACACATGTACACTTAATATCAGCTTTATTAATCAAAACCACAACCTTTAAATATGTCAAATAAACATTACAAAGAAAGTTAAAGTCGAACAAATAATAAGAAATCGCTCGTTTGATCTGTAAAGCCGCTCGTGAAGCTGGTTTCGTGCATGATTATTAAAGGTACCGCTGCCCCCTCGCGGTTCATTTGCGCTACTTCAGTTTCATTTTCGCTGGGCAGATGTGGTAATTTTAGCGCACCGAGAACAAGCAGTGGAAAAGACGGGCGTGTGAAGAGCGAAAATGATATACACTTGTTTTTCGTTCTTGTGATGAGCACTTTCCAGCCACCCCAGCACTTTCTTATGCTGACAAGAGCTGTGAGTGTCTCTCCCTCGTTTTCTCTCTCTCTGCCTCCTTCTTCTTTCTCAACATTTAGCTACGCCACTTCAAACAGCCTTTAATTACTGCCCACAACAAAACAGAATAACCACCTATTCTACCTGATATATGTCTCTAGATAATAACTTTTTCCTTTTGTGTGTGTGTGTGTGTGTGTGTGTGTGTGTGTGTGTGTGTGTGTGTGTTCACTATTACCCGTGTTCAAAGATGTCAGAGGAAGTGTAGGGGTGAAATACAGCGGTGTTTGGGGGTGGAGAGAAAATGTGGGAGTGAAATGAGGAGAGAGTGACTGTATGAGCCCTCATCTCATTCATTCTTTCATGTGACAATTAGTTGAGCTGGCACAGCCTGAGCACTTTTCAAGCTAGAAGTTTGAGTCAATAGTCTTGAATATTCAAATAGAAGTATGAAAATCTACTCTGCAATTTGCATGAATTCTTCAGCGAGAGCAGTGATTGGCCAGCTCGTTAAGGTGTCTTGAGGTGGACTGAAGTCTTGCACTGCACACTGATAAACCTGAGTCTGGGTCTCAGACAGAAGGCTGTGGTTTATTTATAAAATGGCGGCTATGGCGAAATGTCTGAATTCCAGGTAAGTGAGTGTCTATCTCTCTCGCTTTCCTTCCCTCTAATGATCTCTCGAGGGGGGGCCGCAAGGTTAATTAGCTTCGCCTTCACTAACAGACTCTGCTAATGAGAGGACATCAAAACTAACTGGACTGAGGCCTAAAGTAATGAAATGTCAGGAGCAAATCTCTAGAGGAATGCAAGAGACTTGAATATCAGTGTGTGTGTGTGTGTGTGTGTGTGTTTGTATATGAGGTGTAATCTATGTTGGTGCCATGGTATATGCAAACAATGTGTACACTGTTCTTATATATACTGTGTAGGAATATATAGAGGTGAGGCAAAGAGTACGAAAAATCAGTAAATTATGTTTTATTTATATAGTAGCTTTCCTGTACCTGTACTCAAGGTCACTCCATAACCAACAACCAGACTTTGGACAGTCACATTAGATTACAAATATATAAACCACAACCCAATAGCACAAATATGACAGTTAAAATAAGCAGCTAGAGATGGAGAAGCCAGATATTATCAGAAAAGATGAGCTTTTAGATTTGAATGTGAGAGGAGATATTGCCAAGTGAACGGCTGAGAGAGTGTTGGTTTTGTTTGCGCGTGTGGTGTTCATATGATGGTTTACGGGAGTAAATTACATTGGAATCAGGGCAGTGTGTCAGTTTTGCTTTTTCGCCTGTGTCTGCAGCCAAATTAACGAAACAAAACAATTCATTTTGTACCTTTTTATCTGTAGCCAAAGTGTAGCCAAATCGCAACATTGGCAGTTTTTTAAAAATGTTTTATTTATTTGGATGTTGTTTTTGAATCATATACAGAGCATTTAATTTTTTCAATATGTTTTGTTTATTTGAATGTTGTTTATGAATCATATACAGAGCATTATATTACCTTAAATAAATATTTGGTGTGAACTTTTAGTAATAATTAACTAAAAAGGTTCAGTTCTTTTACAGTAACCCTTACAAAATTAAATTTATGCAAAACGCATGCCTCTTCGATTATTAAAGCAATATATATTTTATTATAGCTTTAGTTTTGGTCAAAATAACGTGCATAAAGCTATAAATAAAATCTAAATGTAATCAACTCATATTCATAATCATATTTACAATAACATTTATTTAAATATATGTATATGGCTGTTGATTTTTATCAAAAGTGACTTATAGTGTGTTAAAGGTATTTTATCAGAATGTGCATTCCCATTTTAATATGAATTAATAGGTAAATTTTTAAAAACAATAATTAAAATATAATATAAGCTTTCAAAGGCACTAAATTTGTTTCCCTAAGTCAGCCTTATACCCTTTAAGAAGATGTGACTGATGCTGATTGATTGAGTTTTTCCAAGAATATCTATCATTACAGTGTGTGTGTGTGTGTGCGTGTGTGTGAGAGAAGAGAGTGAGTGGAAGGCCACATGTTTTAAACAGGAAATGGGGTGACACTAGACTGACTCACACAGCACAGAGGTTTGTGGGTAATACTGACACAGAAACAATGGCATGTGAATCAACCTCAACGTTCTTCACACTATTTTGTGTATCATTAAAAATAGTATCATCGGAATGATATTTCCAAATGGCCTTCGTGAGGGTTTTGGTTAATTAGTCATGTTTATTGGGTCCTTTGAATAAAAAGGTCAGTCATTACCGAAATATACTACAATCTTTGAATTGAGCCTAATTCTACACAGTTAAACAGAATATTGAATCAGTGAATATTTGAATGGAAATTATTTCACGAATATTTTAAGTCACATAATCTTATGAAGATAAATGTAAAAATCTATTTTATCCAAATACATTGATTATATTCAATATAATAATTATATAGATTATAATATAGTAAGCTGCCTATAATTGTGGACTAAAATGTTGAGACAAATTCTGTGTTCATCAGATATACTTTACAATTTAAAAAATGTTATTATATGAAGATTAAAGAAAAAAAATATCCGTTAAGTTTACGAACACTTCCTTTAAACCCTTAAACACAACACAATGCAATGTGTAATTCATAATAAATATTGACGATTCTTTCATATTAACAGTGTACTGTAAATAATTATATGATCAATAAGTTATGACAACATATGTTTTTACATTGCATTAACTCGTCAAAATAAGTTAAGACTTTAGAATGGGGAACACATATTCCCTATTAACTACGATTTTTGCCTCAATAAACTCCTAATTTACTGCTTATTAATAATTAGTAAGGTTTTTGTAGCATTTAAGTTGAGGTATTGGGTAGGATTAAGGGATGTAGAATAAGGCATTAATATGTGCTTTATAATTACTAATAAACAGCTAATATCCTAGTAATATGCATGCTAATAAGCAGCTAGTTAATAGCGAGAATTGAAGTCTAAAATAAAGTGTTACTGTTAAGCCATTTTCAACTTTATTTATAAGTTATTCAAGATTCGACTCATTTTGAAGTCAGTTTAATATATTTTAAGTTGAAATGACTTAAGCATCCAAGTTGATTGTACTTACATTTTCTTTTTATGGTGTCTTAATTACAGACTTTTCTTACAGTCCAGTCTTACGTTTTCTTTATTGTATATCTTGTCTACATTAAGTTAAGTTAGTGGCTGTCTATATTTAATTTTACTGTCTCATTTATTACAGAGCCTCATTGGACCATGTATCAACCACACTGCTGTGTAGGTTTCTTGAGTGGCTTTATGGTTTATTATAGATCATAAACGTTCTCTAGATTATATTATAGGTTCATCATATCAGATTTAGCTTTCTTAGTTTTTTAAAGCACCAGAACATTGATGGTTTTCTAAAGAAACTGAAAACGAGGGGTTCTTAGTGGATCTTAGAAAGCTTCCTGGACCTGTGAAGGGTCTCGAGTCAGACACACAGATGAAGGAAGTGCGAGACGCTTTTATACAACCAGCGCGTCACATTCGCCCCTCTAGGCCTTTCGTGGCTTTGCATCATGAAAAAATAACTCGGTGGCACATTGACCGTGATTTACACCGTGCTTACGATCGCAGTCTCTCGTTCACCTCACCAGTGTGACTGTCTGGAAGCAGGTGATCAATCTTTTCTTTCATTTCCAATCATTTGACTATCAATATCAGTGAGTAATTCATCTTAATTTAGTAACTCACTCGAATGCCGTGGGTGGCGGAGGATTCGTTTCGTTTGCCTCGGTTGGAAAGCGGCTTCAATTTGACTTTGCGTTCTATGACTAAAGCAAGTGAAATTTGTGAAACACCAAAAAAAAAAGCGCCCACGGTTGTCATAGTGGCATATAGAGTGAAGGAGCGGTTCTCATCGAGTGATCAGAGGACAAAGAGAGTTGAGCAAAAAACATTCCGGTGAGTCACCGACCTGCAAGAACTTCTTTAAGAAACACATCACACACTAAAACGCACCTTATTCTAATATTGCTGTAATATCAGGGTTATAATTTGCTTTGTGTTGTAGTGTAAATATAGTTGAGACTGACTTTTCTTGATTCGTGCAATCATCAATTTATGCGTTTAAGTTCTGATCGTTTTTAATGATGAGGTTTGTTAAAAGTCATGCTAACGTTTGTAATTCAAATGTTTAAAGGTTTTTATTTTCGTGCATTTTTGCATTTAGTAAAAGCATATAAATGTACATTTTTAGGTTGCATCTGTTAATGTTTAAATAATAACCGTAAATCATTGGTTAGCATGAATTCCTATTAACTGCACACTTTTTAATGCTGTGGCCCGTTCTCTAAAATGGTGTTATTTTCATTTAGCTTTTTACTAATTGGCATACAATAGGTTTTGTGTTTGTTCATGCACGTTCTAGCCGTGCAATATGAACTTATTTAATAATAAGTGAGCCGGACAGGGAAATCAATTTGCTCTTGGAAATGGCTGTGTAGATGGTCTGATGTGGCCATCAATTTTACCGTGAGTAAGAAGGAGAAAAGCTGTTATCCTCCTGCGAAGTGCAACACGTGCTCTCGCGGGATGAAATCCTCTCCTGCCCGCATTAACAGCTATTGCGGTGTGTTTGTGTTTGTTTGTGTGTGTACGTGAGTGTGTATCTATATGAAGGATGCCGTGCAGGATGGGACATGCCCCTCCATCCCTGCTGCTCTCTGGGAGGCGCAGGTGCTGTATTAGGATGAAGAGAGTGTCAAACAGGACCAAAACAGAATGAAATAGAAAAGTAAAGGACAAAGGAAAGACAGATAGAGCCATTGAGCTGCACGCTGAATAGTTTTGCTGATGGAAATTGACTTTTGACGCTAAGGTGTTTGTTTCTTTAATTAGAGGTTTTGGTGCAATTACATACAGCTTGGATGAAGATATTATGTTATTATATTATATTAATTATATTGTTTAAATATCAAGCTATTTTGAATGTTCTGTCAATGATTTTAATTATTTGGCAAGCTAAGATTAATTTTTTTCCAATTATTACATAGATGCGGTTTTTGATCACATAAATTGAAAAATAATATGAGAATATTTGGGATTTGTTTGCAATTTTTTTGTAATTGTAATTTTTCTGTAATTTTTTCAAGTTGTGTCCTAGAATCATTAAGTAAAATAAATCCAAAAATGTTATCCAAATTAAAAATTCATTCATTATAACTGGTGTCAACGTGTGTTAGCCTACTATTAAATAGTTAAATATTAAATAGTTGATTTTATATTTATATAGATAAAAAACAAACTTTCACATGTATTTTTAGGTATTCTTCACGATGTCCAAAAGCCTAAAACAGGGTTGTATTTATACTGCTGTTTTTTTTGTTTTTTTTTGCTGAAAAATGACAGTAGCGGGATGAAAAGAAAAGGGAACCGTTTTCAGCACCTATATACATTTAAACATCTTTATGATGAAAACAGGTGATTTGTCAACCGCCCTTTATGTGGTTGATGATATAAGGATGACTGACAACAAAAAGGCTAATACAAGAAGTGTTTTCAATCAGTTCCTCTCTCTGTTTCAGTAGATATCAGGATGTCTAAAGCTGTTGATGATGATAAGACGGGGACTGAGTTTCCAGTCGATAGTACAGGTAAGAATTATTACTACAATTCTAAATGCTTTAAGATGTCACATTATTAAACGTGTTATCTATAGAATCAATATAATTACTGTTATTAGTATGTGAAGTCATCATGGAGATTTAGAAGTTTGCGTGAGGATATTGTGGGAGAGAAACATTGCATGTTTTATCATGTACACTTCTGTGATTCATGACTATTCCTAGATGTGTTAGTTTGTGTGTGTGTGTGAGTGTGATGAGATTTTGTTTTGTCATAATTCTCACATTTTCCACTTGGTCTGAACCACACACAGAACACTTTAGTCAGCCGTGGCCTCAATCTGATCTGATCTCTCTCTCTCACACACACACACACACACACGCACACACACAGCAGCAGCATACAGTAACCCAGGTTAAACGCTCCATGGTATTCCAGTAATGCAATGCCTCTGGCTAACCAGACCATGCTTTTGTTGATGTGAGGGCTGGAGCCTGAGGCACTATTCTGACCTGATGTGTCCTTGCGTGCGTGCGTGCGTGTGTGTGTGTGTGTGTGTGTGTTTTACAGACTCTGAGAGGAACAGTCCAGAGGCCAGCGATCAGGTGAGTGAACATCTTTCAGAGCAAATTTTATGTTAGTTGTTCGATCTCAATGAATGTGTCAAATACAAAAAAAGAAAGAGGGTCATGAGGTTCTCCAAAAAACTTGACCATTTAGATCAGGGGTGCCAAAGATTTGATTTTGAGGAAAAACTAAATACAAATATTTAGCATATGACAGATCAACTGTCCTGCTAATAAGAAAGCTAATAGACTGTAACATGTTATAAGAATGCATCTGAAAATGCTAGAACGTTTCTTTTAATTACACGCAGCATTCGTCATTTGCAAATGTCATCCCAAGTGTTTACAGGGACAGTCCCGTGGCTGACACGCTCATTTTCCCACTTTGAAGTTTGTCGCTTACTACAATAGCAATATGGATAAATGCAATGAAACATATGATGGGGAAAAAGTGAACTTTACAGTTGTTTCAAGTCTCCTCTGAATGAATATTAAACACGGTGCATTAATACTGATATTTCACTTTTTTTTCCAAAGTTGTAAATAAAACAGATTATTAAAGTATGTTTTACAAGAAAATACTATTTCTGTTTTAAAATGTCATGTTTAATTCAATGTTACTTGCTCTTTTTTTAATGAATCGTGAAATTTAGTTAGAGTTAATTTTTTTTTTTTTTACGTTTCTTTAAGCTTAAACTTGTTCTCTTTTAGATCATTTATTAAAGCTATCCAGTTGAGGGCAGTGCTTTTTGTCCCTAATGATTGTTTTCTATCTCATTCAGATCCAGCCAATGAAAACAAGTCCTTTCTGCCTGTCTCCTGCACCCAGCAACACAAAGGTGTGTGTTTGTGCGTTGATGACTAATGCTTTTTAGTTTGACCACGTTTGCTAACATGGATGCCCTCGGGTAAATGTACGTTAACATTGCAATATGCAAATGAGAATTCTTTAGTCTTTTCAAGCCGCATTCCTAACAAGATGCCAGACAATTTACAGGAGAGAGAGAGAAAGAGAGAGTGAGCTATGAAGCATGAAACGTATAAAAGAGTCTGGATCAATCACAAGTGAGGTAAAAAGAGAAGGATCGACCGATCGCAGGGCCAATGCAGTTAGTAGAGAGACTCTCTGGATGGATATTTACAGAACTAAACGAGTTTAACTGCTCCTCTTCTTTAGGAATTTGTGAGTAATCAAATGAATAACTGAACGTGTGTATGTGTGTGTGTTTACTTGTGAAAATGGACTTGTGTGGTTTTTGTCTTTCCCTAGAAAAGACATAAAGTGGTAGTTGCCGTAACCGGTCGTTGATATTTAGTAATGGCATTGTGGATTTGCATATTAGTTGCAAACTAGCTGTGCCAGTAATACATATTAATACAGATGAATAAAACATAATAATGCTATATTAGCATTTTGTAGTAGTGGATTTATGATAATTACATTAAAACACTGTGCTAAATAAATAGTACTAAATAGTTTAATGCTGTCTTTATATTGTCGCCATTTATGTGATTGAGTGTGTGTTGGTGTATTGTATTATTAGTGTTTATGTGTATATGTATTATTAATATTCCATGTATTATTATCCTTAATAATATATATGAATGTGTTTTATAGGTTAAAGCCGAGGAGGCCGCTGAGATGACCAGTGTTCACGCTCCTCCTCCTCCTCCAGTTCAGCCTTCTCTACCACACACACAACTCATGCTGGCAGGCAGTCAGCTCGCAGGGGTATGTGCTTACACACGCACACGCACACACACATACATTGGTTTTCCATGTTTTATGGGGACTTTCCATAGACATAATTATTTGATACTGTACAATTGTATACTCCATCCCCTAAACGGAACCCTCACTTCCAAAAAAACATTATTTTGTATAATTTATAAGCTGTTCTCCTCATGGAACCAAATGTCCCCACAAGATCAAATGTTTCTGGTGTTACTATACCCACAAACACACATGATGAGATGAACAGGAACGCAAGTGAAGTGAATGAAGAATTTTTGAGGGGATACAAAACGGCACTAAGCAATTTAAGATAACATTAGATTGTTTGCAACTTCATTTTATTCTTGTATTTAGTTAAAGGGGCTATATGCAACTTTTTCCCCAAAATAAACGTAACAATAGCCTTTTTATTTTACCATTTATGACTCAAACATCTCCTGATGAGCATACTGACACCTTGTCCGCTCACAGTGGGTGCACCTATAAGCCTGTCTCCTATTTTTCCTATTTTCTGGCGGGTCGTCTTTTCCCGCGCTGTCTGCGGATGTGACGTCACCACCGCTGCGAGAGCGAGCAGAAAATGAGAGCAGTTCTGCTTTTTGGCCACAGGTGTCAGTCGCGAGTTTAAATTTCAGAAAAACGCATATAGCCCCTTTAAAGCTGAAATGTCTAATTTTCAAACTTCTTCATTAAATAAGCACCCCTTTTTTAAATAAATATTAATAATACATTTCATGAATAATTAAAAAATATATTAATGATCCGATTAAAATGTTCTTGATTGTTTTCATGTGAAATTGTTTTTTTAATTATACATTTTTATAAAAAGATAAAGTGGAATTTTTTCCAACAATTTTTTTTTTATTAAAATACTTTCCCCTATCACATTTCAGTATTCAGAGACAATATTATTAAAGGTCCCGTTTTTCGTGTTTTTTTGAAGCTTTGATTGTGTTTACAGTGTGCAATATAACATGTGTTCATGTTTCGCGTGTAAAAAAACACAGTATCTTTCACACAATTTACTTATCTGTATACTGCTGTTTTCACTGTCCTCAAAACGGCTTGAAAGATTTCCCTGTTCTATGAAGTCCCTCCTTCAGAAACACGTAACGAGTTCTGATTGTGCCAGCGGTTCCCGTGTTGTGATTCGACAGCAGCTTAGGGCACGCAGAGCGCACGTTACCGGAAAGGTCACGCCTCTCACCATAACGGGGATGAATGCGCTCAATGATCTCTAAGTACAGCGTCCCTGGGAAAGCCAAACAAAGGTGATTTGACTCCGGGATGAAAATAACAGCGTCTCGACGACATGTCGACAAACAAACTATACGAACGCAACCGAACGCAACACTTCCTATTCTCCACGCGGGAGCAACAAGACCACGCCCCCTTTTTCGCGTGTTCTTGTGGGCGGAGGTTAGTCGACATACTGCTCTACTGACGTAATTAAAGCAGGAAAACCAGGATGTAGTCTATCCAGCCGTTCGCTGTAGGCTTTGAAAGGGAACTTCTGTTAAATAAAATATCTCGCTTGGCATTGAACTTTGAGCTTTATAATTTTACAGGTATTACAAATGCTCTAACAGCAACATTACACACTAACTAAAGTTTGAAAAATGGGATCGCGAAGAACAGGACCTTTAAGCCATTTGTCGTTTACTTCCCTCATAGAGCTAAACACTGGCTTTATTTCACTTTGAATTCAGCCAATGGACTCTTTCCACAGGTTGTAATGATATCGATGTTTGTGTTGATATAGTGTTTCATATGTCTCTTAAAATTTTACTATACATTTCTAACACTATACTTTGTTATATTACATTGGAAGTTCATTACAATATATAAATACAAAAATTATATTTTCTATCTCCTCCCATTCAAAACTATAGAAGTTTACCCAACTATGGTAACTATTACTTCCGCTTCTGAGAACCCCGGAAATGTGAAAAGGAACCATAGTGTGAGTTTGGGGCAAAATTACTTCTTCTGGTCCTGCTTTGGAAGTAATCTTTGCTATATTATATAGAACAAATCAGATGATTATATGGATTGCTCTCTTTCGCTCTTTTTCTGTTTTGCTCTACGCTTCTATTAACTAAATGCTACATGCTTTCGGTTGATGTATAACCTTCTTAGCTTAACCATGCTTTGGATGCCATCCCAGGGCCTGCTTCCTTAAGAGAAGGTGCCACAGACTGTGCTGCTTGGTGACGCTGTTCTTTTCTCCACCTTTTCTGTCTATCCCTCGCTCCTCTTCTTCCTCACTTTAGCTGGCCGCTCTCCTCCCTGCTCAGCAGCAGCTGTTGTTGCAGCAGGCTCAAGCGCAGCTGTTAGCCGCAGCCGTGCAGCAGTCAAATGCTGCGCATGCTGCCCACGCAGCTGCGGCAGCCAATCAGCAGCAACAGACGCAACAGCAGCAGGCCAATCAGGCAGCAGCACAAGCCCAGTCTCATGCCAAACATGAGCAAGCTCCGCCTCCGCTTCTATCGCAGCCTATCCAGCTCACTGCCCAGGTACTTTTTGCGCTGCGGTTGTACGTTTTAGGAAAGTGCATTTTTGATCAAAGGCTAGATTTGCATTTTCCTGTGATTCAATTCGAAGAACATTCCCTGTCAAATATATTATATATCAACAGCATCAATGCCATGCGGTCAGATTTGAACAGAAAATGATTGCAATTTGTCCATTAGGATATAGATAAATATGGTTGCACTTTATTTTACAGTATGTGTACTTACAGTGTACTTTCCTAAGAAAGTACTGGTTAGTATAAGGTAACTTCGTGGGTTAAGGTTAGATTTAGGGGTAGGTTCAGGTTTAGTACCAAGTTAGTACGTAGTATGTTCATGGGAAACAGGACTGTAAAATAAAGTGCTCACATAAATTATATAATATGTTTACAGTATTCTTACAATGTAAGTTACAATCTTGCAATATGGCATTTAAATAAATAAATAAAGGTATTTTGATTATAAAATAATTCATTATAAATTATAAATACAAAATAAATAATTATAATTTAATTTAGTTATTCAAATGTATTATATAAAATGTTTTGATAATTTTGAATAAATCTTAAATGCATTCAAACTACTAAAATATATTAAATACATTCAAATAAATTACGTTTTTAATGAATGTGTGAAATATGCATCTTTTGTTCCTGAGACATCTGGTGATGTGCAAGGAAACATTTTGTTCTTTAGTTTGTTGTTTACAGAATGTAAAATGAGATTAGAGTTAAAATATTCAGTAAAGAGATCTGCAGTACAATGCAAATTGCAATCTTCCCCTGAACAATTGTTTCTGAAACTTGACTTTGTATCATAACTGGACCTTTTCACCTATTCCCCATGTCTTGACTTGCTCGCTTGTCTTTTTTCACCCTCATAAGGCTTTCTGTCTCTCTCTGAAGGACATTCAGCAGTTGTTGCAGTTACAGCAGTTAGTACTGATGCCAGGTCATCCTCTACAGTCCCCTGCTCAGTTCCTGCTGCCTCAAGCCCAGGCTCAGCAGGGCCAGCAAGGTAGAACGTGCATATTCACACATTATTTTATCATGGCTATGGGGTCAGTGGCGGGCCCGGTTCTACAGGGGTGTTAGAAAGTGCTAAGCACCCTCAAACACAAGCAAAAGTATATGACTTTCTTCTTTCAGACGAATACAATCGGAGTTATATAAAAAAATGTCCTGGCTCTTCCAAGCATTATAATGGCAGTGAATGGCTGTTTCTGTTTTGAAGTCCATAAAAATGCATCTATCCATAACCTTAATAAAGGCCTTCTGAAGCTAAGCATTTGTGTAAGAAAAATATACATATTTAAAACTTTAGAGACTGTAATCTCTAACTTCCGCTAACTGTCGCACGCGTTCACGAGAGACTGGAACGCCAGTCTTTTGTGAACGCACGTACAACAGTTAGCTGAAGTTAGAGATTACAGTTTGTAAAATTTTAAATATGGATATTTTTCTTACACAAACGCATCGCTTGGCTTCAAAAGGCCTTTTTTAACCCCCGGAGCCGTGTGGATCACTTTTATGTTGGATAGATGCACTTCAACAGAAACAGCCATTCACTGCCATTATAAAGCTTGAAAGAGTCAGGACAATTTTGATATAACTCTGATTGTATTCGTCTGAAAGAAGAATGTCATATACACCTAGGATGACTAGAGGGTGAGTAAATCATGGGCTAATTTTCATTTTTAGGTGGAGTAACCCTTTATGTCTGAATATTGAGATATATTCGAATGAAAATATTCCCATTTACTCCCATTATTACACATCTTTATATTGTCCCAAAAACACATTAATATGCATATTAGATACAGTGTATAGATGGATTGCATAGAAAGGGAATGATATTTATGGCCATGTTTACACACACATCGCATAAAGTAAAATGGTATATCAAATTATTATGTTATATCGTTCATAACATAGTTGAGAATCATCTTTATACAAAGTTCAGATAAAAAATAAAAAAAAAATCCCATTGTTTTTTCCTATTCATGTTCCATCCAATCCACAAAACCTTTTTTTCTGGTTCTCAGGAGGATGACATGTTAAAATACTAGTAACGCATTAAAGCAATGTAAAGGCTAATAGATTAATAGACAAACATTTGTAGCAAAATATTTTTGAAATTCCACTTATTGGTAAAAGTGATGACTTGTAAATAATCTTAAATGTCTCACTGTACACTGCTATGGTGGAGCCGCTGCTTAGCCTACATCTGCACTAGAGCACCCTCAGTAATTTCAGAAGCACCCTCATTGACTTGATTCTGGAACCAGGCCTGGTCAGTGGAAACACTGAAACCGCACCCTGTTGCCCTGTGTGTGCACTACCACTATGTCACATAATAGCTGACTTTGTGACACCAATAACATTTGCGTACAGTGATGTCTTTAATAAGTAATTATTACTAATTGGCATTCATGCTCTTTCAGGTTTGCTTTCTACACAAAATTTGATTCCACTACCTCAGCAAAGCCCAGGGAGTCTCCTGACCACCCCACCTAGACTGGGGCTTCAAGCACAGGTATGCAACAAAAAAGGTTTCAAACTACATTGTTGTCCACCTCATGTTGCTTATTCAATTAGCAAATGGTGTCCAGTTATCGTCAAGGCATTTTTCACACGGCACAAGTCGAGCACACTGCATTGTGGGATACAATATTTGATGCTGTGCGCTCTGCTGTATGCTAGTGTTGTCAAAAATATCAATATTTACGGAATGTATCGATACTGAAATATCTTAAACAGTTCCAATACACCTGCAGTATCGACACACAGATACTCTTTTCTCTCCAATGGCGAATTGACACACACAACCGCCTTCTCTTTGCTCCGTTTGAATAGTGCTTGTATTGCGCATAATTTTAGCCATTCCCATAGGTTTTAAAATGCCCCATACAGTCAGTTTTGGAATGTAATTTTTGAGAGAAAATGCATGTTGTGTAACAGTATATTGGATCCGTGCATAAACTCTTAAAGTGACAGCAGCCTAATAAACCTGCTGCTGTCTGTCAAGTTAATCAGAGAATAAAAGACGAAGAAAATCACTCGCTACTCTTGACTGAATAACTTTTGTAACTTTAATTGTAAGCATTAATCTGTATTTAATTTTTACAATAAAAACTATCCAGTGTTATTTATTTTACATTTGATTACTTTCATTTCTGTAGTATTTCCTGCCTGAATATACTGTTGGACCCACCTGGAAAAGCCATGTTTATTTCATTTGTCTCTTTATTTTGATTGTATTTTTTTGTGCTATTGTTTGCAACTTGTTTATTTGTTCTTATTTTATTACTGACTGTTTACTTGCCTTTTTTTGTAAATGTAGTTCAACGATTCAAATAAAGCCTCCCTGTGCTCTGTGTAAGCTATTACATCAAAATGACCCAAATTATCAAAAAATGTAGATAACAAATTATCTGTATGGCGGTATATATGGCAGTTTTCCCCGTGGTATAGAATATCAATACTTTTCAAGGTATCGTATCAAAGTTGGAAATTCCAGTATTGTGACAACACTACTGTATACTGCACAGTTTGGCAAATGTAATAATTCAAAAATATTCTGCACAGTATGTATACACTTCCATTCCAAAGTTTAGGGTGGGTAAGAGTTTTTTGTGTTTTTGAAAGAAGTCCCTTCTGCTCTCCAAGGCTGTTTTTATTCAAAAATACACTAAAACAGTAATATTGAGATATACATTTATTAGTATGATTATCAATGTTGAAATCAGTTGTGCTGCTTAAAATTTTAACAACATACTTGTAAAATAATACGAGTCGAATATTTGTGTGCTATATAGCCAGAGTCTACATTTGTTCCCTTGCAGGGGTAGAAATACATTTTATGCAAAAATGAAGGGAATCTTTGGAATGGGTTTGAAATGCAAGGCTCTGTCTCACAGTAGATACGTGTTTGAGAAAGTAGTGTGTTTTCCCAATCTGTGCTGTAGCATCATCTTGACGACAGGCTGTGGTCATTGCAGAGGGAGAAGTGCGTGGAGAGCATTGTGAGCTCCGCCCCCTCCTCAGCCACGCCCATGAGCTCCGTTCCCACGGTGACGCCACATCCCGAGGAGCCCAGCGATCTGGAGGAGCTCGAGCAGTTTGCCAGAACCTTCAAACAGAGGCGAATTAAACTGGGATTCACACAGGTGTGAAACAGTTTTGTCACAGTTTAAAAAAGATCTTTGTAAAAATCGAACTAAAAATATACACTAAAAATAAAATACACTTATTTTTGAGGGGCAGTCAATATCAAGTCAAGTCACCTTTATCGCTTTATACAATACAGATTGTTTCAAAGCAGCTTTACCGTGATAACAGGAAAATGATTCAATGATGCAAACAGAGTTCAGTTCGGCTGTACAGCAGCTCTAATAGAAAATAATGGCATTGTTCGGCTGAAGTCAGTTCAGTGTTGATTCAGTTCCGTTGTAAAGATCATCAATTATTAATCTATAAAGCAGTTCTGCAGAAAACAGTGATGTCATCGTCCAGCTCAGTTCAGTTCTCATCCAAAAGTGCCTATTGAAATAAAGAATACTTATCAAATACATTGTAAAATGATGTATCTAATTAAGGGTGGCATTTGGCATGAATCTTTATTTTAATTTACATCATTATTTATTTTAAATACAATTTTAATATAACTTTAATGTATATATGCAACAATCATGTTTTCTTTGTATTCCTATTCAAATTAAACATATATACACACACATTTATTATGTATTAGTAAACATTTTAATGTATTATTTGGGATCAGAATTCCTTTTTTTAATTTTCTATTTAAAGAAAGTTGGCAAAAAGGTCTAAACCCATTACGAAGATACAACCAGTTGGAAAACCAGTAAGAAATGTAGTTTTAGCTACGCTGTTCAATGAAGAAAATAAACGAGGAGATGCTTTGTGGGAAAATAACATGCAACTAACGCAGACATTTCTGAATGAGATTTGATTTCTCAGAAGATTTTCCTCTGGACTTTTCCTGAGGTTGTGTGAGAAAAAAACGCATTGTGCAAGTTTGTATTGAAATCTATGGAAGTCCGTTTTGGTCCCACTTTATATTAGGTGGGCTTAACTATTATGTTCTTACATCAAAAAAATATCTACAATGTACTTATTGTGTTCATATTGTATTGCAAAACACTTTTGCTGCTATTGAGGTAGGATACGGTTAAAGTTAGGGACGGGTGTGGTGGTATGGGTAAGTTTAAGGGTAGGGTTAGGTCTAAGGGAAGTGTCAACAGTGTAAATGTAACTACATAAATTAATTACAGTTGTAATTACATGCTGGTAATTAAAAAAATGTAAGTACAATTTAAAAACAAATGTGTGTATTGTAATAAGTAATAAGTACATTGTATCAAATTATTAATTTAAATGCTAGTACATAGTAGTTAAGGCCACCTAATATAAAGTGGGTCCCTTGTTTTTGCCACGGAATAAAACGATTTAAAAGGTAATTGGGACTTTTTATCTCACAAACAATTCTGACTTTTCCCCCCCGCAATTGTGAGTTGTAAAGTTAAAGTCAGAATTGTGTTGTATAAACTCGCAATTGTGAGTTATAAAGTCGGAATTGCGAGTTATAAAGTCTCAATTGCGTGTTATAAAGTCAGATTCAGGCAATTCTGACTATAACTCTCAGTTGCGAGTTTATACCACACAATTCTGCGAGAAAAGAAGTCAGAATTGCGTGATATAAAGTCACAATTACCTTTTTTATTTTTTATTCTGTGGCGGAAACGAGCTTCCATAGAAATCACATAGTATGTCTGTGAAACATAAACTTGCCTGTCCTCAAGCTAAACTAGTCCTGTCTGCATAGGAATAAAATGATAAAACAAGCGAATGGTAACTCATCTCTGTGTCTTCATGCAGGGGGACGTCGGTATGGCCATGGGTAAACTGTACGGCAATGACTTCAGTCAGACCACCATCTCACGTTTCGAGGCTCTCAACCTCAGCTTCAAGAACATGTGCAAGCTCAAACCCTTGCTGGAGAAATGGCTGAGCGATGCAGGTGTGTGTTATTGTCCGTTTTCTTATTAGTGTCTCATGTTGGCATTCTTTACAATTCATGTTATGTGTGTGTCTGCGTTACAGAAACCATGGCGATAGACAACATGCTGCCGAGCCCCAGCTCTCTGTCCTCTCCTCTGCTGGGCTTTGAAGGGTTGCCTGGACGCCGCCGAAAGAAACGCACCAGCATCGAGACCAACGTCCGCATTGCCCTGGAGCGCAACTTCATCTCGGTTAGTCATGAACACACACGCCGTACCACCAAATGTTGCAAGATTTTAATTTCCTGCTACAGAAATCATATTTCTCGTTCATTTGACTTGGATCATTCCACACAGCACACCTCAGCTTCATGACCTCCTTTTTGCTGTTTCATGATAAAAAAAAATATTGGTTCTCTTTTTGAAAATGCTGAATCCATTTTTTTCTCTCTGGAGAAACAGAAGTCTACCAGCAAACTAATTTATTGCAATATACCGTATAAGAATTGTCACCACATTAAACCCCATATACTTCTGACATGATTGTAGAAGTATTGCTTGAGCATATTTGTATGCATAATTAAACATATGATATCATAGGCCAGTTTACCTAACTGTTCCAGAAGGTTGCCTATGGACACTTATAGTAGTTGGAAAGTGGTTCCCAACCAGGCAAAAATAGGAAATAATAAAACCGCATGATATTTTTATAAATAAAATTATATAATACATACATGTAAATGTATAGGATATCTTGTTAAATTGCTTGCAATGTTGTTCATTTTATGTCGATATGGATAAAATAAAATATAATATAATAATAAAATACAATTCCAAAATATAATAATAATAATAATAATAATAAAGTTTTATATTATCTTATAATAATTTGCTTGCAATGTTCATTTGTAAGTTGCTTTGGACAAAATAATAAATAAATAATAAAAAAATAATAAAAGAAATGTTTATTGGTTTACATGGTAAGTGGAACACCAAGTAGCAATAATAGAAGGTGAATCTAAAAACCACAAAAGGAGACACGGCCCAAACTTCACACGTTTCTAGATCATCCCAATGTTTTATTCTAAACAATACAGATTTAGGAATACAATTTAGTTTTATGGCTGCACATGAGTCACAAAACCACCAGAGTCACACTTTTCTCTGGTAAGCACCACACCTGTGTTGGTAAGTTAAGATTGATGCATTTTCCCAAGGAAACCTATCTAAGATCAAGTCAAGGCGAACAGCCAATACGCTCGAGGCGTCTCATGATGCTGCTTTACTCATAACTTATTCTGCTGGTTGACGGAAACTATAATATAAAGCATGTAACCAAAACAATTCCATTTTCAAATAATTCAGGGAGTGGCGATAAAATCAACCTCATGAATAATTAGATTTTAAATGATGATTATTATATTTATTAATCCAATCATTATTTATTTAGGTTGATTTAATCAACTAACAACAACTATCATTATTATCATTAATAACTTTTAATAATCAATTATTTGTTTAGGTTGATTTAATCAACTAACAACTAATATATTGAGTGATAAAATATTTTGAAAGTTAGTTTATTCTTGTTTATTATACTTTTGATATTTAAACAACACTTGAAAATTTGTATAATAATTATTATTATTATTAAACCTGAAAACAACCTTTTTTTTTAGATGGTTTCAGTTTATTTTTAAATCATAAAATATTGTGAATGTTCATTATTATTTATGATACCTCTATGATGTTCAATGATATTTGCATAATTCCAGCATCCAATGTTCTATATAACCTCAAAATTCCACGATCATAAATTTGAAGACAACAGTTTATCATTCTGTCAGCAGCTTTCATTATGACTAAGCTAAGATCAAGTCAAGGCAAACAGCCAATACGCTCGAGGCGTCTCATGATGCTGCTTTACTCATAACTTATTCTGCTGGTTGACGGAAACTATAATATAAAGCATGTAACCAAAACAATTCCATTTTCAAATAATTCAGGGAGTGGCGATAAAATCAACCTCATGAATAATTAGATTTTAAATGAATTTTAGAAAAAATAAATCCTAAATGTAAATTCTCTGATTTACTGCATGCTTTTATTTGAATATTTTGTGCATCAACATGAAATAGTTTTGGGCTGAAAGTTGGTCTTGGCCTGATAGTCATGCATCTCACCTCACCCCCTTTAGAACCAGAAGCCTACCTCTGAGGAAATCCTGCTGATGGCCGAGCAGCTCAACATGGAGAAAGAGGTCATCCGCGTCTGGTTCTGCAACCGACGGCAGAAAGAGAAGCGCATCAACCCCTCCAGCGCCACCCCTCCGCTGCCCACTCAGCCCCCGGCACCGACGCACAAACCCTGCTACAGCCCGCACATGGTACACCCACTCATGGCTTTAGCGCTTGATCTAGCCCAAAGCCATTTCCACCGACAGCTGGTGTTGAAATGTTGTTTTGATGGTGCATGGTGAGAGTGGGAGCAAGCGTGGTATACAGGAGACATGTCTGGTCGTGTGTTTGAATAATGTTCTACCATAAAATGAAAATCGGACCTTTGAAAATAAAGGAAAATATTAAAGAATGTCATTATGAGATGTATGTTTGTTAATTAGAGTCCTTTTCCTTTTCTCTATAGATGTCCAGTCAGGGACTGGCTCAGGTCGTTACCAGTCTCAGCACAACAGGTGAGAAGAGCGGTTGGAATGAATAATAGTGTTGTGCGCTTCACATTTGTGGTTACAAGGACAGACACTGACTCTCTCTCCATATGTAGCCGTCAGTCCCACACCTTCTGTGGCCTGCTCCCTCAACCCCAGTGGACATGCAGCAATGAGCTCCGCCCCTTCTTCATTGACTCCGCCTCCTCTCAGCACAGTCAGCCCCACCGCGCAGAGTCTCGGCAGCCCTGGCCTCAACACAGGGTAAGAAGCTATTCAATGTGTTTAGGGCAGGGAGATGCTCTTTTGACACTCTTTGAAATTGAAATAATAATAATTATTATTATTATGAGAATTAATAACAGTAATTAATAATACATATTACATTATTATAAATTATTCTAATAAATTATTATTCTTATTTTTATTTAAACAATTATTTATTTAGGTTGTTTAGTTTAAATAAGAAAGTAATATATTGAGTAATAAAATATCATGAATGTTTATTATACTTTTAAACATTAGACATTTTAAAAAATACTTGAAATTTTGCAATATCCAATGTTGTACATAAGATAAATGATCTTAGAGCAGGACTGTTAAAAATGATTACTAATAATAATGTATAACAAAAATATTATTTAATCAAATATTATTATTATTTATCTATTATATGTTTAGGTTGATTTAATCAGCTAACTAAAATGTTGTAAATGCTAATTTATTCTTATTTATTATAATTTAACATTTAAATAATGCTTGAAAATTGGCACAAATTCAATATCCTATGATGAACATACGGTAAATTGTCTAGAACTGGACTATTAAAAAATATGTTGATGATGATTATTATTAATCCAATCATTATTTGTTTAGGTTGATTTAATCAACTAACGACAGTTGTTATTATTGTAAATATTTATTTATTGATTTATTTTATTATTATTTTTAAGGTAGAAATTCATCCGATCAATTATTTGTTTAGGTTGATTTAATCAACTGACAACTATTATTAATTATTATTATTATTATTATTTGTTTTGGTCGATTTAATCAATGCTTGGAAATTGGCACAAATTCAATATCCAATGTTGAACATTCTGTAAATTTTCTAGAACTGGACTATTAAAAAATATGTTGATGATGATGATGATTATCATTAATCCAATCATTATTTGTTTAGGTTGATTTAATCAACTGACAACTATTACTATTATTATTATTATTATTATTATTATTATTATTATTATTATTATTATTATTATTATTTGTTTAGGTCGATTCAATCAATGCTTGGAAATTGGCACAAATTCAATATCCAATGTTGAACATAAGGTAAATGATCTAGAACTGGACTATTAAAAATTATGTTAATGATGATGATTATTATATTTATTAATCCAATCATTATTTATTTAGGTTGATTTAATCAACTAACAACAAATATCATTATTATCATTAATAACTTTTAATAATCAATTATTTGTTTAGGTTGATTTAATCAACTAACAACTAATATATTGAGTGATAAAATATTTTGAAAGTTAATTTATTCTTGTTTATTATACTTTTGATATTTAAACAACACTTGAAAATTTGTATAATAATAATAATTATTAAACCTGAAAACAACCTTTTTTTTTAGATGGTTTCAGTTTATATTTAAATCATAAAATATTGTGAATGTTCATTATTATTTATGATACCTCTATGATGTTCAATGATATTTGCATAATTCCAGCATCTAATGTTCTATATAACCTCAAAATTCCACGATCATAAATTTGAAGACAACAGTTTATCATTCTGTCAGCAGCTTTCATTATGACTAAGCCTTTTGAACTGAAATAATGACAGCTTAACTGTAGTCTTGTCTTTATACTTGTTTTCGTGATGAAATCTCTATTCTCAGTTGTGTTCCAAACCTTGTTCATTTGAATGGAAACTGCATGCTGAATTTCTTGCTTTGTCTGTCCTAATGTAATTATTTCCAGCATGTGAAATGAACACAAACTCCACAACGGACATGATTGTTCTTGAAATGTCACTAAAAATGCTTGCTTCTCTCTGCATGTATGAATGGTGTATGTTTGTGGACACATGTAAATGACACATCACACACATTACAGGAACACAATGATGGGTGTAAGCACAGGAATGAACCAGGCCCTCATCAGCAGCAACCCTCTGGCCACAATGCAAGGTTTGTCAGAGAGGACGAGAAAAAGAGTATAAAGTAGATCGAGGCAGAACATTGCTTGATTGATTAAAATAAATGCATTAAGGAATTTGGGTAATGGGGGATGAAACGTGAAACTTTCCCATCATTCACCATCCAAAAGCCTTCTACTGTTTTCAGTTTTGCTGGGATGCGTTTGAACAAGACCAGAGGAATGAAAATCTCTCACCACATATTCATCACATCTTCATCACTACTTACATACATGTGTTTGTCTGTGTGCGCGTGTGTGTGTGTGTGTGTGTGTGTGTGTGTGTGTGTGTGTGTGTGTGTGTGTGTGTGTGTGTGTGTGTGTGTGTGTGTGTGTGTGTGTGTGTGTGTGTGAGAGAGAGCGAGAGAAGAACTGTGTTTGTGCACCTTGTCTGTCTCTTTCAAAAGCACCTGCCATTTCTATGCCCTTATATTTGAGCTCATTTTCATCCTCATCACTTCAAACTCTTTTCCACCACAATCTAGACCTGCTACATTTACCTCAAAGTAAAGGCATCTCTGGGCCAATGTGTTGCCTCGCGGTTGAACAAACACCCTGTTTCTATATGTTGTGTTGCACAACTACTTCAACCAGTTTATTTTCCCACTGCTGTCAATCAATAAAAATAACTGATTAATCGCACATTTTTCTTTAATTAATTGCGATTAATCGCACCTAACATTAAAGATTTTATTATATTTTTATATTGTTATAATTTCACATTTGAACTCCTAATGAATGTAGAAACAACAAATACAGTAGCCTATATTTTAAATATTTGTTTAATGGCATCTTTTTATGAAAGGCCAGTATGACTGATACCAATACCAACTGCTACTGATATCTCTATTAAATTGAGATTTTTCAAAAAAATAAACCTTCACATAAACCCATTATAATAAATGCCACGTTTGCGTGTGCCCTCCAGTCAAACCGGTTCAGATTTTTAATTGCCCTGTCAAAATGCACACTGAGTTTTAGTTCTCGTTGTTTTTGACCCATGTAACCTTGTAAACAGGGCTTTAAGATTTTCAGGTAGGTCTAACAGGTAGAAAATCTACAGAAATTAAATAAAGTTATCAAACACTGTATAAACACAGTCTTCACTGGATAAAATATAGATAAAATATAGATGAATCCTTCTTAAAGCTAAACATTATTCAGTCAAAAGCAATGAGTGATTTTTCTCTTTGTCTTTTGTTCTTTGATCCTTAAAGGGTTAGTTCACCCAAAAATTAAAATTCTGTCATTAATTACTTACCCTCATGTCGTTCGACACCCGTAAGACCTCCGTTCATATTCGGAACACAAATTAAGATATTTTTGTTGAAAGCTGATGGCTGAGAAAGGCTTCAGATAGGCCTCCATTGGCATTCAGTACATTTACACTCCCAAGACCCATAAAAGGCACTTAAAACGTCGTTACAAAGTCCGTCTCACCACAGTGGCTCTAAAATAATTTTACGATGCGACGACAATAGTTTTTGTGCGCAAAAAAAAATCAAAACAACACCTTTATCCAACTTGTTCTTGTCTTCCGTGTGTGCCTCCACGACGCATGCGCGAGAATATGACGTAGCGCCGGGGTTCGGGAATCCATGAAATGCACACTTTAACCCCATTTTGAGAACTACGCCGAGACCTAAAGCATAGGGGTGTAACGATTCATCTACTACATCGATGTATCGATTTATTTTCCTATGATCTAACTACATCGATCTGTGCTCGGCAAGTTGGCCTTCCGGACGACATATATCGATCTAACATCGTTTTAAAAGGTAATCAATCGATTGTATCGATCATAGGAAATAACGCATTGGATTTAAGCACGTCAGACTTTATATGATAAAGGCGTTAAACGTTACTCGATTCAGTCTGCCTATCTGTGACATCATCGCAACGCACCAGCAGCAGCGCTAAGAAAACAAAACATAGTATGGCGGATGGCAGAGGAGAAGCCAATGAGCGAGAAATTATCAAGCCACCAGGAAAAAGAGCTACCTGTACTTTCAACCCTTGCTTGTTACCTGTGCATTCCTGGCACCAGTGTGCCAGCAGAGCGAGTTTGTAGTACTGCTGGGGACATAGTGAACGCACAGACAAGTGTTCTGCGGTCAGATCATGTTGATCATGTTGATATTTTTGAAAAAGAAATTTGTAGAGTCATTGAAGAGTAGTTGGTTACATTTTATCTTTTGTTAAATATTGTTTGTTTATTAAACTGAGAGTAGTAGCAGGTTCAGCCAGTTTATTCAACTTGAAGAAATGTTGGTTGCACTTTATTTTTTATAATAATATTGTATTTGTATTATTTTAATGTTGAAAAACAACAGTAAAAGTAGCAGGTAAACCTACTATTAATTAAATCTGAAGAGAAGTTAGTTGCACTTTATTTTTTATATTAATATTGTAATATTTTTATGTTGGAAAACAAAAGCAGAAGTAGCAGGTTAACCTACTGTTGAAATGTTGGTTGCACTTACTGTGCTTTTATTGAAACTGAGTGCAGAAAAGGTTAACTTCCTGTTAATTCAACCTAAACTGTTGGTTGCACTTTATTCAAATAAAATTTGAATGCATTTGCCATTAATTGTTGTTTACTTGTTTGTTTATATCCATAATTAATTGATATACCGGATTCCCTTACAAGAAACAACAGGAATCTAGAAAACTTCACCTGCACTGACCAGTATCCAGATATTTATTTCAGTCACACAATTTTTGGCTAAAAAGTTACTGAATCGATTTCAAGTCACTGAATCGTTTCGGATCGTATCGTTCTAAATGAACCAATATCGTTCTTGAATCGTATCGACAACCTCAAATCTTGATTCGAATCGAATCGAATCGTTGTTAAAACGAATCGTTACACCCCTACTAAAGCACGATCAATGTAGAATTCAACAGCTTAGATACGCGCGTCTTCCTCTGCTTGTAAACAAATCGCTTCTGGGTCATGTGTCCGAACGCCGGATCTGCGTCATATTCTCGCGCATGCGTCGTGGAGGCACACACGGAAGACAAGAACAAGTTGGATAAAGGTGTTATTTTGATTTTTTTTTCGCACAAAAACTATTGTCGTCGCATCGTAAAATTATTTTAGAGCCACTGTGGTGAGATGGACTTTGTAACGACGTTTTAAGTGCCTTGGGAGTGTAAATGTACTGAATGCCAATGGAGGCCTATCTGAAGCCTTTCTCAGCCATCAGCTTTCAACAAAAATATCTTCATTTGTGTTCCGAATATGAACGGAGGTCTTACGGGTGTCGAACGACATGAGGGTGAGTAATTAATGACAGAATTTTCATTTTTGGGTGAACTAACCCTTTAATGACATACAGCAGCAGGTTTATTAGGCTGCTGTCACTTTAAGACCTGCTGCACATGACGTGAATCTGACACACATCCCTCTTTACGTTTATTTAAGACTGTACTTGCGAGGATACACGACAAAATGGGCATTTGGCATAATTTTATGTGGTTTTTTTCATTCATCCGCTGCCTGAAGCAGCTTTCTGTGCACACAGAGTGAAAAATTAATCGCATGCGTTAACGTGTTAATTTTGACAGCCGAGAATATTCTTTCCCGTTGTTGACATAAATTTTCCATCATTTATTACCGCTTCCCCATCATTGAAAGAATTTTACGGCAATCCATGTTTTCACTGTTATACGGTAGGGGGGCGCTATTACACATCTTCCGAAAGAGTTCAGAATCCCCTGATCAAAACACAGGCGAAGAAGCAGAAACAAGCGATAGAAGCATTGCTTACACACGTGTAAGCTAACGTGATAATTAAACAGCATATTAATCAAAACGCAAAAATCTTTTTATGAATGCATGAAGCTACTTTTTTATGGCAAAGGCTCTGCTCTTTTTTTGATATATTGCATGTTCAGATATTCATAAAACAAAATATTCTGGGGGCCGTGAAAATGATCAAAAAGGCTGGCGCTGACTTTTAGCTGGTGGGGAAAATTAATCAAATAAAAGTCATGGTGTGCATAAGAGGCTTTTTTCAAAAACATTGAAAAAATATTACTGACCCCAAACTCATGAAAGGTAAATATTATTAAAATGACGTGAAAGCTGACATAATGGCATAAAGTCACTGAATTTAATTACTTTAAATATTAAAATACATTCTAAAAACTAGCAATACTAGTCAATAAGAGTGTTGGTTTGTGGGCGGCAAGCACCAGCACCATTTTGGTGGAAAAGGGGCATCATTGTAAGATTTTTGCAAGAGCATATACACACACTGTATGCCCTAATTATTTCTCTCTTTCCCTTCATCTTATTCACAGCCCTAGCTGCCAGTGGTGGTCAGATTCCCATTTCCGCTCTTGAGGGCAGCGGTCAAATGTTCCTGGGTGGAGCTGGAGGTCCAGGAGCTGGACTGCGCCAGTCCCTCTTCCTAAACCGCCCCACTTTGCTGCCCCTGGCGAGGAGCGCAGGCATGGGTCTGGTCGGCACCCCCAGGGCTTCTCCGCCTCCTGGCGCCAGAGGTGCAAGCCCAGACTCGTGCTCCATCTCCCCCTGCTCAAGCCCCGCCTCCTTCTGCTCATTAGGCGAAGCCTCGCCACCTCCTCTAGGCGGAGCTATGGCTGAGTGACGCCCACAACAAGCTGCTGCACTTGAGGGGAGTCAGAGGGACGGAAGAAGACAAACAAGACTCGCCTTTTCAACCAAAGCCATCTCTCAATCCCTCCATTTCTCTCTTGTGCTCTCTCTCTCTCATTACTACTTTGAATGCCAAAAATACAGAGAAATGAGCAGAAGAGAACAGGGATAAGGAGAGAACAGGGGACTGTTTAAACCAAAAAATTGATCTATTCAGCGTGGAGAGGTGGCTTCAACGGAGCTACTTTGAGAATGTACATTTATTCCTTTCTGAATGGAAAAGACAAACCTACATGAACAGAATTTTTGAGGGCAGGGTCGTGAGCCAAAAAACTTTAGGAAGAAACAACAAAGGAAAACGGGTGGCAACGAATGGAACAAAGAAAGGACATTTGACAAGTGTCACTGGATGGTAGAAAGAGAAACCAAAAAATAAACACATGGAAGAAGAATGGAAAGACAAAAAAATGACGAAAAATACCAAAACCAAAATACCAAAAACCAAAACCAAAAAATCGGAGAGAAAAGCTTTACCTAAGACTTTGAAACCTGAATTGTCCAGGATCAGATTAACTCTACAAAACACCAAAAAAAAAACTTTTGCTCAATTTTCATAGTTTTCCATCCACCCCTTATAATGTAAACTCAGTTTTTTTTCTTCTTTAAAACTATTTGTAAATGTATTTCTCAATCTACCTCTGCTATCAACTATTTCGATTTACTCATTCTTTTTCATTCCATTTTCACTTTTGATCCGTCACATTTTCATCAGCATTTTCCCCCGTCAAACTTGGGATGAAAAACACAGAACGACAGAAGAATTTAGAGGGATTTTTTTCTCCACTTTAAACAGTATTACACACACAAACACATACATATACACTGAATTTACTGTGATACATATCCCGTCACTGATCATCCGCTGGAATCCATGCAAACTCAAACTTTGACACACTTTTCTTGGATACCAAAGCATTTGTCTGGCCTGAAAAGCGCTCAGACGACAGACCTCAGACATGTCAAAAAAATCCAACATAGACAAGGAGAAATTTTAAAAAGAAATCCCCCTGAGCCCCCAAACCCCTGCCCTCCATCCTCTCTAGACCCCTCTCCTGTGCCTCGGAAAAAAAAAATGCGTGATGAAAAAGGCCAAACGAAGAAAAGACCCGCCAGGCAAGAGGAGCAGCGACCGAAGAGGATCCGAGGGAACGTGCAGGGGGAAATCCAACAACCCAGATGCGGAGGGGAGACATGGGATGTCGCTGTTTTCGTTTTTTTCAACACACGGATTAAACCAAAAATGAAACCAAACCAAAACCAATGGACTAAAACTGAACTTTACTCAATGGAATGAAACCAAATACTAGGAGTGGACCACAGGAGGTGGACAAGGAGGATGTTTTTAGAGTAGCAAGAAGACTCTCAACGTGGCTTTGACCAGAAGATCATTCCTTCACCTCCTCCCTCCTTTCCGTTAAGTCGATGCTTTCACTCTCCTTCCTGGACGGGAGAATATTTATTAACCTCATCGAACTGAACTTCAGAATATATATATATACATATATATTTTGTTTTATTGCTTTTTCCTCTTGGTCTGTCTGTTTATGCTGTATGACTCGTCTCATTGCTTTATATTTTTGGGATAATGGGGTGACGTATTGCCTATTTTCATATTTCGTGTGTTTCGTCATTTTGAATCGATCGTTCCGGGGGGGGTTTCCCTCATCAGGCGGTTTGAAACAATACTGTGAACATGTAGCTTCCAAGTTTTGCTTCGATTGCGAATGTTGTGAAACGATAAGCCAAAACTGAAGAAATACCAAAAGTGAAAACTTTTTCTTTTTTGACACCAAATAGCAACCTAACCAATGCACAACGCGTGGAGAAAGACCGTATTGGTGCTAGGTCTCTTCGAGGAGAGATGGGGAGCAAAGAGAGAAACGTGTGTGTGTGTGTGTGTGTGTGTATGTGTGTGTGTGTGTGTGTGTGAGTGTGCGTGAACGTGGAAGCTCATCTCCAGCATGGAAACCAAACCGAAACACGACCGGTAAGCCAACTTAACTTTCGCTCGGCGTGTCGGCCAAACTGTTTTTGACTATGCGCTCTTAGACGCATACAAAAACGTGGACAAACGAGAAATGTAGAGGTTGTGGGGGACGGGGTGGGACGGGGTTTAAAAGCAACTGGAAAATCCAGTTGACGTTACACTTCTAGAGGGAATGTACCTGTTAGTGCTTTGATAGATTTTGTAGGAAAAAAAAATCTATGTTCAACTGCTTACTATTGCTAATGTAAAAAAAAAAGGCTGTGATAAAAATAGTCCTTATGAAATGTTGATGATGATGATGATGATGATGATGATGATGACTTGATTTTAGACCAAAAGCTTTAAACTGTCTCTCTTTGGTTTTTTTCCCTCGAAAATTTGTATTTATTGTGTGAGGGTGATTTATATGTTTCCAACTCTTCATCTTATTTATTGGCTTATTTATGTATTTATAGCATTTTAATTTATCGATTTGGTCTTTTTTTAATCTTCGTAAACCAAACTGGGGAAATGTAGGGTAGCTTCAGAAAAAAAAGCAAGCGTCTGTTTAACTAATGACAAGTTTTTGAAACCAAAACTAGCTACTAAAACTGACTGTTGTTTCTGTGGGCACCTTTTCGAAAAATCTGTCCACCGCTTTCGAGAGATGAAAAGTTTCCAAACTATGCCTCGATAACGTGATGTAATGTATAGTTATGGGCTGATCTTAAGCATAACTCTCGTTCCAATTCTTTCTTTTTATTTGGATTTTGCTCTGTTTTTTAGATGCGTTGGATGAGGGAAAAAGAGTGAGAGAGATACGCTTCTGCATATACCTCATGTTTGATTAGAAATGCCAAATAGATGGAAAAAAGCTTTAAGAATTTGACAAAGGGGAGCAGAGGAGATGTTGCTCAGGAGAGGGTCTTTTTCGCGTGAGTACAAGGGTTCACAGACTTCCCCAGATGATCTATCCAACGTCCGGTTCAAATATCGGTGTTGAAGAACAGTTGATGGCAGATTTGGTTTTCACATCGGTTTTCTATGTGTACGTTGCTCATGTGATTATTGGTTTTTGTATATATCTCTGTGCGTCGTTGTGTGTGTGGACGGCTCTGCTGTAGAGGGCCCTGAATGATACCAAAGTTAAACCTCTACCGCGGGACCTCTCACATACTAGACGCGCTCGAAATGCATGGACGTTCTTGTAGACATGCACACGCAAAACTGTTCTTCAACCATATACAGCAGGAATGTCCATGACTGCAGCGGTGTCGTTGTGCAGTATGTTCTGTCGTTTTGCATTGCCAAATAGAGGTAAATCTCACATTTAAACGGCATTGTTCTCCGAATTTTCTTTCTTGGCTACATTCAAATTAGAAATGCTACTGGGTTTAAAGGAATATCAAATGCGACATATTGTTTTCTCTTTTTTTTTCTTTCCCCTTCAACTACTACAGCTTCAATCCAAAGGTAACCGATTAGGTCAACGAAGAAAGATTTTCATGCTAAAACCTCAAGAGTTGAAACCAAAGAGTTCCGCCGTAACATGTTGTCAGGAAACATGCTTTTCTTTAGTTCTCAGAACACATACCCGCTTCTCTTTTTGACATTTGATGTCGATGCCGACGATGCTAACTACATGACGATGGTCACTTTCGACTCTGTATCTGCGTTTTTGCGAAGACCCTTTTTCCTCTCTGTCGGTGTGTGTCGCTCTTACCTCAGAAGCTCTTCATGGAATTTGTAATCCGCTCTGGATTTGAATCTGGATTTTGTTCAGAACTGTTGAACTGTCTGTTACTCATCGCTCTCTGTGTGCCTGTTGTATGGGGTGGGAACGGGGTGGGCAAAGACGGGAGGGGGCCAAACAGCCAATAAGTGTTAGGATTAAAGTGCAACTTTAGACCAAAAATGTGTCCATGTCTGGTTCTGTTTTCTCCTTTATCTTTCGAAAAGCTTGTGTGCAAAAGAAGGATTTTAATTCTACACTTAAATCTAGATTAATATTTTCTAGAGGTCGACCGATATGGGTTTTTCTCTGGCCGATGCCGATATTTAGAAATCAGGGCAGCCGATGGCCGATATATAATAACGCCGTAATATTTATGTGTTGTGTATTTTCTGGTAATCAAATGACGACATAAAACATACATTTTATTTCTATTTTAATCATATGAAATTAGACAAACTTCTTTGTCAAACAACATGCTGCACAACTGAGCTTTATACTGTCTGTGTCAGAAATCGCCCCCCATACCCTTAAATAGTTTATCATTTGAGGGGACAGCCATTTGTAGTGGTGTCCGAAACCATAGTGAACGTTATTGGCCCTGTCCCAAATGGCACCCTAAACCCTTGCGGTCTCCCTACGAGCCCGCACTTTCATGACGTCCGCTGTGGAACCCGCACCAGTGCGGGCTCGGCAGAAGTGCGCATCAAGCGGTATATCGACCGCAAAGGGGGCACTCGCGAGCACCCTTCTGAGACCTAAAATGACAAATGGGACACCCTACGGTCTCTTGGACTTAAAGGGTTAGTTCACCCAAAAATGAAAATTCTGTCAGTAATTACTCACCCTCATGTTGTTCCAACCATGTAAGACCTTCGTTCATCTTCGGAACATAATTTAGTATATTTTTGATGAAATCTGAGAGCTGTCTCACTCCTCCATAGGCTTTCAGAAGGACTGAAACTTGATTGCCCAGAATAGTAAGTAAAAACGTCATTTAAGGAGTCTAAATGACTACAGTGGCTCTGTATTAAGTCTATCATGCGACGAAAATACTTTTTGAGCGGAAAACAACAAAAATAATGACTTTATCACACTATTATTGTTGTTCAATTTGAGCCTCTGACGAGAGTTCGCGGGAGTGCCACGACGCATGCGCGAGAACTGAGATTACGGCGTTCTTCTTCTACTACTACTTGACTGGCTGCTCACTCTTTCGGAGTAGGGTTAATCTCAGTTCTCGCGCATGGGTCGTGGCACTCCCGCGAATGAGGGTGAGTAATTACTGACAGAATTTTCATTTTTGGGTGAACTAACCCTTTAACGGACACGTGCACGCCGGCAGTCCACAAGACCGAAAGTGCATATGAAGTGTGCCATTTGGGACAGGGCCATTGAGTGCACTCATTCAATCCCACAATGCACCGCAATAACGAGTGTACAACTGATGTACGCTCAACAGTTAGAGAATACCCATAATGCACTGTGAGAGTCACGCGCTGAATGAGTTCCCGCCTCTTGCCCGGAGATGGCGCCCGCAGCTTAATCAATCATCCATCCATTTTCCAAACTGCGCTGGTCAATAGAGTTATAAACATACTCGTTTCCACGGAAGAGTTCAAGATAAATCTGTTCATTACTACTGGAGCTGCCAGTTTTCTACGTTTCAAATAATTATTAAACAGCGAGCCAGGTCAAAAGTGAAAGCCCTTCTGGCGCACTCAGTGTCTGAATTCACTCACTCGTTTTCATTCACTCATTCAAGTGGACTATATTTGTGGAGTAATTTGGGGAAAAGTGAATGAGGGTGTAGGGGACAATTTCGAACACAGCAACTGTTAAAATGTTAAACTGAACTTTTATTTTGACAGGTTGCCATGAGGACCTTTGAGTTTCTGTGTGGTTCTGATATGACTATTTTTTTCTCAAAAAAAAACTGTAAAATGCTCATGAAGTGACTCTCAGTGCGGCTCTGGAGAAGAAGTTCATATCCTCATATAGTGGGACTGCAGAGGCTGAAAACAGCAGATGTGATTTAATTTAAAAATGCAAAAAATCAGCCTCATATATCGGCCGATCAATCGGTCGACTTCTAATATTTTCAAACTTTGAGTTAAGGAATGTTTCACATCACTGTTAATTGCTAGAATATCACAATAAGTTACCAACAGACAACCAATTAAAAGGTAAACAATGCCTACCATTTTAAAGGTGCGGTAAGTGATTTCTGAGAAACAATGTTGATATTTGAAATCAACCCACACAAACACACCCAACACAATGCAAGAGTGGATGTCTCGTTATCATAGCTGAAGCGAAATAATGCTTTGGGGAAAATAAAGCGAAGATGACAAACGAACGACAAGGAAGAACATAAAATGAACACGGTTACACAAGCAGCAATCTGTTGGTTGTTAGTGGCCAGCAGAATACCACCTCCAGGCAAACAACGACACTCAAAGCTGTCCAACAACATATCTTGGTTCTGTGAAATAATGCTACTCACGTATGGAGCAGAAACAACACAACCCTTGGCATCCATTTTCAGGCCTTCCTGCTTAGGTCTCCAGCGCTGGGAAGCTTTTCTAATATTAACGTGAGTCCTAAAGCTCTTTCCCGATCATAACCCTTCTTTATCCAGTGATATTCCTCTGACCTTTTCTCTTTTGTAATATTTCTCAGCCATCTTTCTTTCTACAGGCTTTCTTCAAATCTCCCTCTCTCCTCCCTCATCATGAGTGGACACACCCTCTACTGCTGATTGGCTACAAGTGTCTTGTGGCGTTTAGTAGTTACAGAAAAACTCATGCAATGGGTTTAGGCTGCGTCCGAAATCGCATACTCCGAGTAGGTACTTATTTTGAACAAGTACTGTAAATACTTCATGGCTGCTAAAAGAGGGAAACCTGAAGAGCTGTGATGAAAGAGTTAAATGAATCAATTTAGGCAGTGAGTTTCCTTACTAAAACAAGTTGCTTGCTTGTTCTGTGTATTGCACTTGTCCAATCAATGTTTTTCATTTTGTAATCATGCAAATAAGAATGTCAACCCAGAGTTTACATCAAATTTACAGTGTGAAATTGCAAAACGCTGACATGGAATTCACTATTAACCTAAACCTAATATTTAGAATGTTAACCTATAGTTAAAAATACTTGAAAATCATAATTAAAGAATTATTCAATATAAGTTAGTGCCATAATGTTGATTACCACAAACAAAAAAAGTCCCCTACTTTAAAAAAACACATAGTTAAAGTCAAGGTCACAGTGAGACACTTATACCCCCGGTTTCACAGACAATGCTTAAGCTAGTCCTAGACTAAAATGCATGTTTGAGCTGTTTTAACTGAAAGAATCTTGCACTGACAAATCTTAAAATACGTCAGTGGCATTGTTTTGTCTCAAGATGCACACCAGTAATGTTTTTTTCTTGGGCACGTTTATAAAAGTTACTTAAATGTCCTAATTGAACTAAGGCCTAATCCTGGCTTAGTCTAAGCCCTGTCTGTGAAACCGGGCCATAATGAAAGAGAATGGGGCTGATTTTGGGAGGGCTTAAATGCAGAAATGTAAAGCTTAAAATTCCTTAAAGCACTTGACAAAACGGGTAATATTTTAGCTGTAAACCTGGTTAAATAACCATTTTACAGTCATTTATAGCTTTGCCATGGTGACAAATATTAAAATTATATATAATCACACAAAAAAGATTAGTAATGTTTTTTTTACACATCATGTTGACATGCAAATTGTTTAGGTTTTCTGGCTATAATATTGAAATGTGTATAATGGCTACAGATTTCACTTCCATTGTAAGTGCCTCGCTGTAACAGATTTTTGTGGAAATAGTGGTGGAATAGATTGTGGAAATACATTTTTGTGGTATTCAACATCATACCACAAATGCAGATTTTCTGAGGGATCTATCTTTTTAATAACGAATCATTATTCCTCAGAGCAATCATGTCTCCATGTGGACTATCCTTCAATAAGTGTGTCTTCTAAATGACAGGTAACTAAATTAAAAAAGTGAATTTTATGTTAGCTAAGAAATGGTTCGTTATGAAAGAAAACCTTTATATCACACCTGCCAACTGTCACGCAATGGAAATCCAGGTCCTTAGAAAAAAAACATTAAGTATGCGAATGTAAGGCATTCCCAAACACTTTCAAGTTTTAACACTAACAATCTGATGACTGCTCAGTCTCTAAGAACCGCTTTCTTAAAAGCTAGTTATGATGTGTTTTGAGAAGTCGGTCAAGCACCACTTTTTAACATCTACAAGCAGTTCTTGACCTCTTCTGCTATTTGTGACGTCATTGTGCTGTCACTTCTAAACACATGACACAAATATTTGGACTGTTTGAAATTCTTAACAGCTACCCGTCTACTTTTAGTGAAGCACGGCCCTTAGAAATTATTGCTACCTTCACGTGCTATCGGAATTATTGTAAATACTAGTTTCCTAGTTTAAAAAATTGGACATGAACGCCCTCTCAAGTCAAAATTTGAATGAGATGAGCTCGTAATCACCACTTCAGAAGTGGGAAGTAGGAAATGTCCACTAGCATGTGAAGGGCATATGCACCATGTAATTTTTAAAAAAATAAGTAACAAAAAAAAAGTTGTATATTAAACACTGTTGATAAAAACAGCATATGCTGGTTAGGTATGATTTGAACCAGCCCATGATCTTGAACCAGCTCATGACCAACTAAGAACCAGCATAAACCAGCTCAAACCAGCTGCCAATCTTCAAAACATATGCTGTTTTTTTTCATCAGGGACTTTTATATGCTACATTTAGGCCTACTCCATTTCCTATAAACTAAAATATGAGTTTTAAAACAAATCCTATAACACAGTCATTTGCATATTAATTATCTGGTTTCGAACCGGCTTCAAGCTGATCAAACAGCCAACAAAAACACCATCTTGACCACTCTGAGATGGTATTACCAGGGTCATTCCACGAAATCGGTGCCTTTTGTGTCCCTAAGAAATAATCAGACATAGAATTATTATAACAACATAAATTTGTGATTTAAAAACACTTTAAAAATACTATGTATTGTTTCCTCAATATAACATTAAATTAAAGTCAATTAAATATTATTTTAAGTAATTAAAATTGCTTCTTAGATGATAAGGGTAAGGTTTTTGCCATGTCCCTCGATATGATTGTTCTTTTTCAGCAGGACTTTTAATTTGCAAACTGAAGGAAAAATTATTCTAAAATCACATTTCCATATAGCTATAAGTATATTCTCATTGTTAACCAGTGTTTGGGCACAAGTATACTTTTATTTATTTTTTATTTTTTTATTTTTTTATTTTTTTATACATATAAATCATTTTATCGGTGTCCCTTGATTCCATGTCATTCCTGTTACCCTCACCAAAAACCCCTTTAAAATAATTGTACATTCCAGTGACATCACTTCCAGGAAGTTACATCAGCTCTCATCATTATTCCAACAGTTGAAACACAAGTAATTTTCTCTCTCTATTTTATAATGTTCTATTTTTGATGATTTATGAGGGTTGACTTAGGTGGGGACATCATGCAATGTCAAAACTGTTACCATTTTTAAAGTATAAATTAAAATTATTATTTATCATAATGTAATCAATATCTACAAGTAATATCCTTTCAAAGTTTACACCATGTGCTTTTGTGGTATTGACTTTCAGCTAGCAGTTAGCAAATTAGCTTTAATTTGTCAAACCTGTTACCATCTGCCCTGTTACTTTTCTAGTAACAGGCTGTGACATGTGGGTAACAGGGATGACATGACATGTGTCCCCTAAGCCACACTGTTTTCAAAGTTTATCTGTGTAAAATGCAAACATTTTTAAATGTCATCCTGCATGTATTATTGAGCTAATGCCTATATTATTCAGAGTGGGTGGTATATGAGGATCAGTAATTTTTTTAGTTAGTATTGTTGGTAATTAAAGTATTAACTGTTTAAATAGTTTTAACATTTGTGTGATGATTTAAATTGTATTTTATATTTGCACTTTAATGCACTTTTTCAGATGATAGTAGTATGCCATTAAGTGCAGCAGAAAAACAAAGGATATTGGAAGAATGTTTCTCGCCCTCCATTGACTACCATAGTATTTTTTTCCTACTATGGCAGTCAACATTTTAGATATCGTTGAAATGTAATGTGCTTCACTAATACAACTATATGCCAAGTAAGTGCAAAAAATATAATGCGATTAAAAAAGTTTACAATATTATGTAAACAAATTTGTGCAGTGTATGCTGAAGAATGTGTGTCCTGTCATCCCTGTTACTCTGGTCAGTCCTGTTACTATGATGTCAATCCTGTTACCGTCATTAATTTCATAAAAATATTAAAATTATATTTGAAATGGCCTTCCCAGTTTTTCCCATTGTAAACATATCAACATTGTATTTTGGACAAAGCCCTTCTTTTAATATCTCTCTTGTAAACATATATATTTTTCTTAATTGGCATGTGATCATCCTCTAAAATTTGTAAATTCTTGGTCATCTGAATGACAAATATAAGACTGAAAAAAATATCCAAAATTTGAAACAATCCAACTGAAAAGAGGGACTAAAATACTGCTCAAATACGTTAAAACTATAACATATTTCTGATTAAAACTATTGTATATAGTAACGCTTGTGTCTGTAACAGGGATGACAAAAATATCAAAACATGAGGTAGATAAATAGTCATAAAATAAAAAATGTGTAGCCTGAGATGGAACAATAGAATTTATTGTCATTTTAAGCTGTCTTCGTTTCATGGATATTTTTAAAACATAGATTAAATTTATTTTATATTTTAATTTTTCAAAGTTGAAAAGGCACCGATTTCGTGGAATTAGTGGTTTGTTGCTGGTTTAGCTACCTGCTTGAACCAGTTATTGGCTAGTTAGAAAACCGCGAGCTAACATTTTTATAGCACAGAAACTAGTTTAAACTAGCTTGTTCCTTTTAATATTGTTTAGGACGTTAAAAACACAAGAAGCCACGATTCCCACACGCTTTTACCCGCCTCTTTTTCATTCTGCATTATTACCTTGAATTACTGCAGAGATGTGCATTACCACGGTTAACCACTAGATGGACGGCAAACTCCATCTGATTTCACACGGTGACCCTCAGTCTCTTACTTGACAGATTTTACTAGATTACGGGAAGATTTCCGCCTGCAAAACCGACTAAGTGTCTGCGGTGAGAATTCAAATAACCTCTTGACTGTTGAATCCCCATTTCGTGACCGAACCTGTGATGGGTGAGTTATTTTGAATATATATTTGAATGTTAGCTGTGAGTCTGAATAGTGGTTTGAAACTGTGGAACAAGTGGGACAAATGCTTTTTAACGTCAGGAAAACTTCCTTTCCCATATTTGGTTACATTTAAAAGACATAAATTATAAAATTTGACCTTTTTTAACTTCATGATCGATCTATGTAAAATTATATCATCAAGTCATCATACCTTGTGTAGTTAAAGAATCGTTTGAGTTAGTGATTATAAAGGGAGACAAAAATATTTTACCTATAGCTTTACCTATCTAGCATTTTGTAAAAGAACCCCTATTGTTACTCAGATTTTAACATGGGTCTTAGGTCAAACATGGGCCTAACTAGTAAGGGTAGGTCATGTTGGGCCTACCTTTGGGTTAAAGTGGACACAAAACCAGCCTAATTATACAAAGCTTCCACAAGATAGATTAGTTGACCTGTTTTGCAGGCAGCACCAACTATTCGATTTATTTTGTGCATCCCTACTATCTAATTGACAATACTTTAATAATGTGATAACAATTAGTGCTAAGGGGTTAGTTCACCCCAAAATATATATTCACTCACCCTCAAGCCATCCTAGGTGTATATGACTTTCTTCTTTCAGCCAAACAAAATAGAGTTAGGCTATATTAAAACATATCCTGGCTCTTCCAAGCTTTATAATGGGAGTGAGTAGTACCTTGTTTTTTTTAACCCCCAAAAAGTGCATCCATCATAACAGTAACCCATACGACTCTAGAGGGTTAATAAAGACCTTCTGGAGTTAAGCAATGGGTTTTTGTAAGAAAAGTATCCATTTTTATAAACCTTAATCACTGGTAACGCAAGTTGAGTTCTGGCGGAAGAGTGACCTCTGACCTGACGTAGGAGTAGCGTTATTCTCGTGTAGCCAGACCTTCAGACAGACGGCAGAATGTCTGGACTCTATCTAGCTTTCATTGGTCAAAGACCGTCCAAGAGGACGTTTGACTGACATGTAACACAACCAATCACAGTTTGTTTTGTTCCGCGTCATGTATAGGCTGTGAAAATGTAAGAACTTTGTGCAAGTTTACACAATGGAGCCGTGAACTTCACATAATTTTGAAAATCCAACGTTTAGTTGATCCTGGTAAGTGCTCATTGTCACAGTTGTAAACACGGCAGCGAGGGAGTTTGGAGTCGTGGCATTTGTTTCCTGGCGGACCGTTAAAGAACGCAACACGCATGTCTCGCCGGCATCCTGTAGAATTTAACCAATCAGATGACAACTTCGAAACTCCTGAAGGGTTTCCAGATACAGTAAGGCTGCGTCCGAAATCGCGTATTATGTGAGTAGGTACTACATTTGAATTTGAACGAACTTCGCGACTGTTAAAAAAGTACATTCTATATAGTATGAATGAATGTAGTATAAATGTAATCCGGACGTACTACAACCGCCATGTTGTCATGATCATGTGACCTACCAGCGTCTGTGGCATCGTATGCGCACTTCAGAATCTTGCCGGAAGTAGTAGGTCATCCGGGTACTTTTCGCCTACTTTTTTTCGAACACTATGAATTCGGACATACTACTCTGTTGGCTTACTGTTTTTTGCATACTATATAGTAGAGAAGTATTTGATTTCGGACGCAGCTTAAGGGTGCCATATGCATCAGACGTTCAGCCAATGGTCCGTGGGTATGACGTTGGAGGCTGAGACTAGAGTAGTGTAAGCTTAGGTGAGAGTAGACGCCTCTCGCGGAGGGTTCAAACAAATAGGGCTGGGCAACAGTCATGCGTCGTGTCAGAGGTCACTCTTCCGCCTGAACTAGACTAGCGCTTAGTAGGCTACTACTACTCAAGGGTAGCCTGACAAGCCAGACCCACATCAAGATGTTGGGTCTGGAAACTCACCATTGGCAGGGCTCAATCCGAGGGGCGGGATAAACGATTGTCTTTCAAATTCCTTCTGCACGCAATTGGATAGCTCCATGAGCGCCACAACTAACCAGAACAAAGAAGGGGAAGCCGAGCTAACTTTAGTTGATAGACTTTCGCCGTATCAGGTAGGCAAAATTTCGAACATATCTTCTTTTTTTAAGAATGACTTCAGTGCCGTTCTTTGTTCTTTTCTCAAAGAAAAGCTCAACTCCAAGTCTTCCAGAGTCGCGGCCAAAGCCGATTCAGCTTCTTGGTTTACGAGTAGCACGCAGAACCTCCGCAACTCTGCCGTGACATGCCGTCATTGTTAAGCCCGCCCACCGACTCTACACAAGCTGTGATTGGCCTGACCAGAGTTTGGTTTTTCCAGCTCTCAGGTCTACAGAGAGTTGCTAGACTACACTCGCGGCAAAATACATTTTCTGCCGCTAGGGTGCGTCTAGATTTCTAGGCTAACTCAAGGGGGTAATCCAGCACCCGGAAAGCGTACCTTCCATAGGGGCAGCCATTGCTAACCAAGCCATCACCTGCTGTTAGCATTCCATTGACTCCCATTCATTTTGGTGTCACTTTGCCAGCGAATAACTTTGCATCTGAGGCGTTTAAAGACTCCATTTGTCCATTGTTTATTTCTAAAGGAACAATACAATGTATAAAAGGCTCCATTACCTTGTATCTTACACTATCGCCCTGTAGAAGCCATTTTTGTAAAAAATAGGCTAACGATTGCGCCATAACCACGCGACTCTCGGCGCGCAGTAGATAAATTACCGTATAGACCTAAGGAGAAGCTCGCAGGCAATCTTTTATTGTCTACGAGGCAACCGGGGGGACATGGAGGCATAAAGTCCGATAAAGTTAAGGGAGAAGCATGGGGAGAAGCCCATAGAGAGCCAAAAGCAACGGGACAAAATATTTCAACAAGGTGATTGAGATTTCACTTTGCACATCTACTAGAGCACTTACAACGGTCAGACTGGTTGCTCACGTCACATCTACGTCGTCAAGCTCAGCCATCAGGAAGCGAGTGCTTCTACTTAACTTTTTCTCCGTGAAGTCTATGGGGTCGCTGTGTCCATTTCGTTTACCGTCTATGCTACTACTCAGTCTCTTCTGTAGTGTCTGTGTCCTAAAGTCCCAGAATGCATTGCATTGCTGACGTCACATTCCCATTCTCTAATCAGCTGGCAGAGGCAAGAAGACATTGACTCAATACATGGGAACTTACAGTGTACAATGTCACTCACGCAGGTCCGTGTGGCAGAATCCAAAGCTACATCCACTTTGCACACAGTATCCATCCACTAGAATATTTTTAGGAAGCACTCATGTCGTTCCAAACCTGTTTTTATTCATATTGTAATAGTCAGTGAGGTCCAAAACAACATCGGACCCCATTGACTTTCATAGTATGCACCAAAAACAAGTTTTTTTTTGGCGTTCAACGGATTAAAATGAGGTAAACGATGACCGATTTTTCATTTTTTTGTGAGCGGTAATGCGTTTGACTAAGTTTCACAGTATCCGAAAGGTCACGTTGCAATTATATAGTGCACAACAAAAAAGGCCTAAGCTGGTAAGTGTTAAATATAGTTACTTGAATCCTTTGTTCAGTGTGCCAAAGTGCGACGTAGGCATCCCGGTGGCTTGTCATTATAACAGCATTTAATGATTATGTATTATTATCTTGGCTTATATCTCGGTGCGGTGGGAGACTAATGGCCATAGCAACAGACACCGCGAGGTGTTTCTCGACACCCGACGAACGTGATTGAGGTTGGAGCATTGGCAAGCTGTCGGCACACCACAGTCATCCTGGCACTGGGTACGCAAACACATATTCTCACCCTCTTTCTTTATTTCTCTCCCCCTCACAAACCGACACTGTGTTCCTCTCACTGCAACACACACATTTCCTCACACACACACACACACACACACACACACACACACACACACACACACACACACACACACACACACACACACACACACACACACACACACACACACACACACACACACACACACACACACACATTTCCTCTGTGTTAAAAGGCAGGGCCGAGACTTCATTGCCAGTGAGGTAATGAGGCCGCCGTTGCCACACAGTCTGCAGTGTTCGACAGTCTCACCCCGGGCACCGTTTCACTCTTTCCGAAACCCTGCGCTCCGTCTCACGTTTACTTTAAACCCCATATATCCTAATACTACCCCATCATTTCGGTTCCCTCGCTATTTTTTTTCCCTCATCCCACTGTCCTTTTTTCTTAAATATAACTCTGAGCTTTGTTGCTTTAATATGAAACAAATTTTGGGGGGACTTTGAGGACGTCTCCAACCAAAACAAAGTGTAGATGTCGGTTTGAAATTTTTCACTCTGTGACTATTTTGGGCCAAAAGAACGATGGAAAGAGAGCGTGCTTGTGCATGGGAGGGAGTGAAAGGAGGAGAAGGACGAGTAGGAAGTCGTGAATAGTGCGAATAGGAGTAGGAAGAGAGAGTTCCTAGCTGAGATACAGGAGACACTGTCAACACACACATGCCGGACCCGATATAGACGACATCGTTCTGTACATACCAGCGGCCCTCGCAGCCGCTTATAAACATGCGTACGCTCTCGTAGCCATTCGGTGTCCTCTAACACTTAACCTCGCTCATGTTTCTTGCGGCTGGTGCCCCGTGTCTCTGCTCCACAATTTACTTCTGTTCTCACTTTTAATTCCTCACCCTCATTCCAGCGCGCGCTCCCTCGCTCTCATAGGCTTGGCACAGTGCTTGGCATAGTGCCTGAAATGGGTCAAATATAACTCTTGCATTCCTCTCCTTCAGTCTCTTTTCCTCGCTGGCTTATGAGGCCTTACACACACTCACACACACACACGCATACAAACACAGTCTCCCTCTCTCAGGGATTACAGTTGACTTTATTTACACCTAATCAAGTGGTCGGAGGGCACCTGGTTTTACCACTTTTGAAATATTTACTTTAAATAGCTGGAGGGTGCCCGTGTACGCACTGCCTGACGACGTGTGTATGCATGTGTGTGATATATTAATGCTACATTCTCATTGCATTTGCTTATAGGAAGGAGCAAGTCAGCGTCATCAGCCCCATATGAGTACAGTATCCACCTGGTGTTTGAAACAAATACGTTTCAGTGAGGAGTGTTAAAGTCTGTATTTCTCTTTCATCACTTTCTCGGTCTATTTCAATTCTATTGCTCATACTTGGTGGTAAACCCTAGTATTAAATGTCAGCGCTCACTGCACATATTTCCATTGAAGGAGAGATGTGAGCCATATCTAGGGATTAGAAAATCATGAGAATTTTCTTTTTTCCGTGCAAGTTATGCATTGTAATATCTGCAACAACAAAAAACAACAACAACTGGCAAACAAGGCAGCGCTTCCCTCCCATGTGTTAGTGGATGATATTGTAAATGTTGGAGCAATAATCATAAATAGAATGAATTTACTGTGGAAGCTGTGTGAATTATTAATGTAAATGTGTTTAGTTTGAAGTTTATGGCTTCTTACCAAATAAAAAAATATTAATTTATTATATATTTTATGTATATAGTAAGTATAAGTACATAGTAATCAAGTGTTACTTTTTTATGTACATTTTGTTTTTTTCTGCATCTTTGTGTTGTTTTTACCCCAAAAATTGGCTATTGACACTTCAGGGTGAGCTCTTTTGGTTAGGCTGGTTAGTAACCACCTAGCAACCACCATCTGGGCCTAGCAATGTCCTTGAAACCAAAAACACCAAAGGATCTGCATGGTAACACCCCGGCAACCACCCTGGACACCCTAGCAACAGCTTAGCAACCAACTTCACGGCCTAGCAATGTCCTAGAAACCAAAAACACCATATTAACCTCTTAACACCACGACAAATACCCAGGACACCCTAGCAACAGCTTAGCAACCAACTTCACAGTCTAGCAATGTCCTAGAAACCAAAAACTCCATATTAACCGCATAACAACACCCTGACAAACACCCAGGACACCCAAGCAACAGCATAGCAACCAACTTCATGGCCTAGCAATGACCTAGAAACCAAAAACATCATATTAACCGCTTAACAACACCCTGACAAACACCCAGGACACCCAAGCAACAGCATAGCAACCAACTTCATGGCCTAGCAATGTCCTAGAAACCAAAAACACCATATTAACCGCTTAACAACACCCTGACAAACACCCAGGACACCCAAGCAACAGCATAGCAACCAACTTCATGGCCTAGCAATGTCCTAGAAACCAAAAACACCATATTAACCTCTTAACACCACGACAAACACCCAGGACACCCTAGCAACAGCTTAGCAACCAACTTCACAGTCTAGCAATGTCCTAGAAACCAAAAACTCCATATTAACCGCATAACAACACCCTGACAAACACCCAGGACACCCAAGCAACAGCATAGCAACCAACTTCATGGCCTAGCAATGACCTAGAAACCAAAAACATCATATTAACCGCTTAACAACACCCTGACAAACACCCAGGACACCCAAGCAACAGCATAGCAACCAACTTCATGGCCTAGCAATGTCCTAGAAACCAAAAACACCATATTAACCGCTTAACAACACCCTGACAAACACCCAGGACACCCAAGCAACAGCATAGCAACCAACTTCATGGCCTAGCAATGTCCTAGAAACCAAAAACATCATATTAACCGCATAACATCCCGACAAACACCCAGGACACCCTAGCAACAGCTCAGCAACCAACTTCATGGCCTAGCAATGTTCTAGAAACCAAAAACACCATATTAACCGCATAACAACAACCCGACAAACACCCAGGACACCCTAGCAACAGCTTAGCAACCAACTTCATGGCTTAGCAATGTCCTAGAAACCAAAAACACCATATCAACGCATAACACCCCAACAAACACCCAGGACACCCTATCAACAGCTTAGCAGGCAACTTCATGGCCTAGTAAAGTCCTAGAAACCAAAAACACCATATTAACCAAATAACAACACCCGACAAACACCCAGGCAACAGCTTAGCAACCAACTTCACAGCCTAGCAATGTCCTAGAAACCAAAAACACCATATTAACCGCATAACAACACCCCAACAAACACCCAGGACACCCAAGCAACAGCTTAGCAACCAACTTCACGGCCCAGCAATGTCCTTGAAACCAAAAACACCATAGGATCTGCATAGTAACACCCCAGCAACCACCCAGGACACCCTAGAAACAGCTTAGCAACCAACTTCACAGCCTAGCAATGTCCTAGAAACCAAAAATACAATATTAACCGCATAACAACACCCCAGCAACCACACAGGACACCCTAGCAACAGCTCAGCAACCAACTTCATGGCCTAGCAATGTCCTAGAAACCAAAAACACCAAAGTAACCACATAACACCCCAGCAACCACCCAGGACACCCTAGCAACAGCTTAGCAACCAACTTCACAGCCTAGCAATGTCCTAGAAACTAAAAATACAATATTAACCGCATAACAACACCCCAGCAACCACCCAGGACACCCTAGCAAACAGCTTAGCAACCAACTTCATGGCCTAGCAATGTCCTAGAAACCAAAAACACCATAGCAACCACATAACACCTCAGCAACCACCCAGGACACCATAGCAACAGCTTAGCAACCAACTTCACAGCCTAGCAATGTCCTAGAAACCAAAAAAACAATATTAACCGCATAATAACACCCCAGCAACCACCCAGGACACCCTAGCAACAACTTAGCAAGCACCTTCATGGCCTAGCGATGTCCTAAAAATCAAAAAGAGCATAGGAATTGCATAGCAACTCCCTGGCAACACTCTGAACACCCAAACAACAGCTTAGCAACCACTCTGAACATCCTAGCGATGTGTGCTTTTGCATATACAAACAGCAACCCCATAAATCGCTTTCCTTACCTCGTTACTTTCACCCCAACATCCCTCGTTTACATATATCTGTTCTTCCCCAAAGTGAAAGTGTGGTAATCCTATTAGAAATGTGTGAATACCAGCTGGGACAAGGAGAAGCAAAGAGTGAGGGGACACTGAACAGAATGAGAAGGAGAGTTTATGTGTACTTGAAAGAGAAAACATGGACGTCAATTTGCATGGTCTTCATCAAGAATCCCTTCGAGATATACGTGTGCGTTTGAACAGGAGATATTGTCTTTGGGATCGCAGCACTGTAAAATCGGTCTCTGAAGTTGTGTGTAAAGTCAAAGGTGTGTGTTATGAGGTTAGTGTGGCAGACAGCGGAGAGACAGGCCAAATGTGTTTCCTGAAGAGTTCAAGCGCCAAGAAAATAAACAAGTCTTTTGATCACAAAGAGTCTATTCACACGCTCCTTTACACGCACACACAGAGATGTATACATAAACTCTCGCTCTTTTTTTTCTTTCCCCCGATACCCTTCCCCCTCCATTTTTGGGCTGCTGCTTTTACCCCTTGCACTTTTAGCATTTTAGCCCCACCCCTTCCTTTCTCTCTCTCCCTGACACTCTTTCCTAATCCCCAATTCCCTTGAGAATTCCTCCCTATTGGTCCCACAGCACTTCTATATCTCTCTCAGCCTCTTTCTCTCTCTCTGGGCTGGGAAGCCTGGAAGATGAGACCATAGTTTTCTGTATTTTTAAAAACTTGGTGAGAAAATCAAAAAGGTATATCATTCTGCTGACCTTGACACCTTTAAACACCTTCATAACACCAATTACACATGCACACACACACAAGAACCTTCCATCATTGGTGCACAAAGCTCCCTTTGTGCGTCTGAGTGTGTGTGTTTGGATTCTGCATGCATATGTGGATGTGTATATTGGGCCCCCTTCACGGGGTCAGTGGGGGGTATTTACTACTAAAACTATAGGAATGTTTGGGAGATGACTAAAAGAGTGGACACTTTTGCCTATGAACACCAACTGTATGATCATTAGATTTCCTTCATCAGAGCTCACTTTAGTTTAAAGAAGCATTCCCCTCCGCCCCCATTCGGCCTTTCTCAACAGGCTTCCATTTGTTACACGGTAAACCTGACCACAACATGCATACGTTGCTTTGATCAGTCCTACATGAAGTTTTAATGGCCACTCATTAATCAGTACTTTTAGCTGTCGGTGATTAATCTTCCTCATTCATTCTGAATACTCGGTCGAGTGATCATTGGCCTCGAATGTGTGGGAGATTGGAAGCTAATTGCAGTGATTGTGGGGTTTTGTGTAGACTTGTCAGCGGGTGAGAAGTTGAAGTAAAGGAAAACAGGCTAAAGAAACACTTTGATTTGTTATGACATCTGTCTTGTCTCTATGTAAGACAAGTAAATAATTTAAACATGACTGGAATGGGGTGTGCCATAAGAATGTGAGAATTGATAGTAAAAAAAATCGGTAATTGTTTGAATTTGATGGTTATCATATAATTCAAGTTGTTAATTTAAGCATAACCTTGCTTGAAATTAAAATCCATTAAAGTACAAACACAAGTTTGTGTCCAAAATGCTCTCGATTTCCTATATAGTGCACATATTGGCTACATCCAAAATTGCATACTTCCCTATATAGTAGGTAAAAAACAGTATGCCTCATATGTCAGGATTCTCAGTACACATAAAGGCAAGAGTCCAGCGAGATTCTGAAGTGTGCATACGATGTACACTTTACTATCCCATGAGGCCACGGGAGAAGATAATGACAACATGGCGAGTTATATTCCTACTACACACACTTCATACTTTGTAAACATACTTTTTTAGTGGTTGTGAAGTAATTACTTATTCAAAATAAGTACTCAAGAAGAGAGTATGCGATTTAGGATTTGGCCTTAGTGTAGGCTTTTATACCCACAATGCACTCTGATTTATAGTGTACAACCAATACTAGCTGAGTGCACTTAAACTGGTTCTGATATTTCTCTTTTTTTTCACTGTATAAGTCATCAATTGATTAAAGAAACATTAAAATGTAGTGAGACGAAACTATGATGATTGCCATTATATTTTCAATTCCCTCAGTTATTTCCTTTTACTTATTTCCCATGTAGTGAACTACACTACTGTTCAAAAGTTTGGGGTTGGTATGTTTTTGAAATAAATATTTTATGCTTAATAAGGCCACATTTATTTGCTCAAAAATACAGTATAAACAGCAAGATTGTGAAATATTATTAAGATTTAACTGTTTTCTATTTTAATATTTTAAATGTAATTTATTTGGGTGATGGCAAAGCTGAATTTTCAGCATCATTTCTCCAGTCTTCAGTGTCACATCAAATCAATTCTGATTGCTGATTTGTTGCTCATTTTTGGTAGCATTTTAATAAGCTCTCATTTGTTAACATTAGTTAATGTATTAACTAACATAAACTAACAATGAGCAATACATTTGTTACAGTATTTATTAATATTTGTTAATGTTATTAATAAAAAAATACAGCCATTTGTTTGTTCACGTTAGTCCACAGTGCATTAAAGGCACAATATGATATGATTTTTAGATTTAAATGTCCAAAAACCAATAGAACAATGTTATATATTTTGTTGACCTGTGTATTTTCACTATCCCAAACGTTTCCAACAATGTTTAAATCCAGAGAAATCAGCAATTTTTTTCACGGTTTCTCAAACCATGTCATTGCGTTGCCTGTCAGTGACGTCATATCCACGCTACCCTTGATTTCCATATATTTCCATAACCATATATTTAATATATTATGTGTTTTATGAGACAGGTGAGCAACTGTTTGGATAACAACAGTTTGTCTTATTGTTTGAATCACTTGTTTTCTTGATTTACCATAAGTACCATGTTTTTAGACTTTTGTCAAGTGGCTAATATGGCATAATCAGAGAGAGCTTTCTCCATCTTACAATATATTTTAGAATGAACTGCATGTCATTTAGCAGCAGTCATTAAGTCGTCCAGTTTTTATTAATATCATATTCTAATATTGATCTAGATTACTGCAAAGTGCAGTAGTCTCTCATACCAAAGTGCAGAAGTCTCTCATACCAGCCACTGAGCGTAGTGTTATAACATATCTTTAAACACACTCAAATTTGTATGATTGTTTTAAGCATGTAAAACAGCAATGCGTTACCCCACATACACAATGAAAAGAGCGGACGTGGTTGCCTGCGGCTTGCGCATAATAAAAGCTCAAAGACCGGTGTTTCACGCAGGTCTCTCTCATTAGCATTTACTCCAGCGGCCTTGTTCCTGTCCTACGGCTCTCGGCCCGCCCTGCTTCATACCACCGTAACGTTAATAAAACTTTAATACATTCTCTCATTCATAAACAGTATTTCTGCTCGAGTCCGTCTGACTCCTTTCCATCGTTTTTGGAAGTGGAGACTCAAGACGACAACTCCCATGATTCCGCACTCATTCACGGCGCCATCGAGCTACGCCTTTGTTTTGAATAAGTGACCTCTAGTGAAGAAAATGACATATTATGCCTTTAACTAATGTTAAAGGGTACATAACACACACCGTTTCTGCCAATCTCACGTTAATCTTGAGTACCTATAGAGTAGTATTGCATCCTTCATATGTCCGAAGAGTCTTTAGTTTTATCATATTTATAAAAGACAGATATGCTGTACCGAATCTTTCCAAAAACGCCCAAACTCGTGGATGCGTGCAGTCGGCGGAGCTAAACAGTCATGAGCGCACACACACACTACATCATGGCATTATCCCTGGATAAATTTCGATTCACTATACGTTCCTGTTGTTTACATTACATTTCCAACAAAACACAGACATTTGATGCAGTTTCACTCACCGCCTGCGGTTTCGACGTGTGACCTGGAACAAACAAACACACTTGCAGAACTCCATTGCTGCCCCGGAAAAACAAATTACATCCACTGTTTCCTTAACGCTGGGTTATTTGGGAAGCTGAACAAGGTTATCTTTCCCTCACAACCAAAAACACACTTTAGCCCCGTTTCCACCGAAATTACCTGGAACAATTTGTACCAGGAACTTTTTTTTCCCCCCAGACCTGCTACTGTCTGCGTTTCCACTGCGGTCTAAAGTACCGTAAAGATTAGGCAAATTAGTCCGGTGATGTAGGACTGCGCGTGACTGCTCCTCCCAGTCAGCGACGGACAGTAATCATTTTAGCGCAACACTGTCTGCAACAATAACAAGTATGGAGGAGATGCAAGCAGCGCTGCTTTTGCTGGTTATGTATTGGTTTACTAAAGAGGTCATTAACAAAACAGTGGAAAAGAGACGAGCACTGATACTAAAGCGTATTCTGAAAGCTCGTAAAGCTAGATTTAAAATAAGACAACGTATGTTATTATCAGCTATTACGGACATTGACCGTGAGATTGCTGAGACGAACACGCGCCATCGGACAGAAAGAGCAAGACTGATATTTATGGAACGCAGAACGAACCTCGCAAAAGAATTTTAAACAGCATGTTCAGCGCCCAAGTCCCACCCCCGAAAGTTCCCGAACTTTGAAAAAGTACTACCTCGGGAGCAGGGCCAATCGGAGGGGGAAATATTTACCCGGAACTTCATTTAGACCCTGGTTCCTGCGGTCGAAACACACCGAGTACCACTCCAGAGTTCTGGGGAAAGTTCATGCGGTGGAAACGCGGCTTTTGTTAGTGACATTGTTGATTTTTGTGGCCTAAAAACAAAATGACAGCGCTGCCGACGGCTTCTGCAACCCGAACAAAACTCGTTGATGGGCTTGCTCTCGCTCTGGTTGATGTGCTTCCAGGAGAAGTGTCCATACAAGGAATTCCACCCTTTATGAAGTCATATAGAGCCATACTCGGAAAAAACTTTCCGAAACGTATTCGAATTTAGAGAGTTTATTTAGCACAGAAATAATCCGTCGTACATCCAACTCAATTTTTTGAAATGTTGGCCATTTTTAGCATGAGAATCCAACTCTTTAACAGTGTGAATACCTCAGAATGCATGAAATAGCATTAGACACCCCCCCCCTTCATCAAATACAACTTTATTTTAATAATGTATTAGTAAATGCTGAAATTAACATCAACTAAGATTAATAAATGCTATAGAAGTATTGTTCATTCTTAGTTCATGTTAACTAATGAAACCTTATTGTGAAGTGTTTTTCATTATTATCAGTGTTGAAAACAGTTGTGCAGCTTGATATTTTTGTGGAAATCATACTACATGTTTTCAGGATTTTTTAAAATAAAGAAAAGCATTTGGCTTAAATAGTTTACTATCAATTCTGATCAATTTGGTGTGTCCTTGATGAGTAAAAGTATTAATTTCTATCAAAGCGGTAAAATGCACTCAACACTCACTATATATGAAATTCAGTGAATGAGTGAGTGATTTCGGACAGGGCGACAGTGATTCGGTCCCTTTCTTGTCTTTTCATGATCATGTGCATGTCAGTGTTCGGATTCGGGAGCGCGCAAACGTTAAAGCGCTCTGTGCGTCTGAGAACCATACCATGGAAAAAGCAGCACATAAATTACCTCTTTCTTCTCCCTACGAATCCATTTTGGAGTAATCTTTATGACGTACTTACACTGCTATGTCCTTCCATCGCTTTGATATTCTTGGATTCCCAAAAAAGGGTTATTTCTGTAGGCGCATGGTTATGGTTTTCATTAAGTTCTAACAATATGTGAATTGCCCATTAGCGCTGCGCTAAAGAAGCACTAGAGTTCGTCCTGTGCCGTGTACCAGGCAGTTTGTATGTTCCCAAGGCCCATTTGCTTCGAGTATGACTCGTCTTTTTCTCGTATTTTTCTCATCTCTGTCTCTCCCCCTCTCTTTCTCTCCTGCGCGTCTGTCTGTCATTCTGATTAGAGACGGCGGGGTCGTGCCACAAAGGAGAGGAGTGAAAGAAAACATCTCCAAACGAGGCCACAAACCAGATCTCTGTCTCTTTCCTTGTCTTGCTCGTTTTGAGTCATTTGCTTATGCGCCAGCAAATGGCTGCATTCAGGGTTTTACACCCAGAGCCTTCTTCGAATTAACATCAATTACTGGTTGATGTCACTTTTCCCTCAAATGTTAATTCGAGTCGAATGATGGAGGTTGAGCATTATGTGTGAAATGTATCATGGCTAATGGAAGACAAATGTTGCTTCTCGTTTCTTTTACCATGGCTTTCATTTAAGGGTTTAGTCGCATTCTCAGTGTTCGGAAGTCCCCAGAGATACGATTCGCACACCAGAAGTCAAGGCCTGGCCTGTGTGCGTGTGTTCGCGAGTAGCATTAACGCCGAACTGGTAATTTAGCACTTACGTGCAAATGCTTTACAAATGTCATCTACTACCCTTGAGTTTCCACTGACAACTGCTCCGGCTCTGACAGTCAGTGAGAAAGGGAGGCGGTGGAGGAAAAGAATGAGAGATAAGGAAAAGAGAAGGCCACCTACAGACTCACATTCGTTTCTCACTCCAGCCCACATTTAGCACTCTCAATAACAATTGCGTTTTTCTGAGTAAACAACCTTGAAGAACATTCTGTCATGTTCGATCCGTATGCTGTGACACTGACACTTTGCTCCGCACAAATGAGCTAGATTTTCAACATCTGATGGACACATGCCCTTCTCTGCAAAAGGTTATTGTTCTCTCTATATTTATGTATGGCTGTTAAACTGCAAACAATGGTGGTTGCCTGTTACTTTTTTCATCAAGTTCATCTTCGTCATGGCAGGAGGGGCGCAGGAATCATTCAACGCTATTTTTTTATTTTTATGGAATAACCTCTGAGCTTCACTTTATCGCACCATGTAAATCGTCAAACTTAAAGCCACAATATGTAATTTTTCGCCGCTAGAGGTCGGTTATTTAAAACAAAGGCATATCTTGATGACGCCTGGGTTTTGCTGAGCTTTTATTATGCCGCATACGAGCGTTTCCAATTTTTCCAGTCATACGCAGCGCTGTTTTATCATATTAGATACATTATTTGAGTGTGTTGAAAGTTATGTTATAATGCTGTGCGTTCGCTCGGCGGCTACTATGAGACACTTCTGCAGTAAGCTAGATCGATATTAGGCGTGGTAAAACATGGTACTCGCGGTAAATCATGAAAACTAGATTTAAACAATAAGACCGTTTTGAGCTATATTATTTTCTGTCGATGAATGTATCCAAACAGTTGCTCACCTGTCTGATAAAACACATATTAAAGCGTCTTTGGTGTTTCCATGCTTTCTACAAAATAAAAATCGAGGGTAACGCGGGTATGATGTCATTGATAGGCGACGCACGGACACGGTCCATGTCCTGATTAAAATGGTTTATTTCTCTGGATTTAAACATTCTTGGAAACATTTGGGAGAACGTACACAAGTCAACAAAATATATGACATTGCTCTAGTGTTTTTTGGATATTTTAATCCAAAAATCTTACTTGTTATGCCTTTAAGAAAATGACAGAATCATAAATGTATCAAAAGATTTAATGCATGAATAACTTTATGGTGCTTGAACTCTATCCATGTTCACTGTAAAAACAGCAGCTGTGATATTCTGCTGAACTCCACTGAAGAGAGAAAGACATTTGGGTTTGAAACAACATGACGAAGAGTAAATAATAACAGATTTTCACTTTCTGGGTGAACTATTACTCACTAAGTGACACAACAGCCCTTAATAAAAGCAATTTTTTTGCATTGTCAACTTTGAGGAACGTTAGACCACCACTGACGACGGCTTTTATTGGTTTTCGGTCTGTTTCTGTGGGACAACATGTCAACGGCACCTCGCTATGTTAGCCGAGATCGGACGGCGTTGGCGGTCTCCGCAGCAACGCCGCAGTGACGCCAGTCCCGGCACAAACGGTGAGTGGGCGTGGCTACGCACGCTCTCCGCCCCTACCTCCCCCGCTTAGCGTGGGCGGCCCCGTGTGGCTGGAAGAACGAAACACGACACCCCGATAGAAGAGGAGGAGGGAGGGGGCAGAGACGGGAGAGAGAGTTGCACGGAGTGAGTGGAAAAAGAAAAAGTCCGTGGAAAGAGAGGGAGAAAAGTGGATCGGTCATTTCTGCCTTCTCGTTTGTTTTGATTTTGTCGGCTTCGCCTCGTGTTTCAACGTGAAGGCTTGAATATGCAACTTCGAAGCGTATATAAAGTAATCAGGAGTTCAGCGCGGACACGAACCTCCTCCATCGGCACGACGCGCTCCGATATCTGACCGTAAAAGAGCGAGTCTGTCCGGCCACAAGGCAACAACGTCCTCCACGTTGGGGAGGAAAAACAAAACACGAAAACTCCAAACAAACCGGGGGAGGACGAGTGAAGGGGCTGGATTTGAGGAGGAAAAAGTTTACAGAGGAGTTTTGTGTGCAATCCTGAGCTCACCGAGAGGAAGAAGTTCATTTCATCTCTCTCTCTCTTTCTCACTCACTCTCTTTCTCAGTTAGCACGACTGCTAAGCTATACTCTCCAACATGAAGACCCCGGGCGATACGGGTAAGTTTGCCCACACAACAACACCAGGTCGATTTAAACCAACTTTAGATTGCTGTAATAAGAAAAACAAGAGGCTAAAACGTGTTTTAGTGAGTTTTGTCGTTTTAGCTGAGTTTCTCTCTGCATATGCATCCCGCTAATTCCCCTTAGATTAGGTGATGTGTTTGTAATATTCGTGTTTGAAACGACTCTGACTCAAATGCTAAAAGTCACAGTAGTGCGTTAACGTTACTATGTTGTTTTGAAAGCCTTGCAAAGTTGAAAGGAAGAACATCCAGGGAGCTAACGTTAGTTGACAAAGTTAGTTTTAACGAGTTTTGGATAAGTCGTCTGTTTTTGTGTAGGCTATACTGATATTGTAGGACATTTGCTGTTTTTCTTTGTCTAGCTGTCATTCTGTCTTTTTTCGCTTACCTGAAAACGTTCGCGTATAGGGATTAAAATCGATATTTGGGAACACGCACAAGTTTTCACAACTTTTGAGCCGTGCCGACTTAGACAGCAGTGGCTGTTTTACATATGATTCACATAATAAACGTGTTTATCACGCTTCCAGGTGCTTCACGCTTTATGAGAAAATGTAAAGGTGTTTAAAATGGCTTTATAACCGCCTGTGTTGATCCAGTATGGCATCCACCATTTGCGAGCAACTTTCAGCCATTTGGCCCTGAGAAAGTGGCATCCCATCACAGCGCCTCTCTGTGTGTGCTGGAGGATTTTACACATATATTGCACATTTCTGCTTTGTTTGTGTTTACTGTTGTATTTTGTTCATTTATAGAGTGTTATGTCTAAAAATGTAAAGGTAAACGTCACGTGAATGCGTTACTTGATTCCAGGTCGTTAAATAAGTCCCGCTTTCCTTTGTTTACTTTGTATGGCTCGTTTTGCTTAAGCTGACAGTCACTTTTACTTGCTTGGTCTGGTTGTTTGAAAAGCTCAACATTTTTCTGTGACCCTTAAATAGGCAGGAACATAATACAAATGTTACTTTAGGGTTTACAGTGTGCAATTGTAATATAAATACCAACATGTCAAAGATTTCAGCTCAAGTTACTGTTAGATAAAGATAGTGAGTTGATACATCTGAGTAGCTGAGCCCTGTTCATCTGTTATCATAAAACCGTTTTGTGGTAGTCTTGCATTGTAATCTGTGCCTTACAAGCACTTGCTTCATAGTAATCTGGTGAATATTCATCTAGTTGTATGGAAAAATGCTGGCAGTTCATGTCAGTTTAGTCTCTGTTGGGTGTCTGAGCTCCACCAACGCTGAAGTCGTGGTCTTATGCATTAAACCATTAGCTAATTCTTCCATTCGTCCTCCCCCTCATTTGGTCTGCAGTATAAAGTAACCCTTCTTATGGTATGGTAGAAGTTTTCCATGTTGTGCGTCGTGTCTGGGACGCAAGTCTGCGTTTTCGTGTAGGCGTGCAGAGGTGGGGTTCTGCACACGCTTACCAACTCATGTCAACTCCAAACAGATTGGGATTTTAAAGGTAACAGAGTATCCAATCTTAGCTCTCTTAGTTGTTTTCATTGATCCCAGAGCATTCCAGTTCCTGCAAGTGCATTGTGGGTAAATATTTCCAACTTGCAGGTCAGGTATGCTCATGAATTAATTTTGACCATCACCCAACCTTTTAGTTTAAGATTGGACAGTACTTAGAAGAGTTTGTACAAACGGAAATGATACGGTTAGTCTTTGTGCTATATCAGATTGTTCCTTTTAGGCGAGGTGTTCCCCGCCCAGGACACCTAGGCTTTGTGTTGGAGCGACGAGATCGGCCCCTTTCTTTTGAATAGCTACTTTGCCACCCGAGGGATTAAATAGTCACCTAAAGCAGCTATTTTACCTGCCGGTTACTAGTATTGTCATGGTATGAATTCGCTGCCATACTCCTTTGATCACATTTGAGATATTTGTACACTGTTATTTGAGTATTTTCTAGCATATTTTTGGCCTAGATCACAGAAAAACCTCTGCTGTTAAAGTTCCAATGTGCTTCTGGCTAGGGTTTATGCAAAAAGATACACCGTTGCATCAGTTGATTGCACTTTGGCACTCTGTTTGGCGTCAACTCTCGCCCAGCTAAGCAAGATATCTGTCTGTCTGCCTTGTAGGCCAATAAGTGGCCTATTTTTGGTGCCTTTTTCCAATTGCGTTATTCATTATATCAACAGTTTGCCACATGTGGGTCTCACATCTGGAACCGGGCTCTCTGTTGTCTCTTCCAGCGTATGAAGTTTAAGGGACCCACATGGGCAATTAGCCAGCGCTTTGGGAGGGTGGCGGTGGGTGCCATTATTTTTTCAAAGGAGGGTCTGGGTCAGGGTGGGCTGAGCGTAGGTGTTGGTGTATAATTTCTCTTTCGCTCTAAGGTATGATTCACTGTTCCATTGGCAAGAACGTGCCATGGGTGTTTCTTTTTTTGTGAGGAACTGTTTGGATGTTTTTGCGTGTAGTTTTCTTGCTTTTCCCCCCTCTTTGTGTTAGGACAAGTAGATAAGTAGCAGTTAATGCTGTACTAAATTCATCCCGTTTGTAAACACTGCTTTTCCATAACAAACCATCTAGTATGGAGGAACCTTTTGTTTCAAATGTTTGGACATGAGATTCTTTACAGACAACTGGTCTTGCTTTTTAGGTTAACATCATGTAATCAGGCTTTCTTAGTTGTGTGATTTAGACTGTCTAGAGTCAGTCAGGAAGTGTGCATGCGATTGGATGATGTGTTTTATGTGGCTCTGCAGATTGGCTGTGTTTCCTGGCCTGTGTTTTTTTCCTGGAAACACGTGTAGACAAACATCTAACCAGCTGCACAGTTAGACCTATAGTGACATGTTAATTTACTTTCTCTCTTAAAATTGAGCTGCCGTGGCTCTTTTCAGATTATTTCGAGAATTATCCCAGCAGAAGTGAAGTGTAGATATCACCTACCAACCCCCCCATTAAATAGACCCTGGAGTTAGTATTTTTCCATTTGCAAAAGTGACTTTTGCCAGTGCTAAAGCTAGTTCAAATACAAACCTCTGTACTAAAAGTTCTGCTTAAAACATAGATAGTATTTAAAGTAGGAAGGCTTGTCATGAGTGTCATTGGAAATCCCGTTGGGTTTGTCCAAGGCATTTTCTGGCATCAAAAGATGGATCCAATCACTGACCTGAATAATGTCTCATCTTAGTTCAAAAGGGCTGGATATATCTCTTCTTCTTTTTTTATCTCTCTAGAGTCAGTCTCGTTTGCTTTCCTGTCTGTAGTCTCAGATCAATAGCTTTCTCAGTCTGATTCAAGCTAGTTTTCTCGAAATACAGAGTTGGATCTTATGATGAGCAATACGGCTTGTATTAGCGACTTCTTCGCTTTCTTTGTTTCTGTACTCAGGTGGTGTAAAGTTCAGGTGCTGCTGTGTCATCTAACAGCATACCTTTCTTTAATCTGCTTTTCAAAACTCAGGTGCCCATGTTTCTAATGCCGTGCAGCTGGGTTTTTGTGCCAAGCAGGTTGCTAACCGAGGTTTGAGCTCAACCGACTTGTGGAGTGTTGTGTCTAGTGGCGACCACGGTTTGGTGGGAACTCTGAGGTTTTGTCGAGACTGCGGCTGACAGTTTTCCCCCTGTGTGTGTGTTTGTCTGTGTGAGCGTGTGGCTTTGGCCGTCATTTTGGTGTGTGTGTGTGTGTGTGTGTGTGTGTGTGTGTGGTCACGCTCGTGTAACAATTTGTGAGTTTGCGATGTGTATACTTTCCCTGACATTTTCAAGAGCGTTCCCCTTTGGAGTTTGTGCCCAGGCTTATGGTGAGGAAAGTTGTGAAGTGTTAGGGACCATTCAAACGTTTATTTTCAGTTTTGAACTCTCTGAAAAGGGAAAACTAAAAATATCTTGTTGGGTTACTAGGTTGGGAAAATTTGTTGTTGTCGTCAGAAAATGCCACAAATGGGGTTTATGTCACGTTATATTGCGCACTGCAGACAAACAAACTATGGCAAATAATCAAAGACACTTGTCTAATCTCTCTATCTCTCATTTGAATGATTACAAAATCCTATTTACTGTAGTAAAATCAATATTTTCAAATTGTTCGTCAAACGATACAGTTCCTGTGCAAATCCTTGTTTCATGTTTTCTTTTTTATACAGAATATTTGCGACCTAAATACTTTTTCAATGTAGTTTTATAAATGAGAGTTCTTTAGAATGCATGATTAGGGATGGATGATACAGTTAAAAAAAAGTGATTTGCAGAGTTTTGAGCTTCTTATGCCATGAGTTTTGAATTATTTTATTTTAGGTGACATGTCAAGATGAAGATAGCCTCAGATTCTGACATTGTATTAAAATACTACTACTAATACGGCATGTCTTTTAACTAGGCCTGTCGCGATTGGTCGAGACAATCGACTGCGTTGACGCTTTTAATTAGTCGACGTCAATATTTTTAGTCGACTGGGTCAGTTGGGTACGATATGAAATTGTGTTAGTACCGGTACTTTAAAAATGACAGCACTCTAATAAGGGCAGTATTTCTTAATTTGCGTCTGTGTGACAACAGGAGTGAGGACGTGTGTGTGAGCTCTGCTTCCACCGTTCACTAAACAATGGAAGAAGAACAGTCAAATATATACGCGCAGCTCAGGAAAAAGAAAGCAACAGAAAAGTGTGGCATGGCCGGGACGTGCTCGCGCGCGCTGCCGGACTTTGACCTGAGGCGTGCGCAGCCGTGCACACACCTTTCACTCAGACATATCGCAACGCCAGTTTCGCGGATTATTGGGTTTGAATGGTAAAAAGTATGTACAAATGCTCGTCCTGGCGAGTATTCGGGTTAACGCAGTCGGATTTGTCTTTAGTGAACATATACAGAGTTGAATGAGAAATCAGGTGTTGCTATGAATTTGGTCCGTGCAGCTCTTAAAGGGCCGGACCTAATATTCTGTGTGAAGCAGGGCAGGAACATGCCGGCCAAGTGAGTTTTTGGGGTTTTTTAACCCTAAAATAATGATAAAACAATGAATAGTAAGTTGTCATATTATTCAATTACTTTTACATTTTTTTGCCATGGTATAGATTCAGTATTGGTATTGAGGTATTTTAGTCTGGTATCGTATCGAAGTCATAATTTTGGTATCGTGACAACACTATTCTATATTAAAAAGTATTTGCTGGTTTTCTCTTTTTTTATGTTGGTTTACAAATTTGTACCTTTTTACTCTTTTAGTTTTACATTTTGTCAAGGGCTTGCTTACATTTATACTTTTTTATAGTACACTACTGAAGGCCAACGTTGTAAGTTTAATTAAATGTTTTTAAGTAAAATTGTCAAGAATTATTGTGATAAATTAGTCGATAGATTCATCAATATAAAAATAGTCGTTAGTGGCAGCCCTACTTTTAACACAAGACCTTTTGTTTTTTCCGGTTGCGCTCAGTTAATCAGTTTTCCTATTTTCCTAGATTGTTTTATGTTGGGCACATGTATCTGATAGAATGATTTATTAAAATCATTTTATGGGTATATATATATTTAAAAAGCTGTTTTCCACTAAATAGCTGTAATATAGTTAACTTTTTTTCTCCATAGTTTTTGTAGTGAGCTACGTTTTCGAGAGTTTCAGCTTGTAGTTTGGTCACAGTTTTTATTTTTAGTTGTACTGAACTACTTCATTTGAATGTCTTCTATAGATTCTGTTCTAGGGGTTACAGCAAGATAAAAATGCGACGATATGTATCATTGATGTAAACTATATGTTTTGCGATATAGAGTTCATCTGAGACGTATCTTACTGTATTTATAAGGTATAATTCACCCAAAAACACAAATTCTGTCATCATTTACTCCCTCATGTTGTTTCAAATCTATAATATTTTCGTTTAACTTCCAAACACAAATGAAGATATTTTTTTATAAAACCTGAGAGATTTCTGTCCCTTAAATTCCATTCCTCTAAAATGTAAAAGATCCAAAAAAACCTCAAAGGCAATCGAGTGGTTAATCCAAACAGATTTACAACAATGCGCATACTGTAGTAAACACGGACATACAAATGCTTGCGTGATGTGCGAGAACAACATGAGTGTGAATAAATGCAGAATTTAAATGTTTGGATATACTAACCATTTACATTTTGGGAATAGTCATTTTGACACGCTTTCTTGCGTTTAGAGCTGTGATTGATTGCATTGATCATCTGAAGCGCAAACATTTAAATCATCAAATCACATTTAGTTTCAGTAGAATGATAATTCAAAGCATTTTAGATGGTTTATTCTTATATGTTTAGTGCATTAATAGCGGGAGAGGCAGGACATAGCGATCACCCGAAGAGTCTGCTTGCATTGAAAGTGGAAAAAATGATGTTTACGAAGTTTCAGTGACATTACTACATTAAACTACTTTAATATAATGTATAATAATGAGATGGGAGAATATTTGTGGGTCCTGATGATGATAATAATAATAATATTAAAAAACATTGCTGCTTTATTTGGCTTATAAATATGCGATAGTATCGTATCGCGATTTGTATCAAATCGTGACGAGTGTATCATTACACCCCTAATAGATTATTTAAACTATTATTTTTGTCATAAATATGAATCCAAGTGTTTTTTGTGACAATGGTGCACCCCTTTCCCATAATATGGTTGTAATGAAGACAAGAAGTCACGGTTGAAGTGTGGGTTTTGTGTGTGTATGTATGTGCAGCACATAGTTTATTAGTGGGGCCCAGACCCCCCACATTCCACTTTAATGGCTGCTGTCTGTGTTGCATTACACACACGCACACACACACACACACACACCAGCCTACGCTCAAAGAGGAGGCACACACACACACACGTTCCTAATTCTCACAGTTGTGCGCTCTCTCCGTCTCTTGAGCTGCCATCTTTGTGGTGACGCCACTTTGACTCGCTCCCACTTTTATTTTTATGCAACCAATTTATTTTTGCAGGCAGGATCCAGTGCCGGTGCAGTATGGCTGGGAATAGAGACAAAGAGGAAGAGAGACAGTGATCATGATTGATACTACATAGGGGTCATGCAGGTTCGGTCTGGGCTCGTGATCTGAGTCACGGAGGTCTGTGTGGAGGAGAGAGTGCTTTCAGAACCTGTCAGTGGGTTTCCGATTCCGTGTAGGCCACTGAATGTGGCGGTGGAACTTTCTGCCACTTTTGCAGAACAGTGGAAATTAGAGTAATAAAAGAGAAATTATTTTACGTTTTCGGTGGCATTCTGATGTCTCGTGGCGCTTAGGTGATTTCCAGACCCTTGAACCATGTGGTTTCAAGTAGAACGACATATAAAGTCATGCCGGCCTCAATGGGACATTTAGCCTAATTCTAACTTCGTCGACAGCTAGTGACTGTGACTGACATGTGGCCATGCATAGTTTGCGGAGGCTTGATGTCTGTGCGCTAATGGAAAGCTTGTAAATGAAAGGCCCATTAGCAGCGAGGGAAAGGATTGGCGAGGGTTTTTGGTGCTGCAGTCTTGGCCCAGGGTGGGAGAGAAAACAAGGAGCGACCGTGGAGACGGCGTTCTAATCCCACAGCTGGAGCCACGCCGTGTGCCGCCAGCAACTGTGTGTGTGCATGTGCGTTCGTCTTTGGAGGAAAATGAAAGTGAAGCCCGAGTCTAGAGACCTAACCACAACACAGAACTTGAAAAGAGGCAATCTATTGACTTCTCGTTCTCTGCCCCACACCGCCACCTCTTTTTCCACTCCATCATGTGCTTGATCTCTTTTGTGATCTTGCATTGTTGCTCGTTCTTAATTCCAGATGGGTGGTATCGCCGTTGAATGCGTAACGCTCTACAGTCATTGTTGTACTCTTCGAAATAGTGTGTAGGAAACTACGTAATACTATGATATGGAGGTGGAAAGTGGAATTAAAGTCAACATGAAATCAAAATTGACTCCTATTTACTTTCTAAATACACACTCCTGGTTTTAAAGTGCTTGATTGAGCTGTACCCTATTTAAATTTGATACATTTTTGAACTTAAAGGATTATTCACTTTAAAATGAAAATTACCCCATGATTTACTAACCCTCAAGCCATCCTAGGTGTATATGACATTCTTCTTTCTGATGAACACAATCAGTTATATTAATAAATATTCTGACACTTCCAAGCTTTATAATAGGGATGCACGAATCCAGATTTTTGGGGTTCGGCTGAATACCGAATCCACTGGTTGGATTCTGCCGAAACCGAATACCGCATCTTACTCCCATCCTCAGTCCATTATCACAGTAAACACATTAATGAAGTAAACAACGTTCACAGCAGTGTATATTTAATTTTAATTTAAAAAAAGAAAGAAAAGAATGGGCAAAATTATGCCAGGGTGACTGTCCTCCCTTTGCCATACCCGAAGTTGCTGCATTTTGTCTGTAGATACCTTTATGCACAATTTGTATTCTTTCGGATGTTTCATACGCAAATGTTTCAACAGCGGCTATTGTTTGCAAATTGAACATGTAGCTCGACTTGAATCGCCTTCTTTTGACTGAAAGTACTGCCAAACAACACGTTTTCTGTTCACGAGTTCCATTTTCACTTTCTCACCTACTGCTTACGAATGGTCCACCCATTAAACACCTTCCCATAATCAACGACGGCGTCATTACGTCGACCAGCGGAGCACGCGTAGTGCGAGCCTAAGGTTCGGTTCGGTGGAAAAAAATTCTAAGGTTCGGCAGAAACCGAACCCCGTCAAAAAGCCCAATATTTGGCAGAAACCTAAACTGAATCCTGGATTCGGTGCATCCCTACTTTATAATGGCTCAAAAAGCACATCAATCCATCTTAAACATACTCCACCCAGCTCCGGGGGGTCATTAAAGGCTTTCTGAAGCAAATCAATGGGGTTTTGTAAGAAAAAATATCCATATTTTAAACTTTATAAAGTGAAATCTCTAGCTTCCACCAGACCGCCTTCCGCATTCAACTTAAGGAAAAAGCGTAACTGGCGCGACATATGACATCGAACGTAGCGTAAGTGTTTTGAAATGCGAGAGACGTTACACTTTCTGAGAAAGTTGAATACGGAAGGTGGTCTGGTGGAAGCTAGATATTTTACTTTATAAAGTTTTAAATATGGATATTTTTCTTACAAAACTCCATTGAGAACTTACTTGCATTACAAGTCAAAAACCCAACATGGTTTTATTGTTCTCACCTAGCTGCTTTTGAGCAGGTTTGCCCTACTTTTTGAATATTGTTGAATATTTTGTAAGTACAATTGTTTGCAAATGCCTTTTCATGTTGACTTTAAAGCTAAGATGCAAGTCATAGTTGTTGCCTGCTGTGGTTGGTCGTTAATGGGGGCGGTTGAGCGCACCAAACGTTGCCTCCAGGTCCCCATGGAGATATTCAGACACCTAGTCTCCTGTCTGCCACACTCTCACACTCGTTCACTTTTCTTTAGACATTCCACAACACATACACACACACACACACGCTTCTCAGCCAGGTCACACACATACAATATAGAGAATCACCTGGGGCCCAGATGACTGTCTCCTAGTCAGCCTTTGGTTTAAATGGTGCTTTCTTGCTGTTGATGTGGACCAATCACAGCTCTCAGCAGGGTGCCAGGGCATGAAATCAGACAATCACATTGCCATTTCACTTTATCAGACGTTGCATCATTGGCAAAATGCAAGCTTAGGTTTTCTTGAATGCTGGCTCCACCCGCTACTTCAAATACGGCACTCGAGGTTTGAATGATGCTGTTATGACCACAATTTAATCAACATTAGTGAACTCAACTGATTTTGCATATCAGTTGAATACTCATCCCCCATCCCCCAATTGACAGGTAAATCTCACAATAAGGACATCAACTGAGAATGTCTTCAAACATGTTGCAACAAGTAGCTGAGCTTTGTGTTAAATGCTATCTTTTAGACGTTGTTGCTGCAGAATTGTCTTAAATCCTGTTTTCAACATCATGGAAATTGCAGGGTTCACCGGCGAAGAAGCCTCGTTTTCAGCACGACAGAAACTTGCAAGGCTTTGCATTGCTGCAAGGGGTAGGTACGCCGTCTGTCGCAAGCTACAGCCACGTGGAAATGCCAGTAATAGAACAATGATCTCCGACAACTGGACGAGGAAGAATCAGAATAAAAAAGCCCACAACTAGGAGGGAGCACTGTTGAGAATTTAGTAAGCTGTCTTCTGACCAGACCAATAATAGGGAGCCAGGCGAGACAGACGCACACCATGTGTATTGCTCAGCTGAGTCAAAGTTTAAGTTTGTGTTGCTGTTTTCGGCCACTCTGGAGAAGAGCTCTCCTGGTCAGTCCTGCCCAACCCTGTATAATCTGGCATAGGCAGGGTGATGGCAGTTAAAATTAGCTGCTCTGAATGAGCTTGAAGCATCAAGGAGAAAACGCTGAGCTTGATTGTAGCCAGATTCAATCTGGCTGACTTCCACCTGCCCTCAAAGACCAGAAGGGTGAGGTTCACTTTAGCATTACCATGCACAATGTTGCTGGTTTAAAGCTCAGATTTAAAGGGGTATTTCACCTAAAAATGAAAATCTTGTTCTCTTGTCCAAGCCTCTTAGAACTTTTCTTCTGTGCGCCCCAAAAAAAATATCTTGAAAGATGTCCCAGTCAGTTTTTTTTGTCCATACAATGAAAGTCAAACATTCTTTAAAACGTTTTCTTTTTTCTTCAGGTTTGGAATGAGATGAGAGTAATTGATGACAGATTTGGGGGGTGGGGGGGGTGAAAGAGAACATGCACCTATGTAGAGGCAGCATTAAAAACATCTAGGTTGAACTTTGTGGCATAGACATCTTATCAGTTTTTTTGGGGGTTTCCTTATCTAGAATCTGTATCTGGAACCGGAAAAATCAAGCAGATCTGCACTGGTTTTCCTCTGATTGATCTTCTCTGCCCATGACTAAGTGCGAACAGAAGTGGGGGAAGGAAAAGAAATCGGTTAAAAGTTCATGTAGAAGTGGCTCCCAGCAGGAGATAAAGCCAGGATGAAAGCTTTACTGTGATAAGATATTAGAAATCCACGTCTTGCTGATAAAACGTAATGCCACTATCACCCTTGCAACCTCGGCGGTTTGCTCGGCTGCCTGAGCGAAGGCCACTGGAGTGTGTGATTTAACACTGATGAAGAGAACATGATGGCTGGGAGACTTTTAAGATTAAATCGTGGAGGTTTCACATTACCAGTGAACTAAATAGGTTGCTGGTTTCTCCTGCTTTTTGAGACTGGTATGGGGGGGGGGGGTAAGACTTGGATTCCCATGCTAAACATGGACAAAGTTTCAAAAAAATAAGTTGGACGTTTTAAGGAGTACCGTATTTCTGTACCACAAATACTCCTTCCGGTTTCGGAAAGTTTTTTAGAGTATGGGTCTGCGTGTCGTCAACAAAGGTGGAATGTTCTTGTACGGGCCCTTCTCTCGGAAGGGCGCGCGCGACTAGAGCGAGAGAGCAAATGCACGCCCTTAAATTCGCTTTGCTTGTCTGCGCTGCAGTCACAGGACTTCACGAAATCAACAATGCCATCAAAGATGTGTGTTTTTGGTTGTCAGGGCAAGACAACCCTGTACAGCTTCCCAAAGAACCCAGCGTTAATGGGACAGTGGATGGAGTTTGTTTTTCCGGAGCAGCAAAGGAGTTGTGCAAGTGTTTTTTCTTTTCTTTTTTTTTTATAAACAAGGTTCAACTCCGGATTTGTAGCTTGTCTAATGCTGAAAGATGGAGCAGTCCCGGCGATTAAGGTTCACGGTCGTGCGTTGGAAGCAGGCAATGAGTAAAACTGCTTCAAATGTCTTAGTGTTGTTAGCTATCGGCATGTAAGGGCACCTCAAGTAAACAACATGATGTGAAAAATCGTTCCGCTTGATGGTTGAATCTGATTAATAGCCATGGTTTATTTAGGATAACGTTTTCTTTTCCACGTTTAAGAATGTCACAGCTTTCAGACGCTCTCAACGCAATAGCTGCGTGTGCGTCATTCTTTAGCTCCGCCCACGCGACACGCCTCCATCTGCTTGGCTTTATTCAGAAAGACTCGGTACAGCATATCTTTCTTTTAAAAATATAATAAAACTAAAGACTTTTCGGAGATATGAAGGATGCAATACTACTATATAGGTACTCAAGATTGACATGAGATTGACAGAAACTGAGTGCCCCCCCCCCCCCCCTTTACTTTTTTGCACTAGTAAATCTTGTTTTAAATATCTTACATGGGAGGTATTGAACTTTTTGTTGTCTTTGAGGAATAATGTGGGAAAAATTTTATTGAATATCCTATACTCTTACATTCTTGAACTCTTAAAGTCCCCCTGTAATCAGTATTTGGATTAGGATTAGTTCACTTCAAAATGAAAATTTCCTGATAATTTACTCACCCCCATCTCATCCAAGATGTTCATGTCTTTTTTTTTTCTTCAGTCGAAAATATTTTTTTGTTGTTGAGGAAAACATTCCAGGATTTTTCTCCATATATTTCAATGGCAACCAACAGGTTGGAGGTCCAAATCACTGCAGTTTCAAAGGGCTTCAGAGGCTCTGCACGATCCCAGCCGAGGAATAGCTCTTATCTAGTGAAACGATCGATTATTTTCAAGAAAAAATAAAAATGTATATACTTTTTAACCACGAATGCTCGACTTCGGTGTTGTGATTCTTCACGGAGTATGACCTCATCACATTGCAAAGGTCACGGGCGTGATGTAGGTGGAGGTACTGACCCAGTGCCAAAAAACTCTCCAACTTCAAAATCGTCCGACATCATTGTTTTACCTTCATTTTTGTAAAGGGCATTTGATTTAGTCTTTGCACGTTCGTTTTAACACTGGGTTGGTACTAGGGATGCACCGAATCCAGATTTTTGGGGTTCGGCCGAATACCGAATCCACTGGTCAAGATTCGGCCGAATCCGAATCCGAATACCGAATCCTACTCCCATCCGCAGTCCATTATCAAAGTAAACACATTAATGAAGTTAACAACGTCCACAGCAGTGTAGGGATGCCATTAACTGTTTTGGTCAAGTTTACTAAAGTAAACATTGTCGTGTGACGCTATTTCATGATGGTTTATAGAAAAATTACCCCGAGTCGTCCTCTGTTGTTTCAAAGAACAACCCAACGGAGAGCGCAGGAGGCGCGCGCTAGGGTTGTGCCGACATCAAGATGGAGCGCCACCATCGTGATGATGCCACGCCCCCGTTGCGAGTCTGACAGCGTATTAGTTAAACTAAAAACTTAGCAGGGATTGCTCTGTAAATTAAATTGAGAATGTAACTAATGCATATATGCTATTTTAAATACTGTAGTCTATGCCAGATATATAGCCTACATTTTGAAATCATTTGAGGCTGAAACATCCATAAGCATGCGTGTTTATTTTAGCACTTCCGTCAGTGAAACAACACACTACAGCCTATAAAACATCTAAACGATTATCAGTAAATAATGGTAACCTCAAGAATATATGAAAATTAAATATTAGTTAGAAAAATATTTGATTCATACTATTTCCCCGCAAAGATGTGTCATATACCGCTCTGCGCTTTGAGAGGAATGGGACACTGAATAGACACCTTCTTGAATATCTTTGTCATCATATGTTCTACTGATGTTGCAAAGCAACACTTGTTGTAAAAGGTCTGAAGAGTGGATTTTATTTTCCACAGGGTCAAGACATTTAGACAATGTTTGATTATTCACTGCCAGAGAAAACGAAACTAAAATCACCGGCGTGTGTGTGTGTGAAATGCGCTATTCAAATAAACCAAACTTGACGCGCCTTACCAAGTTTAATAACAAGAACAAACTGTGTTAAATAAAATTTGAAGTAAAAGGCTATTCGTCTTACAGTGTTTTTTATACTTTCCCACAGTAAAGGATGTGAAGTTATAATAGACTTAATTATAAGCAAACGAAAGGAAGAAACGTTTATAATCCCCTGCGAACATGGGTGCGACGCAAGTGAAGATTTGGGAAAAGAAACGAGATGTCCATGTCCATTGGGATAAAATGGACTAGGCCTATTGTTCAAATTCACGGAAAATCGAGTGACCAGATACAGATCGCAAAACAGAATTAAAAAGAGCTCTCTGACCATTATTTCCTTTCTAGGCTAAACAAAGCTTTGTGTTTCACTCCTGTGGTATTATTCACGTGAAACAGCATTCACATACAAAACACTGGGTTAGTAAAATAACGAAGTTCTTTTTTTTAAGTAGAAAATAGTATTTATGTTAAGAGATATATTAATAAAAAGAGCTCAACTCTTAAGTGGAAGGAACCTATTTTTCCCCCTCCCGTGCAACCTAGCGGATGAATCATTATTTGGGTTAGTAAAAATAACGAAATGATGGTTTTAAGAGAATAGTATATGTAAAGATATATAGTATATTATCTACCTATTTACCTAATTCCGGTTCTTCAAAGCTTACGGATTCAGTGTATTTTCGTTTTGTCATCTTAATTTGGTAATTATTTAAGTGAAAAATATTTAGTGTAGGCCTATTTTATTAATTTTATTTATATTTTATCTGATCTATAGATCTATAGGCTGTTTGCAAGGTAAAATAAAATACATTTTGGCTGCTGTCTGTAGATTCCTTCATGCACAACTCGTATTCTCTCGGATGTTTCATATGCAAATGTTATAACAGCGGCTGTTGTTTAGGGTCCTTGTCATCACGAGACAAATCGGCATTGCAAATTGAACGCGTAGCTCAACTTGAATCACCTTCTTTTGACTTAAAGTATACTGCCACGTTTTCTGTTCATGAGTTCCATTTTCACTTTCAACAGCGGCGTCATTACGTTCGACCAGCGGGGCGCGCATAGTGCAAGCCTAGTGTTCGGGTTCGGTGGAAAAAAATTCTGAGGTTCGGCAGAAACCGAACCCAGTCAAAAAGCCCAATATTCGGCCGAATCCGAACCCGAACCCTGGATTCGGTGCATCCCTAGTTGGTACTTCCACTGACCTTTCCGACGTGATGACTTCATACACCGAAGTCGAGCATTCGTGGTTAAAAAGTATATACATTTTTAATTTTTCTTGAAAATGACCAATGGTTTCGCTAGATAAGAGCTATTCCTCAGCTGTGATTGTGCAGAGCCTCTGAAGCCCTTTGAAACGGCAATGATTTGGACCTTCAAACCGTTGTTTGCATTTGAAATACATTATGTGGAGAAATATCCTGGAATGTTTTCCTCCAAAAATTTAATTTCCTCATCAGAAGAGTACGCTCATACCGAGCACGCACCACCAGATTTTTGTAACGCAGGTTGTATTTACATGGGTTGTAGCTCGTGGCGAAATATTGCTCCACTGTGCATGCGTTGAAAAGAAGTACTTTGCAAGGCTGTGTGTTCGACTGTGCGCATGCGCTCGCGTACAATGTAGTACAAAGTATACTTTCGGCTTTAGAGTCAGACAGCTGTCTTCTCTCAATCAGTATCCTTACAAACGCTTTGAACAACTTAGAACGTCAGTGGAGAAAGGCATATAGTTCATCATAACATCGTAATATACATCATATGCATAATTCCCCCGTTAAATTGCTAAATGTACCCGATTTTTCATCTCCACAGAAAAATATTCCAGGATACCCTGACTTCTCTTGACTCCCCTGCTTCGCAGCATATTTAATGATATGCTAAAGCCCGCCCACTCGTTGACGTGATTGGTTACAAGGTAGTTTGCGATGTAAGAAAACCGGCGATTTCAAACCGTGTTTTTGATTTCACTGCACTTTTAAGGAGAAAATACTCAGCAATGTTGTTGACTTATGAATTTACACATGGTTTGTTTTAAGGCATATTAAAAACACCACATAGACATATAAACAACATTAAAAAACTTGATTTTCCCCACAGGTTCTTAAAGACATTGCATCAAGTATACACATATAATTTTCATTTAATTCTATCAATTTTGAAGTTTTCACTTTTCATAAAATCAGTTTTAGCAAATTATTTTAATTTACTTTGAATTTTAGTTTAAATTCATTCAGATGTTTTACTCTGAAATTTCTCACACTGTTACACAAAATATAGTGCATTTTTATCCATAATGAAGACTGGTTGTAAAGGTTTAATATAGTATATATTTAGTTTGTCCCCCCCATCCCCTTTTGTGCACTTGAGTATTTAAACATTTGCTATCTATAGCAAATCCAAGATGAGTGCTTGATTGACACTGAACTTTTGTACAGCTAAATTCTTGATTTCATAGGGAAGGGATAATACAGTTCATGTTTCAGCTTAAATTTAAATATCAGGCAAGTTTTGGAACATTTCACTTGTAGAAAAGTGTCTTCAGAAAAGTAAAAAATGCAGTTGTTATGCTCATTTTACATATTGAACCCAAGTACATTCTTTTCAGCCGATTTGTGTGTGTGTCATATGAGGTACAAGATGTAGGCTAATGTTTCAGAAAGGTTTTAGGTGGTACACGCTGGCCCTGTTAGCGAGTGCATGCACAGTTCAGGAGACCTGCACAGGCCTGTTGGTGAGGATTGTTTGGCAGACGGCCGTCACAGGCTGCTCCTCATGCTCAGCAGTCCTCACATAGCAGGAAAATTGGCCCAGAAACGCGCCCTGCCTGACCATTTATGGTTGATTTAATCATATCCCTACGAGGAACTCCCCTGTGACGCGTCTGGTTTCTGTCTGGGCAGAGTTGGCCGTCGCGCTGCGGCGTCCCGGACATCTGGAGCGCCGTCTCCACCGCCGTGTGCCGGTAACTGGAGTTTTGGTCTCGCTGGTGTTGACATGAAGATTGTAGACATGAAAATAACAGCTACTAGATGTTTAGCTTACGGAGCCACAGCTGTGAAAGTATTAGACATGGCTAATGGCTGCACCTTGGCGACGGCGTTTGGGACACAAGGTACTCTTCAGTCTCTGCCTGGGTGGGAAATACCCACACGGTGTAACATGGGTGGCTAAATGACCTCGCGTAACGCAGAGGATAACGTGTGTAGATGTAATCAAACACTTGATCCCTTTTGCCCTCAGTTCTCTCGTATTTGGGTTAAAGTGTTCCCAAAACACCTGTCCAAGTGTGCAATATCACACACACTTTAGATCAAGGAGACAGATTATCCGTATTGTGACTATAATGTAGACCGTTGGCACAGGGCGCACGTTGCATTATTTTCATACTGTTGGGATAGTGGAGTCTACGTTCTTGTGGAAAAATGTAGATGCTTCAACGTTTTTCCCTCAGGTAGTTGCTGTAGCACAGGTTTTTTTTTCTTTTCTTTTTTGGTTTTACATTTTGGTTGCATTTTAATTGTTTTATAAATGGTGTTTAATGCTTAAAATGGCAATATTTTAATAATAAAACAAGACCTGCACTATATTGTTACCATATCAGTTATCAGCCACTTTTTTCCCCCTTTTTCTTTTTTTTCAAAATGTATTGGTAGGGAATAGGGATGCATGATATATATTGGCCACCGTATTGGTTTTGGCTGATGTTCATTTTTAATTTTATCATTATCGGTCTGATAAGATTTGGTCAGTATCTTAAATGATTAGTTCACTTTAAAATGTAAATTACCCCATGATTTACTCACCCTCAAGCCGTCCTAGGTGTAAATGATTTTGAACACAATCAGTTATATTATCCTGACACGCGGCGTCCAAGCCCTATAATGGCAGTGATGGGATCCATTGAGTTTGAAGCTCAAAAAAAGTGCATCCATCCATCATAAACATACTCCACACGGCTCCGGGGGGTTAATAAAGGCCGTCTGAAGCAAATCGTTGGGGTTTTGTAAGAAAAATAGCCATATTTACAACTTCAAAAAGGTAGTGTTCTAGTCATATGTTGCACCAGTTACGCTTTTTTCGTAAGTTGAATACGGAAGGCGAAATTTGGAAAAAATGTGGATTTTGATTTGTCGGCCGATATATCGGTTATTGGCTTTCGAATATAAAGAATGATTGGTATCGGCCAAAATGTTCGGTGCATCCCTAGTTGGTCAAGTACATTCGGATAACTTTTGTCACTTAAGAAAAAAAAAATTCAACACCCACCCCACAAAAAAACTTTTGGTGTTTATTTTTTTTCGATTTTAATGTTTTTTAATTTTTAACTCATTTAAAATGATATAGTATTTTGGTAACACTTTACAATAAGGTTCATAATTTAACATTAGTTAACTACATTATAACATGAACTAATAATGAACTGCACTTATAAAGCGTATATTTATCTTTGCTAATGTTAATTTCAACATTTACTAATACATTATTAAAATCTTGTTAACATTAGTTAATGTATTGTGAACTAACATGAACAAACCATGAACAGCTGTATTTTTATTAAGTAACGTTAACAAAGATTAACAAATGTACTGCTCATGGTTAGTTCATGTTAGTTAATACATTAACTAATGTTAACAAATGAGAGCTTATTGTAAAGTGTTACCAGTATTTTAATATTGCCCATTTAAATGTGTGCAATCTGCAATCTTTTTTTGCTTGTTTGTGTCTGTCGCGTTTCACTGTCAACTCTGAATTTACTCTTTTGTTGTAGAGATGCTGCGCTTTGTGTAAACCTGTTGCTCATGCCGTTTCTGTCACTACTTTTCAATTCCGTTTGCTTGTCGTCGCCATATGTCTGTGAACTTCAGCGGTGGCCCTGATGGAAATAGCCCGCTGTGATCAATCATCCTTGACTTATTTACAGTTAAAGTGACAACAATGCCTGTGTCACACTCGCAGCATACAGGAACGTGTTATTGTTCAGTCAAATGAGCAAGGTGTGCTGCATGTCAACAAACACATCCTAAATTAAAGCTCTGTCGCAGTGTTTACCTTGCTACCACACCGGTTTAGTTTTGAATGCCGTTGATCGCGCTTATTTACTGGACCTGTGCAGTGACATTAATGAGACATTGGTGACATATTTGGTGAATTGTTGCTATCAAAAAGTGTTTACAGTAACAAATGGATTTTAATGTTACTGTATAATCCACATATTAAACTACCATACATTCACGCAACTGTAATACTTGATTAGCATCAATGAAAAATCAATCAAATTCATTTGGAAGCGTCTAAACTGGTTGTAGCAACAAACTGAACAACTCAATGCCTGATTAAATTCAATATGACTTATTGAAGTCGACTGTGTAAGCAAATTCCATTGGTTTGCTGAATTTATGCATCATTCATCCACTTCCAGACAGTTACTCTGCCTCTTTCTGCATCTCGTCAATGTCCCGAAGAAACCCACACCGTTGGCCTGACCCTTCACTAGGTAACTAGAGATTAACCAGCAGAGTATCAGCGCACCTTCTCCAGTTAGCACTGCACCGCCAGCTCAAATGGATCCGAAAAGGTTTTTATTTGCTTTTTGGGGTGAAAGAGATGAAGCGTAGGGATTTACGTGCCTGTCTGCTGCCTGTTAGGAGCAACAACCCTGAACCTTTACCATCAGGGTTGGCAAGAGAAGGCATGACTGTGTTGTGGGCAGACAAATACACACACAGCGAGTTATGTAAGAGTGCATGGCGGCGATCATGTGAGGGCTGCAGGCTAGCACTGCACATCTACAGATGACTGGCCGGCTCTTTGATCCTCTCTTCTCAACCTGAGTGTTTGTTCACTCTTTCTGGTTGACTCGCGCTCTCTCCATAAACTCTCCTTTCTCTGTCTGTCTGTTGTCCACTGATCACCTTTTTCTGCTTGGTGTGATATCATTTTTCCTGTGTAAAGGGCCGTTCACACCAAGAATGAGAACAATACAGGGTTCAATGCTGAGGATTTTTTTCTACTGGCCCGGTCGCACAAAAAAACCCAACACATAATAAGTAAATGAAAATAGTTATTGTATTTGACCCATGTAACCTTGTATTGTAAATAAATAAGGTTATGACACCAACATTACATACCAGTGAAAGTTCACTATACTCTATTCAAATTTCGATACAACTGCAAAAATATAATGTAAAACATTGTTAAAGACAAGTTGGTAATAAAATAAGAACAAAAATGAAACTACAGGTTTTTCAGGTAGATCTAATAGTAGTTTTCACATACACAAATTGATTAAAGTAATCAAATGTTAAATAACACTGCATAGGCTTTACGATTTAAATTTAAAGGGCGGGTGAAACACAGTTTCAGTCAATCTCATGTCAATCTTGAGTGCCTATAGAGTAGTATTGCATCCTTCATAACTCCGATAAGTCTTTAGTTTTATTATATTTATACAACAAAGATACGCTGTACCGAGTCTTTCTGGAAAAAAACGAGTGGCTGGAGGCGTATCGTGTGGGCGGAGCTAGAGAATCACGAGCGCGTGCAGCTATTGCGTTGAGAGCGTCTGAAAGCTGTGACATCCTTAAACGTGGAAAAAAAACGTTATCTTAAATAAACCATGACTATCAATCAGATTTAGCCATACATGTATGATCCAGAATCGGATCTAGAGGCTGAAATTTATCTGAAGCAGCAACGACGACTACAGAAGGACGTCTCTATGGGATGTACTGTAACTAACTTAAATACTTGCTTAGCGGCTTGTCATGCGCAAGTTTTACAACATTTTTGTGTGTTTACTCGTGGTTTATGAGGACATGATTTGGTTTATGGACTATTGTATGCGATTTATTGTTAGCAGTAGCAAGCGGAACGGGTTTACATAGAAAAACAATGGAATATGAACGCGTCGATAGATAACAACACAAAGACATTTGAAGCAGTTTTACTCACGGCCTGCTTCCAACACACGAGTCATGACTGTGAACCTTAATCGCTGGAACCGTTCCATCTTTCAGCATTAGACGACAAATCCGGAGTTGAACTGGGCCTTGTTTATAAAACAGTCGTCGCCGAAATGGAGGGAACAAACAAAAACACTTGCACAACTCCGTTGCTGCTCCGGAAAAACAAACTCCATCCACTGTCCCATTAACGCTGGGTTCTTTGAGAAGCTGTGCAGGGTTGTCTTGCCCTGACATCCAAAAACACACGTCTTTGATGACATTGTTGATTTCAGGAAGTCCTGCGACTGCAGCGCGCAGCCGATGACTTCCCTAAAGCCGTGCACAGTGCGTTAATGGAAGTGTATTTGCTCTCTCGCGTGCGCCCGCCCTTTCGGGAGAAGAGCCCGTACGGCCCGTACAAGGACATTCCACCCTTGTTGACGTCACTTTGGCCCATACTTGAAAAAAGCTTTTAACAATTAACCGTTCAGCTCTAACACACACTCGCACACACACACTATTTTAACACTGTAAATGTTAAAATAGTGGGTGCATTTTTTTATTACTCACTTTTGTATTTCGCCTCCCTCTGCCATTGTATGCTAGCTAGACAATCGAATGACGTCAGAGAAACGTCAGTAGGCTATAACATCTATAATCGATTACGGTCTATTACTGCATCGATGCAGAATCGTCCACATCCGCATCACAATGCATCGTTGAAACGATTCATTTCAACACCCCTAATGTGGATGGCTATATTGGCATCCCCACCAATGAACGATAACGTTCTGTTTATTATAATCAGCCCTACTGTTATGTTGTTTTTCACTTTAAACGCTCAAGTAATTAAAAAATCTTATTAGAATTTTTTTTTAATAATATTTTTAATTCTTGAAGTTTATTTTAATCGCAACACGAAAATTTGATGCCGGCACATGTCTACGCTCAAGTAATTTTGTTTAAAAAAATTACATTAATAAATCTTATAAGAATCTTTTTTTTCTTGATTCTTGAAGTTTAAATGCTTTTTAAAAAGCTCTGTCTTGATGTGACGAACAATAGTTGTCAAGCATGAAACTGCCTGTAAAAGTATCCCCAAACTATATTGATAGAACGGTTATGTCACTGTTACATGACTGTGAATCACTGATTATGTGCATCTAAACCAAGCAGCCTCCAGGTATCACCCAGATGAGTCGTCTTAACACAAACAAGAAGGTGAGATCTATTTTGCCTCGAGAGAATGTGAGACACAAACATGCAGTTTGCAGGGTTTTGTTGTATTTTTCATCCGGGTCATTCTCATTAGCGCAAAACAACACTGACTCATTCTACGCGTCTTGGATCAATACAAACAACCGCCGAACGCGTGCGGATGGACGCCGAGGTGCCGAGTATCATTCAGCATTCAGCATTCAGTATTTTTCAGCACTGTGCAAGGCAGCGTGACATTGTTGATTATAAGACAAACATTTAGGCAGCAGAGCTGCTCGTGGTTCTTTTGTATTACTCGTCCTGCACACATTCAAGCTGGCACACACTCATACCATTTTTTTTCCCTGTCGCCACCATCATTAGTAGATGGAGAACGACCTTTTCCTCTGCCTAAATATAGAGCCCACAAAGAATAGGAGGAAGGGAGGGAAGTGGGGGAGAGATGGAGAGAAACAGAACGAATGAGCGCGGGGGCCCTAAACATTTCTGAGCTTTTAAATACAGACCAGAGATGCAGAGGACGGCGTTTTTGTTTTCTTTTCTGTACTTGCGTCACAGCTCCACCATAAAAAAAGAGCTGTTGCATCGGAGCACTAATCGCAAACAGAGACGATGGCAATAGGTGCTGTTTTTACAGACTTTGTGCCCAGAAACGGCAAACGAACGAGGCCAAGCCGGATGTTCGTGTCCAATTTCCTCTACCTTGCGTGTAATGTTCGGTCAGATGTTCGTCAGCCGGTTTGTTTGTTCGTGCCGGTACAGTTTGTACAGGTGCTATCATGTAATGCTTATGTCATATTGTTTTTCTAAGTGTGTGTACAGGGCCCTGTCAAGCAAGGGTTTTGTCTGGCAGTCTCCTGACTCCATACCCATTAGTGACAGTAACCGACAGAGAAACAGCAGTCCCAGCAGAACCCACAGACACCAGGGGACGTGCCTGTTTTAGCTGTTATTGCGCTTTGATTGAGCGTGTTTGTGTGCACGCGCTAAGTTGTCTTGTGGGCTTGTGGTCTTGTTTGAAAAAAAGAGTGTGTTATGGCACACTGGTTTGTTTGAAAGTAGTACCTCAAAGCGGTTTCTTATAAAGTCATTCCTCGGCCCTCCCCGGAGTCTGCCATTTAGCCCGCGCCTGGGGTTTATTTTATGTCCCTACTTCTTATTAAAGGACGTCAACCTGTTGATCGTCACCATATTGCCAGTGGCTTTCTCATTCGCTCTTTGTAAGGCAAATATCACTACTACTTTGGGATGTCACAAGTACCGGTACTTCGGTACCAAGTCTGTACTGAAATTTAAACAATACCAGCATTTCTGTAGTACCGGTAGCACAGAGAATTTTCGGTACCCACTAATACCCACAGACACGTGTGTGTGTGTGTGTGTGTGTGTATAAATATTATAAAATATTATATATATATATATATATATATATAAAAAATCATGATCCTCCATGGTCTACGTCTCTGTGTGAATGAATGGCGCAGACGTGCGGTTTAATTTGCGGCTTGTGCATACACACACGCGCGCATGCATGCCATTCGTTGTCTTTTTAGCCTCTGCCGTGTCACTATATGAGGACATGAATGCATTAACTTCATAAACTCTGAGATCTGAGTCACTTCATGAGCATTTACTATTTCATGAAAAACTGTCATATCATGAACACACACTCAAAGGTCTTCATGGCAGCCCGTCAAAATAAATAAGTTATATTAGAAATATATTAGGCTACAGTTGTACAGTAGATTTAGCTATGTCTCAATGTAATGATAATACTAATAATACTACTGCTAATAATTATTATTATTATTATTATTAGGTGTGCATAGAAGGTTGCTTATTTTTCACTTGATCTTTTTTTATAAACAATGTTTACTTTAAAACAGCATGTCGCCTTTTAAATGTTTATATGTATTATTTATGATTATCATCATAAATAATAAACTCATTAAATTTAATAAAAAAAATTAAAAAAAAAGTTAAATAAAATTAAAAATAAAAAGTGTTGCAGTGGTAATGAAATTGTTTACAGAGAACCGTACAATTTATATTATATTGGTACCGACTACTGGAATTTTGGTATCGTGACATACAGTCAAATTGTGTGGCTTATTGAGTAGTTCTTTGTGATTTATTATGAAGTAACCACCTACCTAAATAACAAATAATAAATAAAAATATTATAAATAATAAATAGCAAATTGACTTGGGGATACTTCACCCAAAAATGAAAAATCAGTCATCATTTACTCACTTTCATGGGTTGTTTCAAACTTGTAAGACTTTTTCTGCAAAACACAAAAGAACATATTTTGAAGAACTGTTTTTGTCCATACAATGTAAGTCAATGGGGTACAAAACAACCTTGAAGCCCACTGACTTTCATTGTATGGACAAATAGACACTTTTCATTTTTCAAAAAACATCTTTTGTGTTTCAATGAAGAAAGTAAGTCATACGGGTTTTAAACCTTATATGAAGGCGCGTAAATGAGTTTATTTTTTGGGACAAATGGTTCTTTTAATCTGCCTTTGTTTATTAGAAGCAAATGTACTTTGGATATTTTTTACTATAGCTTGTATATTATTTCATTAATTGAGTAATCGAGTTAATTTTCGCTGTGCTATACGTGTATTTATAGCACTAAAGTGTCTTGTTGCTAGGAGATGGTATGGGAGCCAGGGACCCAACGCACGAGAGAGAGAGAGAAAAAGGTATGAGAGCGGAGGGAAAAGGCGCACTTCTTGTGAAAGCTGAATGACAAATACACTCACGCATACGGCATGAGTCAGCGCTGACGCGCACCCACTGTGGGAAGCTTTGTGTTGCTGTGTGCCCACTCGCTTGGTGGAGGTCTGAGCCCACAAACACACAACTAATCATATATGATCTGTTTAGTGTGACATGTCTTGGTAAAATTGCAATGAACGATGAATGCATTTAACTTGAGGATCTGGAGACTTTTTTGAAGTCTCATTCCTACAAACCTCTTTGTGAAGTGGCCAAAATTACAGTGTTTTTATATAATATTTGTCAACCGGTATACATTTTTCAGGTACTATTTCTATTGCATTTATGCCAGTGTGTCCTGCATTGCTGAAACTTCCAAAAGCCAGAAAAAGGAATCATATTTTACTTATTTTGTGAATGTGTTTGCAGTCTGAATTGAATGTTGAGAAGACTAATTTCCCACAAAATGGTGAAGTTAATGACTCTTATTTGCTGGATATTTTTAGTGACTCAAAAACATGCAGCACAACCAGTGCAGCCCGATTCATGATTGAAATCAGTGTGGTCGGATTTATTAGTAAATGACTAATAACATTTGACAATTAATTGCACAATTCCTTGACTGAATGAACTTGCTTAGTAGTTAATGAATCAGCATTTGTCTCACTACTGAGCTGTTACTGAAGTTTTCATTACTTTATACATTGAGAAAATTAGTGTACTTAAAGTTTGTGAAACTTAATTTTAGTATAATTACATATGACAGTATTAATGACCTCTGGGTTAACCATTCGCTTATATCAAGTTAGTCTAATTGATCTGCTGCTTTTCAGTGGGTCAAGTCAGTTTTACATCTCCGATCTGCTAGATCTCTCAACCAAACATCTCAATCATGAGTCAAGCCACATTGCCGACTGTTTAGCAGTTGTCACGGACAGTTAGTACCAGCCCACGATGTCTAAGTCATCCTACCGCCTCCTGCGCAGCGTGCGTCCCCGCAGCACATGTGTGCGGTTGGCAGTAATGCTGAGCTGTTCTGCATTTGCTACTTAACACGGTGTTAGGCTTTGAGCAGCCAAGCTCTAAACCATCTGAAAGGGGCATTCCACTGAGCACAACAACACGTCGTGTGCCAAGACCCTTTCTTTCTTTTTCGTGTGCGAGTGTGGGAATTATGCTGTTATTTTCGGTCATTCCCACCTGACATGGTATGCCTACGAGATAGAATCTTGGTTCATTGTTTTTTGCTCTGATTTAGTTTTCTTTCCTAATAGCACATTGTGTCTAATATTAGAGCCAGCAGAAATGCTGCACCTCATTCTGGTTGAGTCTGCAGACTTTGTTCTTTTACTTGACCAACTATGCCAACGGGAAACTCTCTCAGGTGTTTCTCCGATGTGTTTGACATGCTTGTTTCAAAGAGCTTTTCCGCCGTCTCATACGGGCACGTTGACTCAGCATTGTGCATGAATTCGTAATAGGTCTGTCACTTAGCATGTTGTGTAACCGTCTGTCCATGTTACCGTCCCAAAGCACAAACAGTTTCTGTAATGAGACATAAGACCCTCAAAGTCACGGCCATGTTTTTGTCTCGCCTCCAGCAACCTCATGCTTATTTTCTTCTTGTTCTGCAAGTATTGAGTCTAAAAGTAGATGTTGTGTATCGTGTGTGTGAGTGTGAGTGAGCATTGTTTTGACTACAGCCTCAAGGATTCTGGATCGAATCGCTTGTTAACTAGACACTAAGGCATTTCTGACGACTTATTCAGACTCGGAGATGATTGAGAGAAAGGAATTGCATACAAACTTTTACCAGACTAAAATTCAGGAGAGTTAGTCTACATAAATGCCTACAGCCTTGGAAACACATTGTTCTCTTGGCTTAAAGGGATAGTTCACCCAAAAATGAACATTTTGTCATCATTTATCCGCCCTCGTGTTGTTCCAAACCTTCATGAGTTTCTTTGTTCTGTTGAACACAAAAGAGAATATTTTAAAGAATGTTGGTAACCAGACGGCACCCATTGACTTCCATGATATTTTTTTTCCTACTATGAAAGTCAATGAGAGCCGTCAACTGTCTGGTTACCAACATTCTTTAAAATATCATCTTTTGTGTTCAAAAAAAGAAAGAAACTTGTATCGGTTTGGAACAACGTGAGGCAGAGCAAGTAATGATAAAATGTAAATTTTAGGGTGAAATATCCCTTTTATATAATTTAATAGAAGTAATGCGTCCCCCTTATTAATCGAGATGAGATGTGGTGAAACATTCCCTCGCCTTACTCTCGCCAAACATTGGCTAGATTGCGTCGAAGTGGCAAGACACTCAGGTGTTTTTGTGTCTGACCTCTAGGGTTTGCCTTCCCAGACTGGGCCTACAAGCCGGAGTCGAGTCCTGGTTCCAGACAGATCCAGTTGTGGCACTTCATCCTGGAGCTGCTGCGGAAGGAGGAGTACCATGATGTCATTGCCTGGCAGGGGGATTACGGCGAGTTCGTGATCAAAGACCCGGACGAGGTGGCACGACTGTGGGGTGCCCGCAAGTGCAAGCCCCAGATGAATTATGACAAGCTCAGCCGGGCGCTCAGGTAAAGACTGAATCTGCCTATTAAATCCCATTGTAATTGTGCTTTTGTTTTCATCTACTATATCTTTGCTGATGAAAAATAGTGTTTGAGCAGCAGGATGAACTCAGGTAATCACTCCCTTCCTCAACCAAGTGAGCTTCCTAGCTAGGCAACATTTGTAGGCATCATAAGTACTCTACTGGTGCAGTGGCTGCTCTAAACGGTTAGCAATAAAATGATGACCAAAATCTTGGTTAAGGCGTTCCTATAACGCACTGCAACCAGTTCAGTTCAAATTTAATCCAAGGTGGAGTCAGGAAACCAGTAGATTATACATATAGGCCTGGTTTCAAAAGTTCAGGCTCTCTAAAGTCGTGTGGATTCGTATTGGAAGTCATTGTTTTTATCATTCATATGATAACCTATAGCTATGATGTGAATGTCGCTATTCTAATAGAATTGAAATAATTAATAAAACTTTACAGTTATCATTATAGTTATCCTTGGTAAAAATGGGCCTTATCACTTGTTGCAACATGATTACTTTAGATTGCATGCTAGCTTAGCAGAATGCAGACACACTCTATGCCAATAGATGATAGATATATTCTGCATATTATGTTGTGGTAATTTCTTGTGCTTATTAGTAGACGTACTTTTGAGCATATCTGATGACTAGCTTACAGTAAAATGTTAACACCAAAATCTATGATCAACTGCATATTTTTTCGCCTGACTGTTATGTAAGGGATAATGAACATCCAGCCAGTCGTTATCGCAAAATAAACCACGACAGGGTGATCCCGACGCTAAGCGGAGGGGTCTTGCATCACCCTGAAGGGGTTTATTCTGTGATGACAACCGTCTGGATGTACATTATCCCGCTTATTACATGGCTACTTGCCACATAAGTAAATAATTAGACATTAAATAATTTAGACGTCGAAATATTTAATTAGCTCTTTAAACGCAAAGCTTCCGTGGAGAGAGCAGTTGCTAGCAAGCAGCAAGTTCAAACTAGACAGACATTTAAGCAGGGTTCCTACGCAGGGAGGATAAGTATGGAAATGTATGGAATTTGATTTGAGTAATCTCCAGGTCTGGAAAAGTATGGAAAAAAGAAAGCAGAGTATGGAAAGAATATTTGCATTTCCAGACGTTTGCCCCTATATAGTTTTCTATAATAGAAAATTAAGAATTTAATGAAGATAAATGCATCATACAAGAAGTGCGTTTTCATGGCAGCTGTTTAGTGATTTTTTTGATTTATTGATTGTCAAACACGACAGAAAGAATTCAAGATGCAATTTTTCACTATGCAAAAATGCATGTTTTTAAGCATTTTTTTTTTCTCACACAATATTCTTAGCACCATTACAGAGCCTCTAAAAGGACCTTTACAAAAATCAAAAATATTCAGACTTTTGTGTGTGCCCGAGGAACCATTAAAAGCATAAGGCATATAGGAAAATTCCTGTGTGTATGTGAATAGTCTGTATGAAAAAGGGAAAAAGTCTTTTTTTTTTTTAGGTGCTCTATGTTGTCACTTCGAGAGAATCAATGAAAAAAACCCCAGAGAAAAATTTAATATTTACAGATGACTATTATATACCAAATCAGTGTTTCCCATAGATAAGAAACCAATTTGTGGTGGCGGGCGGGCGGGGGTTGAGGGCGGGGGTATTTGGGGTTGGTGATTTGGCACAAATATCGATTTCGATCTTGATTCAGTATCAATTCATATGTATATAGCCTACTGTACATATAAGGAAAAATAAGTTTGCCTTTTTAGCACTATTTTAAACTTTTCTTGGGTTAAGTTATATTTGCTTGCATTAATTAATATTCACTTGTGTGTGCTTGTATAAATATTAGGATGCAAGTTATTAATGTTTTAAAATTTCACATTTAAAGAAATCTAGTGTTTGATCATGTCTAAATATTTATTCAAATGCAAAACCTAAAAATAAGTAAGCAGATATGATCTGCAATACTTTTTGAGCAACTAGACTAGACGCATGTATATTTATTAAAGAGCCATACAGGCACCTATAATTTATTTACTTTGTTTTTTTTTTTCAGCCACAAAATGACTCTAATTTGCCTCTTTGCATTGGAAAATTTTCTATTTTAACCTTAATTACTACACTAATTGTAATTATAAATAAGAAAAATATTAGAAGAAAAATATTTTAATTCATTAAATTGTCATTAATGGACCATAATTATTGCACAAATTGTAGGCCTATTTAGTACCAAATGATCTCCTCAAAATATTCAATAAATATTATTAAACTAAAATATAGAACATTTGTTTAATTGAAAAATAGTTAAGGTGTATAGTCACATTTGACCATCAATGAGTATGAGTGTGACCAATTAGTAAGGAATACCTGAGGGCTAAATACAAGAAAAACATTAACATTAATGTTAACAATGTTGCATCTCCATCCCTCTCCATAATAAAATGATACTGTAAATATGGTTGACGTAATAATCAATGCACACTACGCTGTACTGTTTACCAAAAATTGCTGTATGTGTCTGTTTTTCAATGCCTCTGGCTTTAACTGCCACGTTAGCACCAAAACGCTATTTATTGTTTGAATTTCATATTAAAACTTTAAAAATTTTAAAAGCTTAGACTTTGTTTCATAACAAAAGCAGGTTTAGCAGTTTGAGAGCGAGAGGCGCGCGTGAGTGACAGAGACGGAGGGAGAGCAGGGAAAGGAAATGCAGCTGAACGAATACGCTGCATGTTTAAAATAGCGTTAAAAATTAAAAAAAAAAAAAGAATAGCGACACGCAATATGTGGTGGCCGGTGTTGATTCTGTGGCGCACCGCCACAAATTAGTCTGTGTGGGAAACACTGCAAATATAAAGCTGAAAATAATGCTGTATGAAGCATCTATGTTAAATGTGGCCTGAAAATCTACAGAGAGGTTTGGAAATTTGAGTCTGGAAAGGTATGGAATTATGGAATGGAAAATGTGTAGTAATCCTGTTTAAGGGATACGGTACAGTCATACCACTGTCCGCATTTCACCTAAATAATGTTAAGAGATATTCATCCAAGATGAAACCTGTTTTTAAAATCGTACCTGTTTGTTATCTAACCTATTACAGTGTTCAAAACAGTCATTGCAAAATGGCAGCAGCTGCGTTTGTATGGAACGAGAGAGGGAGTCCGCGAAACTGGATAAAATAATTAAATAACTGTACACAAAATATTGATTTGAGGTTTAATATTTTATTTTATTAGCTCACAAAGGAAAGACGGTTCCTAGCAAGCTCTAACTTCAGTGACGATGAGTCTGTGTTATCAGTTTTTACCGGTTATCAGGGGATAACATACCATTGGATGGCGTGATTGACCAATCAGAATCAAGTTTTCCACAGAGCCGTGTAATAAGCTAACATAAAATAGCATAATGATATACTGGGAACTTCAGATTATGTGAATGTTAGTCAAGTCTCTCGTGGTTCATTTTAGTGTTATTTGTGCGGTTTGCCTAAGTGACCATTAACGGAGTTGCTTCACATGAAGAGCATTTCAGATCACTCACTTTTGAGGCCCATTTTGGTTAGGACGGAAGGCAGTTACATTTTGTAGCTGTAAACTAAAGCATCTTGCTCAGAGTGGGCTTATATTGCTGTCAGTTTGATCATTTCTCAGTCTAGAGCGCTTCGTTTCTCTGATGATTTTGCGCTCTTGTTCTTATGTCAACTGACTTTATGTTCAACAACAACACTTGTGTGTTGTTTGTTTGCCTTTCCGTGTTAGTGTTACTTCCCGTGCACCATTTTTCCACCTTAGCCTTTTTCTGTCCTTGTCAGACAAACAGGCAACTGGACAGATTGCAATTGTCAGTCTCTTCGTGTTATTCAACGCTTTGCACCGGTCACCATGGCAACCTGCGGATGCCCACTCAAACCTGCTGAACCTGCCTTTACCATCCTAGAATAATCAAGCCCACTTAGCGCTCATCAACCATCACTCACAGGACTAGTTTGCGTCCTCCACTTCCGAGAACTCTTTCATTTCTCAGAGATATGGACATATGAATGGAAGAGGAAGGGAGGGGGAAGAATAAAGGCAACAGAAAGCTTTGTACAGTTCAGATGTGAAGCAGAAAGTTCTTCAGTGTCGCAGCAGAGAGTGTGAAGACTACTGAGAAACAGAGAGAACTGGCCTCTGTTCAGCACATGTGGAGGACACAAAACACGTCCTCTCAGTTAACTCCAAAAAATGCAGAGCACACAGGCACACACATTCTCTTGTGACCTCATATTGACTTTATCAGGCTCTGTTAAAGCTGGTTTTCTTTAAAGTTTTAAAGTTCTAAAGTTTTAGGTCTCTGACAAAAAATTTGATTGCCCATCATTTATAAAATTCTTCAAAATGTTCCTTCTTTTCATGTTCATTCAGACAAACATCACTATATTCACTATAAGTTTAAAGGGATAGTTCACCCAAAACTGTTGTCATGAATTACCCTTATGTTGTTCCAAACCCGTGAGACTTTCATTCATCTTCGAAACAAAGATTAAGATCTTTTTGATCAAATCTGAGACTTTCTGTCCCTCCATAGACAGCTACACATTAGGCTTGCTACGATAGTCTGTGTTGCCGGTGTAATGAACCCCACCATTCAAGCAACCTGCCCCCGAATTGGCGCTAATTATAAACCGAAAGTAAAATGCGCACGTGTCCACTGCGTTTTCAGTTCATTAAATTAACCGGTGGGAAAATTTCCTCACCGTCACATCCATACTACACAACTGACACATTGATGCTTAAAAAAAGTCATAAAGAGAGCGTAAAAATAATCCATAGGAATTGAGCGGATTAGTCCAACATTTTCTGAAGAGACACGATCACTTTATATGATGAACAGATTGAATTTAGTGATTGAGTTGATGAACAGATTGAATTTTAAGCATTTATTCGCATATAAACATTAATCAACTCACACATCAGTTCAAGCATGTTCGCTAGTCGTGTGAGAACCAATGAGATTCATTCTCGTGCTACGCAGCATGTTTGAGCTTCCGCGAGAACCAATGGGTTCATCCTCATGTTACGCAGCACTTTTGAGCTTCTGCAAGAACCAATGGGGTTCATTCTCGTGTTACGCAGCACTTTTGAGCTTCCGCAAGAACCAATGAGGTTCATTCTCGATCTCTTTATGAACTTTTTGAAGCGTTAAAGTTTCAGTTGTGTAGCTGTCTATGGAGGGATTAAAAGCTCTCAGATTTCATCAAATGGATCTTCATTTGTGTTCTGAAAATGAACGAAAGTATTGTAGGTTTGGAACGTGAGGGTCATGAGGGTAAGTAATATTAATGACAGAATTTTAATTTTTGATCTAATGCCTAACCTTTAGTACTAAATTGTGGTGTTTAACCTGCAATGTTTGTGCAACAACTTACTCTGACCAGTAAGCAACAGCCTAGCAACCAACCGGAATACACGATTTAACAAACACCCTGTCAACCATTGTACTTTGAGATATACCTTGATACAGAATGAGTATGGTCTTTCAAGGACCATCAACAAATCATGTACCATGGTACATTGCCAAAAACAATTTGTAAGTGTATAATTGCATTTTGAAAGAGTTTAGAATAAATTTAAATTCAAATGTGAACACTTTTGTCTAATTTCGTCATGTGTTCAGCTACCAATAACAGTATTTTCAGTTTAATTTAACACATTTTAATACAAGTAAATCTATTCTGCATATCTTTAAAAACAAATAAAAACAAATTGCACATTCAGTGTGGATCTAGGCATTTGGGAAAGAAATGCCTGAAGGCATTTTCTCTCTGCTCACTCTTTTCATCCATACCTAAGAGGTTGCACATGTTCCTTAAAACTCAAACACCATTCATACAGACTCTAAACTGCACAGGCATCCCATTGTTGAGCTTTTGAAAATGAACAGACTTCAGGCCAACAGACGATTCAAAACAACATGTACACACTTGTATTTACCTGGTGCTGCTTGTAGACCATAATATAGTCAGAAAGCTGCTTTCATGAGGGAGATCGTTACGCTTGGTAAACCTAAGGCCATTTGGATCAGCTGTTTTACTCAACAGCATATGTACTCCATGTATGTGAATGTCTGCACAACGCACATGTGAAAAAAAAGAGGCTCACTTAAGAGTTCTGTGCTCTTTTGAAGCAAGTTCAAATGCACTTCAAAGAGTGGTGTTGTGCATGTGTAAGTGTTGTGTTCATGCGTGTGCGCCCTTTTCTCTGTCAAGCATGTGCCTGTGAACTTTTCAGTGCCCCCATTCACACATCATTGTACATCACAATCGTGTCTTCTCACACATGCACTCTCAGCACCCTCAGTGACTTCTTAATTAAACACATTGAACCCATAAATCATCTTAACATCTGAAGCTTCAGATGGCATGAAGTCACGTATCTGCTCTGCACATATCTGATTCTGGTTGGCTAAATCCTTTCATGTATGTAAGAATTTAACATGTGCATATTGTATGCAATAACCTTCAGTACTTAATGATGCAGACAATCACATCAGGCTTTAACTGAAAAGGGTTTGGTTTTTCTCTTTTTAGAAAAGCTGGTCTGAAATTTAGCTTCATGACAGCTGCAGTACGTCGTTTCACCTAAACATCTTGTGTACACCACTTGTGCATGTTACTTCATTCAGGATATCTCACACAGTGTGATTATATCAATCTCACTGGGATCGTCAAGGTAAAAACATTGTAAATTTAACGATCTATAATTTGCATTTTACAGAAACGTCATGTAATCAACAGTCACAGATTCAATAAATCTCACAGTCTTATTGTAAAGTCACTCCAATTAAAGAAAGAATATAGTGTAATCACTTAAAATATGATATTAATAGAACTTATTGGCATTCAGAAGTTCATTTAAAATGAACAGTTTGGGTTTTCGGTCGCAAGTTTTCAGTTTCAGCCAAAAAATTTCATTTTCGATGCATCACTTATTGAAAGAGAAGTTGATGTGTTCTGAGTTTGAAAACCGATCACATTGTTTTTATCTTAGGAAACATGCAAATGTAATGTTGTTCATCCCTTTTCATCTCTAAACTGGTCATTGCCTGTGCTAAGTTTGGCAAGTGTGAGAATGTCAAATGCATAAAAATGGACGGCCTTCAACAAATTGTGACTCCTAATAATGGCTTTAACAAGTGTATAACCATGCCAACGCTGTCTCTGCAGATACTACTACAACAAAAGGATCTTGCACAAGACCAAAGGGAAAAGATTCACCTACAAGTTCAACTTCAACAAGCTGGTGCTGGTCAACTATCCGTTCATTGACATGGGCTCTGCAGGTGAAGATCCCTGCTTCTAAATTTCAATCTTTCTGAGACCCATTTAGTTTCATATACAAAGTAGAACAAGACTAAAGCTATTGAAATTTCTCAACCTTTCTCTTAGGTTCTGGTGTTCCACAAAGTGCTCCACCTGTCCCATCCGGAGTTAGCACTCACTTCCGCTTCCCTCCATCCACGCCATCGGACATCCTCTCTCCTAGCGAGGAACTGCGCAGTCCAGGTGTCTTCAGTGCTGTGCCTCGACGCATAGCTCGTGGCTCTGTCTCCGACTGCAGCGATGGCACCTCCACCAACTCAGAGCTTGAAGAAACTGGCATGGCTCCAGGCGATGACCGCCCGGCTGACCGTGCCTTTAGAAACCTGCTCCATCCACGCTTGTCCCACGACTCCTTGTTTCGTGTCTACGGAGCACCGCCCAACCCAGCTGGGCTCTCCAGGAATGGGCCCCATGTGCCCTCACACAGGGTCCACCCTGACTCCTTGTCCCCATTCCCAGTGTCCCCTCTCCCAGGCCCTGGAGGCTTGCTGGCTCCTGCTCTTTCACCAGCTCTCTCCATGACCCCTACATCTCACATGCCCTACACACCTTCTCCATCCCTGTCACCCATGCTGGGCTCCCACTTCTCGTTCAATCCAGAAGACATGAAGCGCTATCTGCAAGCTCACACTCAGAGTGTCTACAACTATCATCTGAGCCCCCGTGCTTTCTTGCACTACCCCAACATTGTCATCCCTCAGCCCCAGCGCCCAGACAAGGGACTGGGAGGGCCAATGGGTGTAGGCCCACACCTGTCAAGTCACCCTCTGCACCACCAGGCTGAGGAGCCTCATCTATCTCCTTTCAAGTTTAAGTTACAGCCACCACCACTGGGCCGCAAACAGAAAGAAGGGCCATCCGCAGCTGGAGCAGGACATGCTCCAAATTCTGGAAGTTCTGCTGCTTCTTTCTCGTACAGTGGGGAGTCTGGTTCGTCCTCAAACTCTGCCTCATCTGGAATGATGACCAACAACTCAAACCCAGCTGGTCCACCAAAGATCAAGGTATGTTCGCCTTAAAATTAATTCTGAAGAACTGTAACTCCTGTGAGAATGAAATTGGTTTTCTCTAACTCTCTTTTTGTTTCCTCCTTTAGGTTGAGCCTATCTCAGACATGGAGTCAGAGGAAGAAGTCGAGGTCACCGACATCAGTGAGGAGGAGCATGAAGATGATGAATGTGATGTCTTTTCCCCTCCCCACCCCAATGGTGGCCCTGCCCTTCCACCCAACCACGACCGTATGACAGATGATGACGATCTTGAGGAAGATGTCTTCAAGACCCCAGCTGCCCCTACCTCAGGGGTTGGGCTGAATCTTTTAGGTCTAAAAGCAGAACCCAGGGAGCTAAACCTGGGCCAGGGTGCTCCCATCAGCCCTGGGGGTACACTCTGCATCCCTCTGAAGTTGCGTTTTAAACGCCGCTGGAGTGAGGACCAAAGGATGGAGGCGGGAACCGAAGAGGCTGAGGACAAGAAGAGCAGGGCAGAGAGAGAGGAGCTTACCCAGGAAGTGGAGCCCAAACTGGGAGAGGAAAATGGAGACCGGAAGAGTCCGGAGACTTTGGTTGCACCTCTGGGGACAGGCCAGAGGAGGGTGAGCTCTGAGCTGCAGCGAGCAACGGCACAGCTGTCTTTAGAAAACAACGTTTGCTGAAGACGACGTGGTCAAACACATAAACTTGGCAAAACAAAGATGTCCTCCTTACGGGCTGAAGGCAACTGTTGCTCACACAAGTTACGTGAAGACCATCAATTCAGCAAGTTCAGATGCCCAAACCATCTCTCAAACTTCTGTTCTCGCAGGTTCACTCACTTCGAAATGTTGCAACACTAAAAATTAATACTGACATATTTTTTATGCATTTTAAGTAACCAGGCCCCTTCCACAAGTTTAGCCAGAGCCCCTTGCTTACTGAACCCATTCCTTTCTGTTTGCTGTGTTAGACTAACACCATCCCACTAGTCTCATTGAAGCCTTGACCTCCCCCCCCCCTAAGAAGCTCTCCGTTAGGATCAACTTGGCATGTTTTAAAACAAAATCAAGAGATTACAGAAGTGCCTAACCCGGATGTTGATGCACCCCTGTAAAATATGGGTAGAGATGGTTATGATGAATAATTAGATGGTGATGATGAGTCTTGTCATTCATGCCCATGGAATTTAGGGTCACGTGCAAGTGGACTCTATTAAACAGACACTCGTGGATAAAAGGAATGCAGTAAAGATGCCCCCCCCCCCAACTCAAATCAGTTCTCAGAATTTGTGGAAATGGACACGCTTCATTTTTTCGCGTACTGTGATTTAAGTCCCAGACTTTTTGCAGTACCAACTTGCCTTTTCCTCTCAAACCAGGACCTTCATGTCACTGCCTTCAGAGGCATTAATGCTATCGTGCTACCAGCCTTCACTACCAGCTCTGGACACCAACTTTCCCAGCTGTTTTCTGACCAACGGGACCACTCAACAACCTCTGAACATATCTTAACACATGTATATACATTGGGCGATTCATTTTATACGTGTTAGTCCATCTTCATGACCACCAGCTGGAGGACAAATTACAGATCACACATGATTATTCCTTCTCTAACTTATTATTTTTTTATAATGCAGTTTTAACCCTGAGGGAATGTAATAGGAATGTTGTGGCAACGTGTCAGAGGGCGCTTTATAGTAGTCATCCCTAAAACTGTTTATACAATGCTCTACACCCTACTGTTTTGTAAAGGACACAAACCTTCTTGGTTTGTTAGGCGTAAATCTCAGGCATGCCTCCCCACATCCCTTTCCTCTAGCCAATAGGTTGTCTTTGAATATAAAGCCTCCAAATGAACAAACATTTGTGCCTTTTTACGGACGACTGACCGCCCAATGCTTTTAAATGGGTTGCTTTATCGACACATACAAGCTCACATACAGGAGAGGCCTTAGAAACATGACCTCAAACACTGCTTTTATGCCTTATTTAGTTTTGTACCTTAAAAGAAACTATCCTAAATAAGATTTGCATTTAGAGTCCATATATTCTCACTTTATTGCACGATAGTCATATATATTTGATAAAAGAACAAACGCTGGTTTTGATACAAATTATATTTCAGAAGGTAAATCTATATGGAGGATGTTTAGTTTCAGGGCCCTACAGTGCTTTACTGTGAAAGAGAAGTGTTGTTATAGACGAAGCTAAACATAACTGACCAATGGTTAAGTCCTCTGCCTTATAAGGAATACGTATAGTTTTAACTCGACCCGTCGCGTTCTCCCTCTCAGTCTCTCTGCAGTGTTTTAGTTGTAGGAGGCTGTGTTTTATCCACGATGATCAAGATTGAACCGGTATCACATCCTATTTGGCTTGGCGTTTGGCGACGGCCAGCTCCGTTTGTAGCAAAATGCAGGGACTCCTTAGTAAATCACGTCACGACCATATCCTTGAGAAAGGGACCTCAATTCTGCAAACTGACAACTAGAAAGTGGACATGCAGCCTCTTAGCCCTCATCTAAGGAGGAAGTATAGGACCTGACACACTTAACACTCAGTTTTTTTTCTTCTTTTTTTTTTAAATTCTTTTTTTGGAGTTTGTTTGGCGGCCTTACACCGGTTCAGTATCTGTATTTCAACTGACTGCTGCCTTATTTGTTAGAAAATACTTTTTCCTTCTCGCTCTCTCTTCAATATAAACAGTGCTGTTTTATTATACCTTTTTTGTTTATGTTACCATTTATCATTTTTAATGTTGATATTATTGCTGGTATTTCGTTTGTACCCCTTACCTGAATTTTAGCCCCTCAAGATGAACATTTTAATAAATCGTACTCCTCTACCCTCTTTAATACTATGATATAAAATTGCTCTGGCTTTGTATTAATGCTGGTTTTTAGTTGTAATTAAGAAAACCAGTTTGAAGAGGGAAGAGTGACATAATGCTATCATGTTATTTTTATTTTAATGTCTCTTTTTTTTGGTCGTGTACATATATAAATATATATTTTCCATTTTGAGGGGATGATGTAAGAAAAAGACAAATATTTCTTTGTGTTCAAGGTCTTTTGCTTCTTTCTTAAAGCTTTCCATCTGTCTCTCAACGGTTATGTAATACTTTGTAAAGAGAGACGAAACTTGACGTTACAAGGAACCATGTATACTTTAGTTTCTCATGTGGTTTCCTTTGCTCTTGTAATTAAAACTGTAATCAGGGTTCATTAAAACCGGTAAAAACGGATCTGGCGTTCTCGTCCTTTACTTCAGCTGCACATCTCATTTTCCTGATTTGTCTTTGTTGATTGTGTCTTGTATCTATAACTAATATTTCAACATTTTCACTATGCTGTCTATTAAACAGCAAACATATTTAATATAATTAACTATAGTTATCTCATCAAATTTCTTTGAACTGTTCAATGAGTACCATTAATTAGACTGGTACATTTTCACCATTATATTTAATTTGACGTAGCACTACAGTAATGTACCATAGTAATATCATGGTGTTTTTTTGGGACAATTATTCTAAAAGCTGCTGAACATGAATCCAGGCCTCTACAAGCACACACAAATATATATTTATGTGCAATTTAGTTGTTTTGCTTCTGTAGGCTCAGTTTGAAATACAAATGAACATGGGCTGCTATTTTAGATTGTGTTTGAACTGAAGCAGGATGCAAAATGAACTAGGATTTGCTTTCCTAATGAACTGGAAATTCAAGCCACAGGGATACCGTTTCACACATAACGTTTCTGAACGAACCGGATAGCATGTTGAACACGAAACGACAATCATTCGTTTTAGAGAGAAACTTGGAATCAAACGTTATTGTCATTCAATCCCATCAGACTGAAGGAAGAGAAAGTATAACTTTAGAATCGTGCACACTTGTAATTATTAGTGAATCAGCGCCCTCTGCTGCTAAAGCATCGCCATCGTTCACTCTTGTTTAGAAGCGTACACTCGAGGCTCTTAAAGGCGAAGTGTCATTTTTTGAGGTTTTAATACTTTATCTAATTCTAGTTTCCCACGTCAGCTACTCGTAGTCACCATTAATCGCTATTTTTGCAGTTCCGTTTGATGTTGATAGTGGTGCAGAAACAATCCGTCTTAAAGCTAATCTACATAGCCTTTTTTTTTTTTTTTTTTTGCTTGAGTGAGTAAAAATGAAGCTCTTATCTTTCAGAGCAGTTCAGTCATGATGTCAGTATGTAGGCCAACACGGAAGGCTAATTTGCCATAGGTTTTCTATAAAGGGCTTCTTTAGAGAAATCGTCAAATTAAAGTTTGAATCAGAATTTAACCTTAAACTAAATATAGTTTGAGTTTGGTTTGTGATGAAATATGCGTCGACACAAATAGGCTCTTGACATTATAATGCTAACTGATAAAAATACTAGAGATATGATTAGAGATCTGATAAACGTTCTTTAGTCTTTCAAAAGCCAAAGTTATTACATTTTTGTTATGTGTTTAGCATAAATAGTAGTAACAACATAGGCTGCGTCCGAAACCTGGAAAATGCTGCCTTCGGAGGACACAGTTCAAGGCATGAAGGCACCAAGTTACCTCCGAATCTGATGTTAGCTTCACTTCCTGTCTCCTGAGATACCTTCATCTGATCGATTTTTGAAGGCAGCATATTTGTATCCTTCGCTGACTTTGATATCCCACAATCCTGTGCTTTCCATTCTGTGACACTTGAGCTGGAAAAAACTTGTTTGCTGGTCAGTTTGTGTGTAAATGTACGTTTTTTTACCAACATTTTCCACTTCAAATGTCATTTCTAGCAAGAAATTACTAATGTGGTATTTAAATATGTGTTTAGTTCTCACCAAAGCTCTATTTTGCTGTAGATCATTAAACGGTTACACTGCCTCAGAAGTCTGTCCGAAATTAGTTTTGTGAGGTGCCTTCATGCTTAAACGCTGCCTTACAAGCCATTGTCTGATATGGCAGCGGCAACGAGTCACTGCCCAGGTTTTCGGACGCAGCCATTGTGTAGGCCTATTTGATAATGTATCTGGCAGCCATTTAATGCAGGAACCGTCAATATGCACAAATCTTACATTATTTATTCTGTCAAGGTTATAAATCACCTTTTTGCTCCATAGAATTTCTTCACACTAAAATAATTAAATATTTTACAAAAGCCATAATTGGGTGGGGGTGGGGGTGGAGGAGTTGGGGTCACACTTTACTTGATTGACAGGGAAGCTTGGATGCTTGCTGTGAGGGCTCGTTGACCTGTTAAGAGAGGTCAAAGGTTAAGTTTTGCTGGAAAATAAAGCACTGTGAACCAATGGCTGGTTGTAACAAGGAGGTCTAATTTGTCTCTGATTGTGTTTGTGTGTTTTGAAGAGGCAGTGTGAATCTGTGGTATTTGACTTGATTGATTGACATCGACTGGCTTTTGACTTTCTCTTTAAATGTATCCAAATGAAAGAAATAGAGAATACAAAGGATATAATTCAGTAGGAGATTGAGAAAAATAAAAAAATACTTATTTCTCAAGCACAAATGAATGCTCTTATAAATATATTTTTTTAAATAAAATATATTGTAAGAGAGAAAAATATATATATATATTTATATTTCATGGAATTATTGTCTAAAAATGTTATGGTTCTCCTTTTTGCGTCTTGTCTAAAGATTTGTTTATTAGTGAGACCAGAGTAGATGTTTGTTTCCTCGTTGTTTGAGTCAAATAGGCCTCTTTTAAAGCAGATCCCTTTTATTCTATTTGCTACCTTTTATACTTCATAATATCCCCATCAAAGTGTGTATCTAGTCAACCTGAAAGTCTCATTATGACTGAATATGCGACATTTTGGCGTCCATTTCCCTTTCGTTTTCACTTTGTTTTTATAGGTCAGGGTGAAACTGGCCTTTGAGCACTGACATAACTCCATAGTTCTTCCTTCTCGTAGTCAAATGTTCACATTACACAAGACACACAACTGTTCACATATCTGTAGTGAACATCAACCTCTGCCAGTACTTCTCTGGAGCTTTAACAGAACAACAGGGCAGGGTGTGGCGTGTATTCGGAGATTACCGTCTCTGTGTGGATGAGTGAGTGCGTGAGTGAGTGAGTGTGTGTTTGTGTGTGTGTACGCATTATGCAATTTTCCATTGCATGCCATAATTGCATGCAGAGTACGTGACGGTCCAGCTGAGCTGTGATGCATAAACTGATCATCTCCATAGTATGCAGTTGCACACACACAACCATTTGCATGCGTTGAAACCACACATTTATTCAAACATGGCTCAAGAGGAGGCCACCCACTATGATAAAATCACATTAAAACCAATTTGCAATGCAGAAATTTATATCTGCTACACTGTGGCACTGCATTTTAAACTCTCGTTTACACTCACAACAACCCTTCCTGTTTGGTTGCAGTGATGGCAACAGGCATAATGAGCTCATCACATGGCTTGGTCATTGGTCTGAAGACCCCTGCAGCTTGACCAATCACAGGTCGATTGGCTTGCTGTGGAAGGCGGGCTCAAGATGCAAGCTGACGAGCTCCTCGATTGGCTGGATTCATAAATGTACAGAAAGTGTAAGATGAAACGAGTAAGAAGAGTTGCTGAAGTTTTATATATATATATATATATATATATATATATATATATATATATATATATATATATATATATATATATATATATATATATATATATATATATATATATATATATATATATATATATATATAATATCCCCATCAAAGTGTGTATCTAGTCAATATATAAGCACATATATATATATATGTGCTAAAATAGCTGAAACTTCAGACTCGGAAATGAGTATCCTTCCGTTTTTATTTACATAATGTCCTCCCTGTTGGAAAATCCCACTTAAAAACACCTACAAGTTTAAGTGGGATTTTCCAGCGTGGATGACATTATGTAAATAAAAAGCCTAAATAATAAGCAGGAAGGAAACTAATTTCCAAGTCCAAGTAATTGTGTGCCTTCAATATAAATAAAAACAACAACTCCCGTGTTATGCATTAATCCTTACAAGTTTTTTTTTTTGCATCTCAAGGTTTTTAAGCATTTTAAGACATTTAATATGTATACTTTCATCAAACCAACAACTAGCCTAATTTGTTTTTAATTCATCAATGTCAGAAAAATAAGTATTTATTATTTTATGAAAATTACTACCTGTAATGTTAACAAAACATGCTTTTTTTCTTCATATAATGGGTAAAGTGTTGACGAAAAAGATGCGTTTTAGCCGTTTCTTGAAAATGGCTAAAGACTCAGCTAAAGCTACTCGGTTTAGGCGGGTCATTCACCAGCAGAGAACAGTCCAGGTAAGTGTCCGTGAAAGTTATTGTTTTATTTTATTTTATTTATTTATTTATTTTGCAATAATGCGTCAGTCAAATTGATTACAAAAGTATTTTGAAATTGCAAATTGTTAATATTCTCAACTTCACCCACCTACTCGCCTCGGCTGCCCCTCCCTTTAGTTCCCATTGGTTGATACAATTTCAGGATCGACCAGCTGTTTCTTGTTTTCCCATAACGCGATTGGTCCGAACGACCTGTCGATCAACGGGACTTTGACAGATGACTCCGCCCCCGTCACCGCTACCCTAATACTGACAGGCTACTGTACCCTTTTGTGAGCGCCGATTGGCTGATGGCGCTGGTTGTCAAGGCTTAGTGCTTCATTCACCATTTTGCGAATGTAGAGTACCCTGGAACCTCAACGGCTGGACTTTTTCTCATTTGCGGAAGAAAAACATTCTTTGCAAACCCTTTCTCGGGGATTCCATGGCTTTATAGGCTTGGTTTTCGCATCGACACCATTTCGACGGCACTGTAAATATTCACGGGGTGAGTTGAAACCTTTCATCTGCAGTACTGCAGTGATCTGCCTATATATTTAATGCTGTGTTTTGCCTTTACGTCGCGGATCTATCTACAATGTTTCGCTGTCAGTTTATTTTTTCTTAGTGGATTGTATAAAATGGCGGAGTAAGCATTTTAACATACACACACACACACACACACACACACACACATTGAAAGGGAGGGGTGGAGGTGCACAGTCAGCCTAAAAACTTTTTTTCCTGAAAATATTTGCGTGACACTACAGTTACAGCTTCAACAAACTGCTTTTGTCTATTCGTTTACCTTTCAGGGACTGTCACTTCTTAAATCCATAGTTCTTCACATAATGATAAGGCGACTGTTGTCTTATTTAAACTTGACTACATTATATTAACATTTTCAGTTGCATTCAGTACATTTGATTCGGATGTTTTCATATTTATAGCCTATAGGCACATATGTGTGGAAGATTGGCTTTTGTTTTTGTGGAAAATGTAAATATTATGGCCACCGTCGCCCTCGATTCAGGAGCCTGAGGGAGACGGGAAACTGCTCTGCGGCCTTGTGTTATGGAGGAGGCCTACGCCACTCGACTGTGTCGTAGGTGGTTGTAAGCGTAGAGTAGGGCACTACGACCAATAAAAGCGCTTGACACAGATACGGCGGTGTACTACTCAGCAAAACTTTCGCAAGTCGACGACAGCAGCACCACTGTTGATGGGAAACAGGGCTTTTGCTTTGTTTCAGTGCATTTGTGTTCATGTAGACTCTTGCTGTTGCATAGGAACATTTATTATTGTGCATTTGGCTAGTCATTATAAGATTGAGTTGTTAAAATTATTTGAAGGGTCAGTGAGTGCAGTGAGCAAACAAAGCTAAATGATTGTTTAGTGTATTGCAAAAGAACTTTATTTATTTTTTGCCAATTCTAAAAGTTTCGCACAGAACCTTTTGAGAAATATTTATTTACACTGAATTGATTTATGTATTTTCACAGATGTTTCACCCAAAGCATTCAAGGTATACGTTTAAGCAGTTCCTGGGTATCAAACACCATGGTTTTGCTAGTGCCATCTTCTACAATTTGCGTTACAAAATCATTAAGGTTATACACGAGATTCCCTACACGAAGCAGGTCACCACCAATGTTGCCAGGTCGGCGATTTCCAGCCCAAAAGCTCTCCAAACCCGCCCAAAACATTCACTTCCAAAAGATTGTGATAGAATTCTATTGTCACAACAACCAAGATTTATAAGGACCATTTACTTCCTCAACTAAAAATGAATGAATTTCCCTGCCAGGAGAACAATACAACAGGGAAACGGATCAAAACATGGCAAATACAGTAAAAGAAAATGAGCAAAAATGACAAAAAATGTGTACAAAAAAACTTTAACCATTGCACACCATAAAAGCCGAAAATTTGTCATTCATGTGAATGACGATAATAATAATGCGCTTTAAAGGGGTAGTTCACCCAAAAATGAACATTCTGTCATCATTTATTCACCCTGAACTGAAGCTGTTCTAAACCTGTATGAATTTCTTTCCTCTGCTGAACACAAAAGAAGATATTTTGAAGAATATGGGTAACCAAAGAGGGGGAAAAAATACTATAAAATATCTTAGTTTGTGTTGAGCAGAGGAAATAAATTCATACAGGTTTGGAACAGCTTCAGGGTGAGTAAATTATGACATATTTTTTTCATTTTTGGGTGAGCTATCCCTTTAATGAAAACTGAACTACAGTACATCTTTGTAGAACATAACACAGAACTTTGCTGTCAAAACTGATTGATTGTTGATTCCAACCTCTTACAGCAGCCGTCGGGGGCGAGTATACCAGAGTGCAGGCTGGTTTAAAAGTCGCAGAAGTCCTAGTCAGGCCAGAGTGCACATGACAATGGACAAGAGTAGTCCCATATATTTTTTATATTCACTTAAATTTCAATTAAGTGAAATTAACTCTGTGCTTTCAGAGTTCCAGTTATATTTACAAAGAGCATTCAAGTCATATACCACCACTTGTGTAATCCACGTTTTGAGAGTTGGGTCACTTATACAGCTACAAGTTCAAAATCTGATCCGTTATCATGCTAAAAACCTGTCACTCGTGAATCATCACATCTATTGCTCTTGACTGGCTAAAAGTGGGCTTGTCGGCGATGTCAACAACAACACCAGGGGTGCTTCTCAATATCCCTCCTCGTCTCCTCGCTCCTCCATCCTCCATCCTATGACCCGGAAACCGACCGTGCTCAGCCATCTTGTAGGACATCTCAATTCTCTAATTGCATCGCGAGGATCGAGGAGGCTTCCTGAGGAGTCATGAGCTTGGATACACAGGTGTATCCTTTGCGGTAGTGTTTTATCGACTAAACGTGACGTGTGCATTAATTCTCCTTCCCCTTCACATCTTGCCACAGTTTATTCATTATTTTATTATTATGTTTACATGTACAAGACACAAATGTATGTCAAATAACAAGATAAGACGCGAGGATAGGAAGCTAGGAAAGGAAACGAGAATGCACAAATAAGAATTGAGAAGCACCCCAGGCTGACTCTACACTGTGGGCGTGTGTGTTTAGTAACGTCATCATGATGACTGATTGGACAGTAAAGGCGCATTTGGGTTTTGTTTGTTAACCAATTAGCCAATAAAATTTAAATGTTTGAAAACTGCAACACTGCCCCCAAACCAGCCCAAATTTTGACCACCCACCTAAACCAATTTTTACCCATGCAATCAAATTCAAAACCACCTAATTGTGTGGAAATCCGGTTTGAATATCCTTAACCACTCCCCTCCAACCTGTCCAAACAGAATTGGGGGCATATACACGACACCGTTTTCAACAAAAAACTGAAGACCTTTAATGCATTTTGGCCGGTCATTTACACGACAACGGCGTTTTGGGGGCCTGAAAACGCAAACCTTTGAAAACGGGTTGCAAAGTGCACGTTTTTGAAAGCCATTATCGTCTCCATGCAAAGTACACAAATGTTTTTGAAAACAGTGACATCATACACATGTATATTTTTCAGTCTAAAGGCGCGTAGTGTTTCTTTTTACATAGTGACTGGCAACTACGGGCCTGGCATGCATAACACAGCATTTTTTGTCGTTTTTGAGGATCGTTTAAAAAAAACAAAAAAAACACGTAAAAACCTTTCTGTTTTTAGTACATCACTGTTGTGTAAACGTACCCTAAGGATGACTTTTAGAGGTCAAGTGACCACTTTGATCCAAAAACCCGAGGTCCAACCCAAGACCTGGGGCCAGTTGCATAAACCTAGCCACTATGTTAAGACTGTGTCTTCAAGTCCCAGTGAACCGGAAGTTACAACTGATTTTATTTCAGTGCTGTGACGTATTTCCAAGTGAAACGGAATATTGAATAGAGGGCAGGGTTTTACTTCAGCGCTCCTCTTCTCCATCTCTCGCTCATAGCAGACTAACGGTTGGAGGGGAGTGGTTTAGGATATTCAAACCCAAGCCGTCAAACTGCCGTCACCGGAAAGGGAACGCCATTCCAGACCGGAAGTTACTTTTCAGATTTTGATTAAAGATTACCATTGAACATTTTTTTTTCTGTGTATTAACTTGCACAGATTAATTGTTCACCCTAAGAACTGTAATGTGTGCTAACAAAGTAAATAAGATTTAAGAACTAGTTTGACCAACTTGCTGTTAACCGAGAGGTGATTAGCTTTACATTTACAAATCTGATTAGACCAGTGTACCTTTTTATGTAACTGACTGAAATTAGGACCAGTTTGTGAAAAGAATTAGATGACTAACTTTTAAGACTAGCCTAAGCAGTATGCAGTTGGCCACTGACCAGGTTTGGGTACAAAACTTTGACGAGGACATGGGTTGGGTCTGATATTAGTAGCCTCGGGTCACTGGTAATTTTAAATAAATGTGCTATGTGTCAGTCCGAGCTTCTATGTGTAAATTTCCAATTTCCTCAATGTGCATGTTGCATCAGTAGTTAGTTCTTCGTATAAACTGCGATACCCAAGGCAATCGAGAGAATGAGTGCGGGGCTTTGCTTATTAATATTAAAGGAACACTCCACTTTTTTTGAAAATAAGCTCATTTTACAAGTCCCCTAGAGTGAAATAGTTGAGTTTTATCTCGATCTTTGTATCTGGCGGTAGCACTTTTAGCATAGCTTAGCATACATCATTGATTCTGATCAGTCTATTAGCATCTCATTAAAAAAAATGACCAAAGACAATTTCAATATTTTTCCTATTTAAAACTTGACTCTTCTACAGTTACATCGTGTGCTAAGACCAACTGAAAATGAAAAGTTGCGATTTTCTACACCTATATGGCTAGGAACTACTTTCTCATTCCTGCGTAATAGTCGCGGATCTTCGCGGTCGTACCATGGCTGCAGCGGCGCAATGATTAGTTGGTATTCTGTGAAACATGGTGGTAGTATACACCTTCGACTTACTATCACAGCCCTTTACAACACACAGAACCATGGCTAATCACACAGGTAAATCCACAACACAATTTGTCGGCTGCAAGCCTGAAACTTTCTCTGCAACTACACAAACTTAGTGCCGGTCACATTGAAAGTTACCTAGCTGGGGGCTACTTTCAGGCGCTGCGTAATATCATTGCGCTGCTGCAGCCATTGTACGGCCGCGAAGATCCGCGACTATTTCGCAGGAATGAGAAAGTAGTTCCTAGCCATATAGGTGTAGAAAATCGCAACTTTTCATTTTCAGTTGGTCTTAGCACACGATGTAACTGTAGAAGAGTCAAGTTTTAAATAGGAAAAATATTGAAAGTGTCTTTGGTCATTTTTTGAATGAGATGCTAATGGCCTGATCAGAATCAATGATGTATGCTAAGCTATGCTAAAAGTGCTACCGCCAGATACAAAGATCGGCTGAATGGATTCAAAAACGGTAAAACTCAACTATTTAACTCTAGGGGACTTGTAAAATGAGCCTATTTTCAAAAAAAGTGGAGTGTTCCTTTAACAATCATATAAACCTCCTTGATATACTGTATGATGTGCAACATAAAGCTTGTGAGCAGCTTATCTGCTTGGAATTGCTCGCCTAAGCAGAAAAGCGATGTACTGTTGCTAGATAGCGATATCAGATACACTGAAAACCATCTAAATGCAGTTGATGTCAAACTAATCAACTAAATCAAACTAAATCAACAAAAAATAAACCATAACTGTATTTCGATGTTTTTCCAGATAAACTATTTGTGAAAATCCATGGAAAACATCCATATTTTGACAAATTATAGGATACATCGATTGTTTGGCAACATGGCTTGGGTCTCGGGTCTAATTTTCTTGGGTCGATATTTCTTTTTTAGAAACAAATTCATGCATGTCCGGTTCGGTCAGATGTGATTAGGGAAAATTCAGTTAGGTACAGATCTCAGGACCCAGGAAGACCTTTAATGAGTTGAGTAAAAATAAATAAACAAACAAATAAATAAATTAATGTTGAGTGATGTCAGTATAAAACCCAATCCAGTGGTACTATTGAGACAAAAACTGGGTACAGCTTGAAATAGAATCTTTCATTATTTAGGCCTACACTTTGTGTTATCTTGCACTGGAATAGTTTAGTGACCCAAAAACTATACCTCCCTACATGCCCAGGCAAGTCTTAGTAAAGTGTTTTATGATATAATTTTCTTACTGAAGGTAATATACTGGATATCAGATTTGCATATTGCCTGCAAACTTTTCTTACAGTGCAAATGGCAGTGTGGTTACTGTGGTTTGCTCACAAGAATGGGACAGTTTTGCACTGCGGACCTATAATGATCTGTTACATCTTCATCAATTCGAGCATGCATTGGTTCATCAAAAGAGGTCATTCATGTCCTGACCTTTCACCATAATATAAATTAGATCCTTAATGTAATGAAAACCAGTCAGTCATGCTTTATAGTCATAAACCCTGCATGCAGTTTTTGAGATATTCAAAGCTTAAATTAAATCTCATTTGACTACACTGGATTATTTGTTATATATGGGGTGTATTTAAACTGGGTTGTAGCTCCATCTGAATGTCTAAATATATTTATGCAAACATAAATGTTGATAAAATATCTTGATTGGGTTTTAAACACAATCCACACTGTAAGTTTGGATGGTGAAGAAAATGGTGTTTTGGTAGGAGGAAAGAATGTGTAAGTAGTAATGTGTAAGGATGGTATTGTATATTGAGATGTTGTAGTGCTGTGACAGGAAGTGAGGACTGTAGGGGTGGATTGCCTTTGTAACGAATGTAAAAGGTCATTTGAAAGAGCGAGCGAGCGAGAGAGAGAGAGCCTTAGAGTCACAGAAATACCACTGAACAAGGAATTCCCCCGCCTCCTCCGATCCAGCCAAAAAACCAAAGTGTGTGTGTGACTTGTCTGGGCAAGCATTTTTCTTTGTATTCTGTCTTTGTCAAAGTTTTTAGTATTAAGTTGTGATATATCCAAGGCTATGGTATATAATATCACTCTTATGATGTTAGGTTAGGCACTAAACTAAAAACATCTCCTGCACTAACTAAATTATGCTGTATTCTATACTCCTTACTCTTTATATGGGGATTGTAGTTCTGAATAATTAACTGATCCATCTCATGTGCTGTGTTTCATTACAGGGTTTAAATAAAGAAGGAAAGGAGAGCGCAAACAGGAAGAGGCTTGTACAAGAACAGAAGAAAAAGAGAAGGGGCGGGATGCAAGAAGGAAACAGAGTGGAAGATATTGATAGGCTGGGACTTGCAGGAAATCAGGAGGATTAGAGACTCTTAGAGCAAAAAAAGATGAAGCCCCTTAAAAAGCAAGAAAGGCGGTCGCCCCCCTCCACTCGTGCCAAGGGAGTTAAGAAGAGGATGGCGGATAGTAGCCCACAGGAAGAGAAGACAGAAACCGAGGAAATGCCCCAAATTTCACCTACCTCTCCTAAGAGACATATATCCTCAAATTCTGACTCATCACAGGAAGGGCTTCTGAGAAGAAGTGGGTCTCCAGAAAAGGAGGGGATCCACAGTGATGGGGTCCTCAATATAGCAGTGGATTTCGGGAAGACGGATGAAGCAACCGGGAGCTCCAAGTCTGGTGGAACACAGAGTGACAGCAACAGTAGCACGACTAGTGCCAGCAATAGCCCTTCGTCTAATCGTAAGACGGCCACTTTTAAGGCCCGCGTGCCCAAGAAGAAGTACACTTCGGAGCACTGTGCTGGAAACCATGGCAACGCCAACACTCCCGGCACACCCCCACAAAGCAGCAGCAGCTCTCACAACAGTACTGGTGCTAACCAGGTCCCAGCTGCCTCTGCTGCACACACAGACCCACACAGTCAAAGCCAGCAGGCTGTGGACAGCTATGGACACAACAACATAATGGGACCCACAGGTAGAACTGCTGGTGAGTGTGGAGAGAAGGATGGGACGAGCATATCCAGCCCACAGCGTTGCTCCTCAACCGATACGGCCAGCGAACACTCGACTGACCTAGATGTAACAGCTTCAGGATGTGATTCTCACTCCAACTCCCAAAAGCCACAAGCACATAGCACAACACCCACACAGGAGAGCCTGTCATCTGGGTTAGCCGGAGTCCTTGCCAAAGGTCTTAAGAATCAGAGAGTTCTGGCCCGACAGGGTCCCAGATTAGGGGAAGGCTGGCCTCATGATCGGGGTCGGGGTTTGTCAGGAGTGTTTCGCACTGGCGTTGTACGGAGAGTTAGTGAGGCGCATGGGAGTGTGGAGGTGCAGCTAAATGGAGAAAAAAACATATGCAAGTACCCTTTTCGAGTGGCTACTGATTCTGTTGACCTCATTCTAGATGCGTCACCTCCTGGAGTGGCCCCGGTGGCTATAGGCACACAAGTCTGCGTCCCCTTTAGAGTAGGTGATGAGGGCAGCGAGGCAGCGCAACAGTGGTACAGAGAAGGTATAATCACTCAAGTAGATCAACATCCAGCTGTGTCTTTCCCATACCGTGTCCAGCTACGAGAGGATCTGTCTGATGAGAGAAATGAGAGGAGAGGTGTAGAGGATGATGGAAGAGCCATCAGTGCTCAGGCCGTTTGGGTATCACGACAAAATCTTCGCCTCCTGGTTCCACCTTGGGACCTAGAGCCACCTCAGCCAGCAGAGCCAGGGATTGATGGTAGGAGGGTAAGAGAACGAGAATGGGAGGAAAGAGAGGACATGGAGGTCTTTCGACTGACAGCTTTTAAAGTTCAGAGTTTGTTGCACCCTGTGACTGTACCTTTCACCTCACCCCATTCTTCGTCTTCTGCCATTAACACTGCCATCACGTCAGTACTCAGTGTAGCCCCAAACAGAGACTATGATCTTCACAGAGAGAAGGATCAGGAAAGAGAGCTGCATAGGCACTTAGAGAGAGAAAGGGAACAAGATCGAGAAAGGCACAAGCATCACCCTCTTCATCCATCCACCCCAGAGGAGGACATGGAGGTCAGCCGTTTCAGTCAGCTAAGGGATGGCGGCATCACTGCAGCAATGGGTAGCAAAGCTCTTGGGGTTTCTTCTCAGCATCGGCACATTCTTTCTAAACCAAGCTACCTCAGCCCCGGGAGAGGTCTTAGCACCCCAATTGCACCCCATCTGCCCCTTGCTCCTCACCCAAATCACCCCACTATGCTCCTGGGCCTAGATTCCGCCACAGGTGCTGCAGTCATCTCCACGCCCCAGCTTCCTCCATTGCCCCCAAGCTCTTCTCGAGGCTCCCTGGACAAGACCCCCAGCTCCAACTCGCATGGTGCATCAGGGGGCGGCTCTGGATCCTCATCCTCTTCATCACGTTCCCGCACACCCCTCACAGCCGCTCAACAGAAGTACAAGAAGGGCGATGTGGTATGCACCCCTACAGGCATCCGCAAGAAGTTCAACGGCAAGCAGTGGCGGAGACTGTGTTCACGTGAAGGCTGCTCGAAGGAGTCACAGCGCCGCGGCTACTGCTCACGGCATCTCTCCATGCGCACCAAGGAGATGGAAGCTGGGGGTGGGGTGGGCCGAGAAAGAAGTGGCGCCAGTAGCACGGGCACTCTCACACCTGACCTTCGTTTAGGTGGACGCACCAGCAGCGAGTATGACTGGGATGACAACTCACGGGACAGCAGTGAAGCAAGCAGTCGTGGCGGGGATTCTCGACCACGTCTGGTGATGACCTCTCTCATACCGCAAGAACTGCCACGTGAACTGTCCCGCTTTGACTTTGATGAGTGCGAGGCTGCAAATATGCTGGTCTCACTTGGCAGCTCTCGCTCATGCACGCCCTCTTTCTCACCCGTATCCAATCAGTCACCATTCTCCCCTGCGCCTTCCCCCTCACCCACACTATTTGGCTTCCGCCCAGCTAATTTCAGCCCCATCACAGCACCTTCACCTCTAACCCCTCGCCGCCCTCGCCACCTCAGTGGCACAAAGATCCCAGGCACCCCCAGCACAGAACGTGAGCGCCACATCTCTGGCATTGTGCCCACTTTTCAGACCAACCTGACGTTTACTGTGCCCATGAGCCCCAGTAAACGTAAGTTGGATGCCCCACCACCCCCGCTGCCCAGTGCATCAGACTATGTGAAATCTGATCCCCAACTCAATGATCCCAGCCTCAGCCTCAACGCAGCAGCATTCAGGGTTCTATCCCCCCAAAGCCAGCCTACTACCCCCTCTTCTCTCTCATTTGCTCGACAGAGGAGCGTCACAAGTCGACCCTCATCCTCTGCTGCCTCCACTCCACCCCCTATGCTGGTTTCTCCCACACCACCCTCACCCCTGCCTCAAGATCCCAGCTCACGTCGTATCGTTCCCCTACGCGATTCACCTGTCATTGTTCGTAACCCAGATGTACCACTGGCAAAATTCAGTGATGGTCCCCTGAGCCGTAGAGGAAGCTCACGCTCTAGGGAGCACAGCCAGCCTCCTCACCATGCTTTGGGTCTCCAGGCTCCTGTTCCCATTAATGGCGCCGCCACCAACGGAGCTGTTCTCCTGCGCAATCCTGCTCCCACCTTAGTCCTGGTGACCTCCTCTCAGTCATTGACACCTGTGGCTCCTGGACATCCCGCCCATTCAAATTCTTCCGCCTTAAATGTGTCCACCTCTAATTCAACCACTGGACCTGTTCTGGCAGTATCTGGCTCAGGAAGTAAAGAGCAAGAGAGAAAATCAGGTGGCCATGCAGATGCAGGTGGTGCTCTCCCACAGCCTGTGGCTTGCCATCCTTCACCCACCGCCCTGTTGCCCCTCATCCTGCCAGCCGAGTCCCCTCACCCTGCTCCTCGTAAAGATATCATCATGGGACGACCTGGCACTGGTAAGAGTCATAAAAGAAAAATAAAAGCCAATTAGAACACTAATTATTATTGATTATTACTAATTATTATTGATCACCATAGACATCCACAGAGTAATGGAATGTAAAATAATATATAAAAAAAGTGAGAGTGCTAACTTTTTATTATTTGTAGATTACCGTTCAAAAGCTTAGGGTATAATCAATATATATATATATATATATATATATATATATATATATATATATATATATATATATATATATATATATATATATATATATATATATATATATATATATATATATATATATATATATATTTAAAATAAGTTAAAGGGGTCATGAACTGCATTTTTTTTATTTTATAATGATCTCTGAGGTCCACTTAATGTTTTACATCGAAAAATTTAGAAGTAATAAGCTATTTTCTATCCTGTTTTTGACCCTCTCTTTCGAACACTCCGTTTTGATGGGCATGCCGCATTCAAGACTTGGAAGTAAACGCCCACTGCTATGATTGGGTAACAGTTTTGCATATTAAAATGAGTAAGTACTTGGAGTTGCTAGTTATAATTGACAAAGGATGACTTACGATGTTTCATGTAAATGGAATTATCAATGATTGTACTATCGTTTGTCGCCTTGTCGTTTTTATAGGCTATTCATAGTTCATCCTTTTCGATAAAGTGAAAAACGAATATATTGTCATTTGCAGTGTCGTGTTTTAAATAAAATGAAACGTGTTGTTAAATCTTACTGATGACAAAACAAGAACTTACTCACTGAAGCTAAAAATATTGATTACGTTTATATGTGCACCAATAATGCGACTATTTCTAATAATCAGAGTAAGGTCATAATCACAGTAACATGTTTACATGACATGAGCAGAACTCTTAATACAATTAAGGTGTTTACATGCCTGTTTATTGCGTATGCCACATAGTTTAATGCGATTATGGTTACTACGATTATGAGCTTAATCGCATTAGTTTGATTTAAAAGTATTGTGTTTACATGAGGTAAAGTTTAATCGCAATAGTGCCAAAATCCCATTATATTCGCATTATAAGGGTGCATGTAAACGCACTCATTGTTACTCACACTTGTGTGTTGCGACATTGCTGTCGGATCCAATATAGTCTGCACTGCATCATCTTTTATTTTCTCTGAAAAGCCTGCTTTGAACTTGTCTTGTTTATAAATGAATCTGCAGTAAAATGAAGCAAACAAACAAATAGTGTCTTGCTGTTGTGAAGTTCATCCATGCTCACTGAATGTTAGGATCACAAGGAAGGCAATGCAGAGGCTGTTTTCCACAACTTGGCTCCTCAGAGGCATCTCTATCATTTTGTTGCAGGAGTAGTCCTGTGTTTGCGACTCTCTATTTACGACTACATGACATGCGCGTATCAGTGGGCGGGGCTAAAAGGGCAATGATGTAGAAGTAGTCGTTGATATTCCGCAGAGACGGTCTTTCGTCACTCTATGGCATAATAATGTGACAAAATCCTAAATGAGTTTGGTTTCAATAAAAGCTGTTTTTGGACTAACAAAGAAGTTTTGAGTTCTGAAACTTGATATTTATACAGTACAATGACCTCAAAAGATCAAAGAAAATTTGATTTCTCAATTCATGACCCCTTTAATACTTTTATTCAGCAATGCATTTGATCAATGCATTCAATTGATCAAAAGTGACAATAATGTTACATAAAAATAAACAATAAAATATTAAAATAAAATGACAATAAAACATTTCTATTTCAAATAAATGCTGTTCTTTTGAACTTCCTAAATCCTAAAGAAAATCACGGTCAAATTTCTTTCTCTATGCCCTTTTCTCCTGAAAAAGATTCTCATGTGTGTCTCTAGTTTTGCAAGATGGAGGGCACCAACAAACACTTTCTATTTCCTATTCGACTGGCAAACTGTACAAATAAGGGGGGCTCAGTGCGACTTTGGTATGCTGGTCAGCAGCAGGTGTGTTTGGGTGTGTAGTGAAGAATGCCCTGTGATTTCAGGGTCAGTGTTCCTTTAGACAGTTGCAGCATGTCTGAAATGATACACAGGAACTTGCCCAGACATGCATGGCTAGAGGGCGATTGGACCGCCCTGATACTCATGAGTACTTACATTGACATATACAGTTCACTGGAATGACAGATGCCTGGGACATGTTACATACTTTCTTATTTTCACCAATCACTGATATACAGACATATGCATATGAATGGCTTTCATTCAAGTTCAGTCAGACACAGAGAGGTGCTGTTTAAACAGTTCCCTCTTAAGAGAACAGAGCGGCTGTAGGGTTTCCAAAACAATCATGTGTGTATATAAAAGGCTTGTCTGTTTCTGCATTTAGTTTGGACCAACGTGGAGCCCCGCTCTGTGCCAGTGTTTGCGTGGCATTCATTGGTTCCTTTTCTGGAGACCAGCCAAACAAAAATGTCCACGCAGCCTGCAGATGGACAAACACTTGTAAATCAGAGCAAAGGTAACATTTGATAGACAAATGGAACACTATCATTTTCTTGTGTGACACTGCATAGAATATTCACAAATTCGCATTCAGAATATACATTGATGTTTTGAAACTTGCAGAACCTCGCTGTGGAGTTGCCCTTGTTACTGAAGTACATGTTGACCATCCAGCACAGGAGAGAGGTTCCCCATCTTGCCCCCCTCCTTCTGCTGAAGACCCACCCGTGGAGAGAGAAGGAGGCGACAGTGAGACCGAGAGTGATGCTGACGACCTGTAAATATCTGTTTGCATTTCGTCTCTTGAGCAATGTATTAATAGTCGTGAGAGATAAAATACCTTTTTTTTTTTCTAATCAAATCTTTTCCCCATAAAATATATTTAATTATAAACCAATTAAAAAAATATATTGTAATCTCAATCTGCCCACATCTATCAGCCGCAGCCAGAAGTATTGGCTGTGACTAATTTGGTGTTTCGCAAAGTTTGCTGCTTCAGTATTAGTAGATTATTTTTTCATGTTTCTATGTTTTCAATATTTTCTCTTTTTACTGGAAAACGATTATATGCATTTCATAAGTTTTAAAGGCTTTTATTGGAAAAAACATTCAATATATGCAAAGAGTCAGTATTTACAGTGTACCTCATAACCTATGCAATTTGCTCTGGCACGCTGGATGTTAGCTTCTGGGCCAAATCCTGACTGATGGCGTTACACAATTTCAATGTAACTTTCAATGCCACTTTATTATCACTTTTGCCTTGTGACGTGGTTCTCCACCATGCTGGAAAATGCACAGATCATCACCAAATTCCTCCTGGGTGATTGAAAGAAGTTGTCTTGCAGGACGTTTTGATACCACCATTCTTTATTCATGATCATGTTTTTGGGCAGAATTGTGAGCGAGCCCACTCCTTTGGATGAAAAGCAACCCCACACATGAATGCTCTCAGGATGCTTCACTGTTGTCATGACACAGGACTCATGGTAGCGTTCACCTTTTCTTCTCCAGACAATCGATTTTCCAGATGTCCCTTCGTCAGAGAAAATACTTTTGCATCAGTCTTCTTCTGTCCAATTCTTGTACTTGCTGCAGAAATTCAGTCTGTCCTTGATGTTTTTCTATTCTTCACACCCACCGGCTGCCAATATTGAGTAAGCTCTGCACTGGTAGTGACATGAGGAGGAGACAGTCCTGGCGCTTGCTAGACACTCTGGGATGTCCTGAAGCCTTCTTCACTGTAGTTGAACCTCTCTCATTGAAGTTCTTGATCCAGAAAAATGATACTTTAGGTGCAATATTCTTTGCAGCAATTTCCTGTGAGGCTATTTTGATGCACATCTTTCTTTGGAGGCAACAATTGCTAACACAATGATAGGAAGCGCTTCTTCCCTCCTTTTTTAGCAATCGGTTTGCTCTTATAATCCAATCAAAATGATAGAGTGAATTCACCTGACTAGTACTTGTTCACACTTTCCCATGTGCTGATGATGTGATTAGTGAAATTATGTTAGCTGGGCCAAAAAACAGTGAAAATTGTGTTTTTGTAATAAAGTTAATTTTGTTTGGCCAGTGAAGCTTTGTTGTGATTTAAAATGTCTCTGATCACTCTGCACAACTATCTAGAAACAATGTGAATCAACAACACAACAACAGAAGCAGCAAACTTTGCCAAAAACAAAATTATGTCACTGCCAACACTTTTGACCACAGCTCCCCACCGATCAGGCATAACATTATGACTAATATTGTGTTGGTCCCCCAAAACAGCCCTGACCCATCAAAGCATAGACTCCACTAGACCCCTGAAGGTGTGCTGTGGTATGGCACCAAGATGTTAGAAGCAGACCCTTTTATTTCTGTAAGTTGCGAGGTGGGGTCTTCATGGATCAGACTGTTTGTTCAGCACATCCCACAGATGCTCGATTGGATTGAGATCTGGGGAATTCGGAGGCCAAGTCAACACCTCAAACTCGTTGTGCTCCTTAAACCATTCCTGAACCACTTTTGCTTTGTGGCAGACACATTATCCTGCTGAAAGAGGCCACAGCCACCAGGGAATACTGTTTCCATGAAAGGGTGTACATGGTCTGCAACAATGCTTAGGTAGGTGGTACCTGTCAAAGTAACATCCACATGGATGGCAGGACCCAAGGTTTCCCAGCAGAACATTGCCCAAAGCATCACACTGCCTCCGCCGGCTTGCCTTCTTCCCATAGTGCATCCTGGTGCCATGTGTTCCCCAGGTAACCGACGCACACGCACCCGCCCATCCACGTGATGTAAAAGAAAATGTAATTCATTCGACCAGGCCACCTTCTTCCATTGCTCCGTGGTCCAGTTCTGATGCTCACTGTTGGCACTTTCGGTGGTGGACAGGGGTCAGCATGGGCACCCTGACTGATCTGCGGCTATGCAGCCCCATACGCAACAAACTGTGATGCACTGTGTATTCTGACACCTTTCTATCAGAACCAGCATTAACTACTTGAGCAATTTGAGCTACAGTGGCTCGTCTGTTTGATCGGACCACACATGCATCAATGAGCCTTCGCCACCCATGACCCTGTCGCTGGTTCGCCACTGTTCCTTGTTCCACTGTCCACTGTAGACCGGGAACACCCCACAAGAGCTGCAGTTTTGGAGATGCTCTGACCCAGTCGTCTAACCATCACAATTTGGCCCATGTCAAACTCAATCAAATCCTTGCACTTGCCCATTTTTCCTGCTTTTAACACATCAACTTTGAGAACAAAATGTTCACTTGCTTATCCCACCCACTAACAGGTGCTGTGATGAAGAGATAATCAGTGTTATTCACTTAACGTCATAACGTCATAATGTCATGCCTGATATATATATATATATTTATATATATATATTTATTCAAAAATGTACATAGTTAGAAAGGCCACCCCTAAAAGCAAAAATTATTAAGGTATTTTGAGACAAAGTTGAATCTGATTCTTTTTTTAACACCGTTTTTTTCCTCTTAAATCTTTGGTTACTTTTTTCAATCAAATTTTTATTATTATTGTTTTTCAGGTTTTTTCCAGGTATAGCTCAAGACTCTGCTCCATCCATCACCCCAGTTAAAAGGCGTACACAATCTCTCAGTGCACTCCCAAAAGATGTTGACAAGAAGGTAAGTTACAGTCTCCTATTCCTGTTAGTGTCTTCATTCTGAGTTTTTGTCCTAGTCGGCTACAATAGGGACTTACAGATATTTTGTCAGTTGCTTGGTTCCCTTAGAGTAGTACTGGGCAGCTTGATCACCTTGCTTTTAGTGAGGACAGAAAAATTACCCCAGACACTTGTCAAGGGGATCAGGCTAAAATTAATCTTTGTAACCATTAATCTCCCTTATTATCTTCTGTGCTATACAAATGTACACTTATCTTATAATTTATCCTCTATTTCTGTCTCTCTCATACCTACACAAAGAGGGAAAAGGACCACATCAGACGGCCAATGAACGCTTTTATGATCTTTAGTAAGAGGCACCGTGCACTGGTTCATCAGCGGCACCCCAACCAGGACAACCGCACTGTCAGTAAAATACTGGGCGAGTGGTGGTATGCGTTGGGACCCAAAGAGAAGCAGAAATATCATGATCTTGCCTTCCAGGTACAGTCAGACTCTTGAAATATTGCATAAGAGAAAAATGTAATGCCAATCTGTCGTCACAGTTTTTTTTGTCATTTAAAACGTGGAGTCAAAACATGTTTTTGCATTTGAATTAGTGGTAGACCGATATCAGTTTTACAGCGGTCATATACATTACGTACTGTAGATGCAAATATTTGGAAAGCACTATAGTTGGCGACCAGTTTAATGTAAAATGCACTACCATTCAAAAGTTTTTTTTTATAATATTACGCTTTTGTTTTCTTATGCTCAAGGCTGCATTTGTTTGATCAATAATACAGTAAAACATTAATATTGAGAAATATTATTGCAATTTACAAACTTTTTTCTATTTTAATATATTTTAAACTGTAATTTATTCCTGTGATGGCAATTTACAGCATTATTACTCTAGTCTTCAGTGTCACATGATCCTTCAAAAATCATTATATGCTGATTTGATGTGCAATGTTGAAATTTTTGAAGATTTTTTAACAATGATAAGTCTTTACCATCGCATTTGATTAATTTCATGCATCCTTGCTAAATAAAATTATTTTGCTAAATATGTTTGCTTTAAGAAATGTTAATTGAAAATGTTAAAAATTACAATTTTACTGACCACATATAGTAGTTTGTATATATAGTATAATCAAAATTATTCTTTCATAATTGTATAATACTATTTAGTAATGAGAAATGTATTAAATTAAATTATCATAGATTTTAAAAAAAGTGCATTTAGAAATCAGATTATGTGCATGATCCAAGTGTTATTCAGCCAACTTTTAAGTTTCATACTTTTATCTCTCTTGTTCTCTTTTAGGTGAAGGAGGCTCATTTCAGAGCTCACCCTGATTGGAAATGGTGTAACAAGGACAGGAGGAAGTCCCTGTCTGAGGGCCGGGGAACTCCAGGGGCCAAAGAAGCTCGCGAGCGCAGCGTGTCTGAAAGCACAGGTCTGTGTGGGTGTTTGTTTATATGCGTGGGCGTTTGTTGGTCTTGTGAAACTATGAGAGCATAGTAGTGTGAAACATAACTGATACTGAGTTAACCTTCTTTGTCTCCCCAGAGGCCCATTCCACATCTCAGGGGACAGACCACAAAGGAGCAGGTCCCAGCTGGACTTCCCCTCGATCTGACGGTCACGTTGGATCAATGGGTGGGCAGCTTCAACGGCCTCGCGCCTTTTCCCAGAGCGCTGTGCATACTCTGGAGAGGAGAGAGAAGGAGACAGAGCTGGATAGTGCTGCACTGTTCCAGCCCCGCACCCCTGCTCACCCTCATCGGCTGAGTGAGGATGTGACCAGTGATGAAGAGCATATGGTGATCTGTGAAGAGGGGGATGATGATGTCATAGGTAAAGTACATGCATTATATACATCTTTGTCAATACGATACCTAGCAACGAACCCAGAACAGCCTAGCAACCACCTGCAATGTCCTAGCAGAACTCCCTTGCACCATTATGGCATCTTTTGCATATGCAAGCACCACTAATAGTTTCTTCCGAAAAGTAAAAACTTTCGAACTAATGATCTGTCAAGCATTTCATGTCGAGTATTAATTTCATAAACGTCACTTTTTATACTAGGGGGTCTGGATCTGTTGAAAACCCCTGATCTGTAGATAATGCTGTTATATGTGGAACGTACCCACCATCAGAAAATGATTCTTTCAGCGATTTTGTTTTGATGTTACAAGCGGTTTGTGTTCCATTCTCATTGTCTCATTATTAGTCAGTCCTGACTGATTCTTGAGACTGTGTCTCCCACGAGCTCTGTGCTCTCTGATGCACCACCACCACCACCACCAACTGAACATCATGAATTGATTTTGGAAAGGCAAAATCTCCTCACTGCTCAGCTCTCTCAGTCCCATTAGTGTGAGATTTGCAAGCCCTGGTCTCACAGCTAACGTGTGATTCCTTCACAGAAGACTCGTTTGCAGACGGCTCCATTGACCTGAAGTGTAAAGAGAGAGTGACAGACAGCGATGACGAAAACGACCATGCGGATGAGGCTGACAGCAAGGTAACACTTAATACATCACATGGGTAGTTGGCATAACAATCCCGCGGTGTCTCGGTTATAGTTGAACAAACATTTTTTTCTATTTAGTTGTTATACATGCAGCTTTTGACATTTTGAAATGAATACACATTCTGTACTATATGCAATGTTTATTCTTTAAAAATTACTTTGGAAATCTGATTAAAAATACACTTTCCCATTATACATTTGTGTAAGTTATGAGCTAAAATCTTGATGTTTGAAAAATGTCACTGTTATTCGCCTACTAACCTCATCCACCTGTTATATGCTGTGTGTACAACAACATATGTTGTCCTTTCATTGGTGAAAGGACTATGGATGGCTTGTTAAGGAATATGCTTTAAATTAGACAAGCCTCATTACCATAGCAACAGGAATGATATTTGCTCTTATTGAATTATTTATAAAACCAGACTTTTTCAGCATCTGTGTATTTGTTTGTCTGGCAAGTAAGTAATATTTCTTCAGGGTTTAGCTACTCTTGAGGTTTTCCACGCCAATGGCTATATCCACAAGGCAGCAGATGTCGTTCCTTCTCTTACATGGTTCACTGACCAAATTGTTTGCCTTAAAGGGATAGTTCACCCCAAAAATAAAAAAAAGATTATTTACTCATCCTCATGTCCTTCCAAACCAGTGTTATTTTGTTGTCGATGAGATACTGTTATAGTTTTTATATTTTTAATTTTGCGTTTTTGTGAGGAAAATATCCATATTTAAAACTGTGTAAAGTCAAAATTCTAACTTCCGGCACACCGTCTTGTGTATTCAACTTACGGAAAAAGCGTAACGCCTCTCTAAGTTTAAAATGCTTACGCTATGTCTGACGAGCGTAACTGGTGTGCAATGTCGTCAGATGTAGCGTAAGCATTTTGAACTGCAAGAGGCAAAAAAAAAGCAACATTCACTGCCATTATAAAGCTTGGAAGAGCCAGGACATGTTTTAATATAACTCTGATTGTGTTCGTCTGAAAGAAGAATGTCATATACACCTAGGATGGCGTGAGGGTGAGTAAATCATGGGCTAATTTTCATTTTTGGGTGAACTAATGCAGCTTTTCCATACCACAATATGTAGTGATCACATTTTATGCTCCAAAAAGGATAATAAGCACATTAAAAGTAGTCCATATGACTTGCACAATATTCCACATCGAGGCTTTCTAGAGCTAAAACAGTAAAGCATGACCTAAGGCAGGGGTTCTCAAACTTTATGATGCCAAGAACCCCCAAATATGATAAACCTTTTATGAGGGACCCCCTTCCTAAAATCCTTCTATATGAGGGTAAAATTTTTTTAAAATAAAGATTTATACATATATCTTCATGGAACATCTTTACTATCCTAATGATTTTTGGCATAAAAGAAAAATGTATAATTTTGACCTATACAATGGATTGTTGGCTATTTCCACAAATATACCCGTGAGACGCAGGACTGGTTTTGTGCTCCAGGGTCACGTATTTTTTTGTATGAAAAAAACATTTAAACTGTTAGATAAATAGTAATACAACATATTGTTTCCAAACATAAATTGGCTATACTTAACGTTGGATGTAAAAACCTGAAGAAGAATATTTTCAATTAAAAATGATTTGTATAAGCAACTTTCACAATAAATGTTAGGGTTAGTAATCAGCTCACGTAGGGTAAATTCAGGTTGATTAGGACACCTTTTCCAAGTCATCTCAATGGCAAAAAGTGTCCCAATCACCCTGAATTCACCATACTGCGTTAAGAACACTGTCTTACAACCCCAGTGAGCGAGATAAAGGGGACTATAGTGAGAAAAACTAAGCAAACATATACAATTCTTAAATTCAGTTATAATCTTCAGTAGATTTTAACCATTTTTGCTGTGTCTTTTTATTCCCTGAAATTTTCTGGGGACCCCTTAGAACCTTCTTGAGGACCCCCGGACCCCAGTTTAAAAACCCCTGACCTAAGGTCTTTGGTGAAATTCCAAGGGAACGAATTGAAAAAAAAAAAATATATAGATTGGAATGCAAGTTGCTTTGCATAAAAGCGTCTGCCAAATACATAAATGTGGTCAATGTAAATTCCAAGTCCTCTGAAGCAATACATTAGTTTTGGGTAACACGTTATTTTAAGGTGACAAAGTTACACGTTATTACATTAACTTACTATAGCAATAACAGTAAATTATGCATAAGTACTAGTAACTAACCCTAACCATAACTCTATAGTAAGTACATGTAGTTAATTAATATTAGGCTACTCAGTGCTTATTTGAGTAAGTACAATGTAACTACGTCACCTTGAGAGAAAGTGTAACCTAACTTTGTGTAGGAAGTTGAAGTGGTCACTTAAAATCCTCTTATTCTCTATTCCTTATATTTGAATTGTCAGAATCTTGTACAGTTGCACAGTAATAGTAACGCACAATGTCATCAACGTCAAATCCAGCACCAACCTCATTTTTAATCAGAATGTGAATGAAATAATCACAAATGATCTTCTCCTTTCAGCGCACCTTCCAACCAGTAGTCCATTCCTCTTTGGCGTTCTCTCTGGCTGGCACAACTGGCAACAAAGATGAAGAAGGGCATGATGAGAACCTGGAGAAGAAGAAAAAGAGAGGGATGGGTGGTGCAGAGCTGAATAATGGGGTGCCCAAAGAAGGGAAAGGAGGAGGTGGAAGAGGGCAGGTTCCGTTCCATGTTAATTCAGCCTCCGTTACTAGTATGAATACCACTTTGCTGCATGATACGGGGACGTACTATTCACATGGCACTGTCAGGATGGCCCCCACCATAGTGACCAATGTTGTTCGACCCATCACTAGCACCCCTATCCCCATCGCCAGCAAGCCAGTTGATGGGGGTGTGGCTGTTGGGACCCTTCCTCCAGACGGGAAGCCCAAGCTACTGATAGGTGCTGGTGGAGCAGGAGGAGGTGGGTACTTTTCCTCCTCTTCTCCCAAACCTAATGGGCAAGGAAACTTAGTTACTGGCCTAGTTTTGGGAGGAGCCTTCCCAAACCAACCCACCGTTCAGCTCATCACCCCACCCCATCCTACTCCATGCAACGGAGCCCCTAGTAACAATGCAGTACCCCTTCCCCTACTTCATCACCAGTTCCTCCCCACTGCCTCTATTACGCCCCCTAGTGGCGGGAAACCTGTAACACAGGTGCAGTACATACTTCCAACTCTACCTGCAACTGCCAATCCCAATAGTCCCTCCTCCCAGCAGACCTCCAACGTCATTACCTTGCCCAGTGCTGCACCCACCCATGTGACCCTGGCCAATGGTGTACATTCGGGGACGGGGCAAGGAATAAGATATGCTTCAGTCCCAGCAGTGGGAGGAGTCAGCCCAGGAGGTGGAGGTAAGATTTGAGGCAGTTAAATTGTTGTGGTGAACTCGGACACATCTAGTGCGATTTAAGTTAAATTCAGGGTTCCCACAGTTTGGGAATTTTCACAAGAAAATTCATGAAAATTAATAAAATCTTAAAATTCATGCAAACTGGTCACCTAATTTTGCTGTGTTTAGAAAATATATTTTGGCTTAATTTAGTGTACACTGCTATTCAAACATTTGGGGTCAGCAAGATTTGTTAATGTTTTTGAAAGAAGCCTTTTATATGCTCACCAAGGATGCATTTATTTGATCAGAATATAATGATATTCTGAAATAAATATTCTGAAATATTATTAAAATTTTAAATCATTGTTTTCTATTCGAATATCTTTTAAAATGTAATTTATTCCTGTGATACAAAGCTGAATTTTCAGCATCATTACTCCAGACTTCAGTATCACATGATCCTTCAGAAATCATTCTAATATGCTGATTTGAGAAACATTTCGTATTATTATCAATGTTAAAAACAGTTGTGCTGCTTATTTTTTTGTGGAAACATTTTTTAAGGATTATATGATGAATAGAAAGTTCAAAAGACCAGTATTTATTTGAAATAGAAATATTTGATAACATTACAAATGTCTTTTACGGTCATTTTTGGTCAATTTAAAGCATCCTTGCTGAATAAAAGTATTTGTTTCTTTAAAAAAAAAAGTAACTGTCCCGAAATATTAGAATGGTAGTATATATCCACAGTCGTTTTGACATCCAACCTGGAATTAATTCCTTTTAGCTTGTATTATACTTAATTTCCATAACTGACAAAATATAATTAGGTTAATTTAAAAAAAAGAGAGAGAGTAATTTTTTTACCTTTTGACAACCCTAATATTTTTACGTTTCTGCTTTAAAGGTTTAACAAAACAAAACCTCTGGTTTTGAATCACTGGACTAGATATTGCTTTTTGTGTAAACCAAGCCCAATATTTGACGTGTGAATAAATTGGTTCTTTTCGATAAAACAGTTGAATGACTCATTCATGAAGATGTCATTTCAAAACATGTGGGAACCCTGTAAATTATTTGATGTGTCCACATCCAAGTCAAAGTGAGCTTTAGAATGTTTTTATTCGTGATTTTGAGCAGATTTAATGAGGTTTCTCAAGCTTACAGGGATCAGAAATATGCACACAGTGTTTGGGAAATTAGGCACTTCATCAAATCTATTCTCGGTCTCTACTATATCAGTCCTTTTCATCTCTCTGCACAGTTCAAGCGCAGTCCCCAGTCTTGCAGAGCAAGATGCTTGTTCCCATGGCAACTGTCGGAACAGGATCTACACCTCCGCAGCCAATTTCCCTGGTGGGCCCACCCCTTCCTGTTCAAAATGGGGCTCAACCAGGAAGTAAGGTAGATTGACTTGAGTTACTACCCTGCTACATGAACAAGAAATATTTATTGTGTTAACAATAGATGTGTCAGACTCATGCGTTTCTTTGCTTTTCAGATCATTCAAATTGCACCAATGCCTGTGGTCCAAACAAATGTGCATCCTGGTGGATCAGTGCATACCGGCAGCTCATTTCCTGTCTCTATGCCAACCGCGACTGTCATGGCCACTGGGCCCACCCCTCCTCAGACGGTGCTCTTGACGCCACCACCTACAAGGTACTCTACCGCCCACTGTCTCTTTAAAACTGCTGCCAGACATCTGAGCATTGAAACATAACCTAACCTAACCTTCTACTGGCTGTGCCAAATAGGACATGTTTCTGGATCAACATCCTTGTTGGTCCTGGGACAACATCCTATAAAGTTTCAGAAAGGGTAGGCTTTGAGCTGGGGTTAAGGGGCACCAAACAATACCAAAATTACTGGCAAATATGTTAGTTGACAAAAGTTTTACTTTCGGTAGTGGTAATGAAGATAAGAAAAAAAAAGATGTATAATTGTGACAATAAACAAAGGATTTTAATGAAAGCATACTTCTAAAAAAATGCATGTGGGCATAACACTGCAAGATTTAACAATGCAATTTATTAAATGTATACTTTATAAAATGTATATATATATAAATATATATATTGTATTACTTTACTAAAGCTGCTTTGAAACAATCTGTATTGTATAAAGCGCTATATAAATAAAGTAAAGAAGAAATAATAATAATAATAAAATAAATAGATACACACACACACACACACACACACACACACACACACACACACACACACACACACACACACACACACACACACACACACACACACACACACACACACACACACACACACACACACACACACACACACACACACACACACACACACACACACACACACACACATTATATTGCCAAAAGTATTGGGACACCCTCCAACCCACCAGACTGCTTCTACAAACATTTGTGAAAGAATGGGTCGCTCTCAGGAGCTCAGTAAATTCAAGCGTGGTACCGTGATAGGTTGCCACCTGTGCAATAAGTCCATTCATGAAATTTTCTCACTACTAAATATTCCACGGTCAACTGTTAGTGGTATTATAACAAAGTGGAAGCAATTAGGAACAACAGAAACACACTTTCTGCAGAGTCAGTAGCTACAGACCTCAAAACTTTGTGTGGCCCTCAGATTAGCTCAAGAACAGTGTTTCCATGGCCAAGCAGCTGCATCCAAGCCTTACATCACCAAGTGCAATGCTAAGCGTCAGATGCAGTGGTGTAAAGCATACCGCCACTGGACTCTAGAGCAGTGGAGACGTGTTCTCTGGAGTGACCAATCAAGCTTCTCTGTCTGGCAATCCGATGGACGAGTCTGGCTTTGGTGGTTGCCAGGAGAACGGTACTTGCCTGACTGTATTGTGCCAAGTGTACAGTTTGGTGGAGGGTGGATTATGGTGTGGGGGTTGTTTTTCAGGGGTTGGGCTTGCCCCTTAGTTCCAGTGAAAGGAACTCTTAATGCTTCAGTACCAAGACATTTTGGACAATTTCATGCTCCCAATTTTGTGGGAACAGTTTGGGGATTGCCCCTTCCTGTTCCAATGTGACTTCGCACCAGTGCACAAAGCAAGGTCCATAAAGATATGGATGAGCGAGTTTGGTGTGGAGGAACTTGACTGGCCTCAACCTGATAGAACACCTTTGGGATGAATTAAAGCGGAGATTGCAAGCCAAGCCTTCTGGTCCAACATCAGTGCCTGACCTAACAAATGCACTTCTAGAAGAATGGTCAAAAATTCCCATAAACACACTCCTAAACCTTGTGGAAAGCCTTCCCAGAAGAGTTGAAGCTGTTATAGTTGCAAAAGGTGGGCCAACTCCATATTAAACCCTACATACAAATTAAGAATGAGATGTCATTAAAGGTCATGTGCATGTAAAGGCAGGCGTCCCAAAACTATATATATATATATATATAATATACACTCACCTAAAGGATTATTAGGATCACCATACTAATACTGTGTTTGACCCCCTTTCGCCTTCAGAACTGCCTTAATTCTACGTGGCATTGATTCAACAAGGTGCTGAAAGCATTCTTTAGAAATGTCTGCCCATATTGATAGGATAGCATCTTGCAGTTGATGGAGATTTGTGGGATGCACATCCAGGGCATGAAGCTCCCGTTCCACCACATCCCAAAGATGCTCTATTGGGTTGAGATCTGGTGACTGTGGGGGCCATTTTAGTACAGTGAACTCATTGTCATGTTCAAGAAACCAATTTGAAATGATTCGAGCTTTGTGACATGGTGCATTATCCTGCTGGAAGTAGCCGTCAGAGGAGGGGTACATGGTGGTCATAAAGGGATGGCCACGGTCAGAAACAATGCTCAGGTAGGCCGTGGCATTCAAATGATGCCCAATTGGCACTAAGGGGCCTAAAGTGTGCCAAGAAAACATCCCCCACACCATTACACCACCACCACCAGCCTGCACAGTGGGAACAAGGCATGATGGATCCATGTTCTCATTTTGTTTATGCCAAATTCTGACTCTACCATCTGAATGTCTCAACAGAAATCGAGACTCATCAGACCAGGCAACATTTTTCCAGTCTTCAGTAACTGAGCAGATTGTGAAATACTCAGACCGGCCCGTCTGGCACCAACAACCATGCCACGCTCAAAATAGCTTAAATCACCTTTCTTTCCCATTCTGACATTCAGTTTGGAGTTCTGGAGATTGTCTTGACCAGGACCACACCCCTAAATGCATTGAAGAACTGCCATGTGATTGGTTGATTAGATAATTGCATTGAGAAATTGAACAGGTGTTCCTAATAATCCTTTACGTGAGTGTATATATATATATATATATATATATATATATATATATATATATATATATATATATATATATATATTATATGTATATGTATGTGTCAGTGTGTGTGCGCGTGCTTTAAATGAATGTTTAATCATGTCCCTTACAATTTGTTATTTCCATTTACTAAAATTATGTGCCAGTTCAGTCTGAGCAAAATGAACTTGAACATTTTTCAATATGACATGAAGAAATAATGGACTACATTTACACTTTTTTTGTCAAAACATAAAAACGGTGTCCAAAACTAAACTTAGAAACAGAGACAAAATGATTAGTTTTTATTACATTTTTCAGTCATTCATCCTCTGACTTGAGGGGTGGTTAGGGTAAGGAGTTTGCTCCTTTGACATGATTGTTAAAAAAAATCCAGGTACATCCCTTACTTGGGAAAATCACTGTGAATCAAGCCTAACTTTCTGCTGTGCTTTTGTTGTTCAGGATCACATATGTCCAGTCCACTCCTGGAGTTGCAGCTCCTTTGCCATTAGGTTCTACACCTGCAGTCTCTTCCACCCAGCAGTCCCCGTCACCTGCGGGTCCATCTTTTTTGCAATCTCCAGTGACGACCCTTGGCTTTACTGCAATTGGCCCAGCTGGTCAGGCCATGGTTCAGCCTATTGTTGCAAGTGAGTATAATATCTCACTGTTGTTTAAATCACCAACACATGTTTAAGACTGTATGACAAACATTATAACATTTCTACCACAGGTCAGCCACCCCTCCTGGCTCCATCCGGATTGTCACAACCTGCACAAGCCTCGACAGCCACCCGTCAACTTGTGACCGCCATTTACCCCAGTGTCAGCTTAGCCGGAGGAGTTGTGTCAGTGACAGCCGTGCCACCAAGCACACCGAGTTCCACATCAGTTCCGGCATCATCCTCAACGCCTCAAGCGAAGACCTCCTCAGCAGTGGCTGCGCAACCACACATGCAGGCAGATGGGCAGCTGCAGTCTCAGGTAAACATGCAAATGGAAAACCAGAGAGGATCAGAATCCAGGAAAGAGATGGAGAAACAGAGAGACCTGGTAGTGTCAAAGGATGGACATCAGACGCCACCTAGTGGTTTGGAGGAATCGGTGCAAGCCAGCTGTACATCACACAAACATAAAGGTAAAAGTAACCTCACAAACTTAAGTTGTAAAGTAGTAAAACGTTAAATGTACTACTAAATTTAGTACATTAAATTTAAATTAAATTACTTTAGTAGATTAAAAATACTGTGTGGTTATTAATTTCCAGCAAAAACAACTATATTGTGATAAAGACAAATTTTCTAATAAATAATGCTTTGAATACTTTTATGTACTTTAATAATACTTTTATTCAGCAAGGGTGGATTAAATTGATCAAAAGTGACTTTTGGGGAAAAAAAACTATTTTATACTGTAACCATAATATAAGCTTTTGGTTATACCATCCATCGCTACTTCAAAAGATGCTTCAAAAAGTATACATTTCAGCGTCTTTAACAGCAGTTGTTATTAAATATTGATCAATCATTTGTCACATACAGAATGGGCTTGCAGTCCCTCAAAAGTCACATTCAAAATGTTCTACAGGTCATCATTGCGAAGGGAAGGAAGATGGAAAGAAAGGGAGCAAAATGGAGCGAGAGTATGCGAGAGATATGGGAGGGGGCCTGTCTCAAACGGAGAGAGTTGAAACGGCAAGAGCGATGGAAGGGGAGACAGAGACTCAAGCTGAGACCAACAACAAAGACGAACAGAGTCGAGAAGTAAGATGCTTTTTTTCAGCTGTACAATCCAGCTAAATTCAAACAGTTCTCATATAAAACTTCATTGTGTAAGTTACAGTCCACTTGTTCTCCATTAATCAAATGTTTTTTTTCTTTCAGTCAGGGCGCAGGGAATCTTCTATTTTGGACCCCCCGCCACCCCCTTTGCACACTGACACTCCTTCAGCTAAAAAGACCAAGTTCCGCCCACCTCCACTGAAAAGCACTACTGATGTTGGTGATAAGTGAGTGGCATTGCCCTAGATTACACGTTGACTAGACTAGCAGTGTTATTTTATTATTTATATACTATTATAGTATTTATGAATATTTTTTTTATACTTTTTATATAACTTTTATGTTTATATTTTCAGTTTTTTTGTAGTTTTAGTCATTTTGTTATGTGCTTTAGTAATATTTTTCATATTTCTATTTAGCTTTAATTTGTTTTTATTTGAGTTTTAGTACTTTGACTTAAACTTATTTTATTATTTTATTTCAGTTACTTGCCTAGGCAAAATTCGAATTAAGTAAAATAAAATAAAAATGTAGTTTTTTTTCTTAAAGTTTTTAATCAATTAAGTATGTTTTATTTCATTTTAGTTTTTTTTTAAACTTTCAATTAGTTTTAATTTACGTAACAATTACAACACTGGTCGAAGCCAGTGACATATTTTAATGATTTGAGGGCATAGTCTGAAGCGCATGGCGCAGGTGCACTTAGGGCATGTCCGAATCCACTTTTGCTAGTGGATGAGTCATGGGTGTGTTTTGGGTGTAACGTGCAATAAACCAATCATCTCCCATTCCTTTTAACTCTTTCTCCGCCAGCGTTTTAAAAAGCCAGCCACTGCCAGGGTTTTTGATCATTTTCACAAAAAACTAATGACACATAGAATATTTTGTTGTATGAATATCTGAACATGCACTATATCAAAAGAAAGAATAGACCCACTAGCCTGACCCACATCAAGATGTTGGGTCTGGGAACTCACCATTGGCAGGGCTCAATCCGAGGGGCGGGATAAACAGTTGTCTTTCAAATCCCCTCTGCACGCAATAGGATAGCGCTACAACCAACCAGAGCAACGAAGAGGGTGAAGCAGAGCTAGTTGATAGATTAAACTTTCACCGTATCCGGTCGTCAGAAATCCGAACACATCTTCCTTTTTTAAGAATGACTTCAGTGCCGTTCTGTTCTTTTCTCTAAGAAAAGCTTAACTCCAAGTCTTCCAGAGTCACGGCCAAAGC